>NC_050574.1:126070357-126376136 GCF_011100635.1 Trichosurus vulpecula
GTGTGAAAGTAGAAGGGGCATTTGGGAAAGGCAAGCAAGGCAGGTTGAAGTATTAGGTCTGCAGAGTGGCATCATGGGAGGGGTGTGTGGTAAGATTGTGAATAACTGTAAGGGGGCCAGTCTTTGGAAGGCCCAGAATCTGTATTTCATATCACTGGATGATAGGGATGTGTTGCCAGTTTGTGAGTGAAGGACTGGCTATGATTTAGTGGTCATAGAATACTTTTTGGTACAATGGCAGCACCACTCACTTCCAGTACTCTTTGAGAAATCTTGCAGAATTACTAGAAAGCCTGGAGAGGAGATGTTCCCATTTCCAAAGGGGCCATGTTGCTTTCAACTCTAGAAATTCAAACCATTATAAATTTCTGGAAAGTATCATGATATATATATCAAGAAGGAAAGGCATGTTCACCAAGAACCAATATGAGTTCTCTGAAGTTATTATGCCCAAAAAACCAAGATCATCTTCCCTAGCCTCACACAATTCCCTTTTTTTCTCCTTCCTCGGTACTTACATTCATACCACCCACTTCATAGCCCCAGCATTCACAGTTGTGAAAGCTTTGGTTTTCATGCTCTTCCTACCCCATCCCCTGACTTCATTGGATCTAGTGATGTTGCACCTTGGTCCCTCCCATTCCATTCAATTAAGTTTATACTATGTTGCACATGGTCTGTTTTGTCCATTTCTGTTCCTCTACCCATGGTCCTTTCTCCCACCTGAAATGCTTTTTGTCCCTGTCTCTCTACCAATATAAGTTCATCACCTCCACCAAAACTCTATGTGATAAGCGTTTCTAAGGCCATGGACAAAAGGAAAAACCTTTACAGGAAGAAGTATCCTATTGATTATCATCTATTCTTTCTGCCTCCAATTAATTATTCAAAATGAATACTAAATAAACTCACTATGTTGCCTTTGGTATGCAATAAGCTGAGTCACAATGGGAAACAGGCTATGGGAGAAGTAACTCCCTCCCTTCACTCTGTTGCAGTCGTGAGAGGTATGAGGTGGTGGAATTTGCCTACAATTTCAAACTTTTCCCCAATACATTGACTGTTTTAGCTAATGGTTTTATTTTCCTTGTTTTTTTTCAGTGTTTTAAGATATTTTTTATAAAGTATGTGGTTACCTCTGTGGCAGGAGCAACACAAGGAGAAACACTGATGATTTTTATAGAAAAGTTATGAGCTATCAATAAAAATGTTTGCTCTAAAAATATTATTTTAATAATCCAAGGAAGAAGAGACAGGACTGTGAAGCAGGATAAGAAGTGTTTCTTTAAGTAGAGAAAAAGCAGTAGATGTTACAGAGGTAGAAGTGACAAGATGTGATAACTGATATGATATATAAAAGTGAGGAAGAAATAAGGGTTGGAAATGACCCTGAGCTCAGAGAGCTGAGTGACTGAACAGAATGCAGTGTCTTCAATAGAAGTAGCAAAGTTGAGTGGAGAGAGACATTTTAAAGGAAGATAATTTGAATGTGTTGAGGATGAGATGCATGTTGAATAATTGTTTGCTTGGGTCTGGAACTGAGACATATTTTGCTTGGATGTATAGATTTGAGAGTCTTCTTCCGAGAGATATTCATCCACTCAAATGGATCAACAGGAAAGAAGAGACAGATGGCTAGATGACACTCAATCTTATTCAATGGGAGGTAATCCACCACAGTGAAATGAGAAATGTCCAATTTTCGGTAGGAGGGGCACCAGGAGAAAGCAGTGTCATATGAAGGGGGGGTAGAAAGA
Organism: Trichosurus vulpecula; assembly: GCF_011100635.1. Taxonomy (NCBI): domain Eukaryota; kingdom Metazoa; phylum Chordata; class Mammalia; order Diprotodontia; family Phalangeridae; genus Trichosurus; species Trichosurus vulpecula. The sequence goes on from NC_050574.1 coordinate 126,072,115, forward strand.
ATCTGTATGTGGAAAGGGAAACTGCACTGCATCAAAAGTAGTAGTGTCAAGAAAATATAAAGACTGAGAAAAAGCCATAGGATTTGAAAATTAAAAGATTGTTGAGGATATAAGATGGAAAAATTTGAAAAAAAAAAAGAGATCCAAAGGGCCCATCATTACTACATGGCAGTTCTACATAAAGCTACTACATAAAACAGTTCTCATTAAAACTCTTTGGTTGTAGTTTAATAAGGAGAAAAAAAAAGGCTGGATAACCAAGACCTTAGAAAGAAGAGAATGCAAGGAACCTAATACAAAAATGAGTGGGAGAAAGATTCTTTGTCCTAGAAAAACTGCAAAGCAGTTAGGCACAAAGCAAATTTGGAATAGCTCCACACACAATTAAACATGGTGAGCTACGGAGGCATAGCTAGCTTTAATATAAGAAATTATTATTCAAACATTATGTAAATGTTAAGGAAGCTCCTTTCTGTAGCATGATTATGGGGGAAATTCATGAACAAACAAGGAATAGAAGCCAACACAAAAGAAAAATATTTAGATAATTTTAACTTACATTACATTAGCAAATTTTTGAATGAACAGAATCAATACAGCTTACCAGAGGAAAAATATCATATGAGGAAAGTTTTTGTATTCATTCTCTAAGTTACAAACTATAATATTTAAGACATATAAAACATTAATATAAACTGATGTCTTTTTTATTTAATATCATCCTTCTCCCCTTCTGTAGAAAATTGTCCATTTACAATAGAAACAAATGGTTTTCCAAAGAAGAATTAAACACCATCGGCAGCCCTATGAAAAAGTACACTACATTCTGAATAAGAAAGGAAATGCCAGTCAAACTAAACTGGGTTTTCACTTCATCCAAATTAAACTGGTAAAAAGGCTAATACATAGGAACAGACATGCTGGTGCAGCTATAGGAAAACAGACTGATTGGAGGAGCTATAAAGGGTCTAATAGTTATGGAGAAAACATCTGGAATTATATTTAAAAGGTCATGAAAATGACCATGCTCTTTGAATCATTGATCCCCCTACTGGGCACATATCTTCCAAGTACATCAAAGACAAGAGAAAGGTTTCATGCATACGGCCAAATTTACTGGCAGGAAACAAAGTGGATGCTTTTTGATCAGAGATTGGCTGAACAATTCCTGGAACATGAATATAAGGTGATGTTATGTTCAGACAATCAAGAAGAATTTATCCTGTGCTGAAGTCTGGGAATACAAAGAAAGGCAAAAACATAGTTACCCCCCCCCCCCCAACAAGTTCCCATTTAATTGGAAAGCAAAATCTCAAGAGCTATACATAATAGACATATAGAGCATAAATGGAAAATAATCTCCAAAGAAAGGCATTAGCCAGGGATGGGGTATAGACGAGAAAGGCTCACCACCAAAAGGCTCTTTGAGAAGGTAGAATTTGAGTCTTGTAGGATTTGAAAGCCAGGAGAAGGAGATGAAGACAGAGAACATTCCAGAGAGAGGGAACAGAGATTGAGAAAGCATGGAGTTTGGGACAAGGAGTGTGGTGTCTGAGGAAAAGCAAGAAGCCCCAAGTCTCTTGACTTGGAGGGGACGAAATCATCAGAAGACTGAAAAGGTTAGAAAGGGGCCAGCTGGTGAAGGTCACAGATGGTATTTTCTGCTTCATCAAGGAGGCTCTGGATTTTATGGAATGGGGCAAAAATATAGTCAGACCTGCTTTTCAAAAGATCATTGTAGTAGGTGAGGGTGGAATAAATTGGAGTGGAGAGAGATTTGAGGAGGGGAGAGGCTCTTGCAATCATCTGGTGATGATATGAAGAGGGAGTGCACCAGTGTGATGCCTGAGTAGATAGAGAAAAGGGGACATATTAGAGAAATGCTGTGTAGGTAGAAGTGAGAAGTTTTGGCAAGAGATTGTTTACATGAAGTGATGATGGTTCGTTAAATTCATGGTAGCTGACAGGACTACCAAGCAAGTTAGTAGGAAGGGAGAAGTTAAGGAAGAAGAGGACAAAGCCTTAGGAGGCACACCTACCCATATTGAGTGGGGCATGGCCTGGATGTGTAGCCTACAGAAGAAGACTCAAGTGGGCTAAAAACAAATCAGAGAAACCCCAGGTGAGAGCCATGTCACAAGAACCTAGAGAGGAAAGCCTGTCCCAGAGAATAGGGTGATCAGTGTAGAGAGATCAAGACAGCCTTTTGATTTAGACCAGAAGTTGTTACTGGTATCTTTGGAGAGTAGATTTAGAGCTATCAGAAATGATATAATCAAAGATTTCAGAGCAGCCTAGGTAAACATTGATGAACTGATGCAAAATGGGGTAAAGAGAATATTCACTGTAGCTAAAATGAATGGAAATGAAAACAACACTTGAAAGATTAACTTGTTTTGAAAAATCCTAGCTCTAGCCTGGGAAATGAAGTGAAATACAGTTGCCATGTTGGTAGAGAAGCTGTGGACTGCAGAAACAGAGCTTTGTATATTCTTTCAGATTCAGTCATGTTGGTAGTTTTGCTAAACTGTTTTTTATTTACAAACTATATATGTATGTATGTATGTGTGTGTATATGTATATTGTTAAACCTGAAAGTTGGTTGAAGGAAACAAACAAGCTAGGAGATAGAAAAATTCATATTACTTATATTTATTCATTCCCTTTACACTTAGCGGATACATGCCTGCATGGGGGCCAGACTAAGTCTGACTCCCCGAACAAAGAAATGAGTAAGCTTAAATACATTTTTTTGGTCCCAATACAGCAGCCTGCATTACATCACTTTTATGACCCCCATGTATGTTAATTGTGAAATAAGACAAGGATTTTCCTTAATGGAATAGATTGTAAATACAATAAGTCAGATAGTTGACAAAGTATCAATTGAAATTACAACCCAGGATCTCTGTGTTTAATTTGCCATTAACATTCCATAACATAGTATATGTCCATAAAATATTAAGATGAGGAAAAGTCACATAATTCAAGATAGTGTCTGAGGTCAAGGTTTTCACCCTTAATAGCCATGGACAGAGAAAGGAATGCTCTGAGTGTGTTGACATAAGAAGAGGCATCTCTGAGTTTACTCAGAGAACAAAGAGACTGTTAGGTTCAGGCTTCTCTTCTGGTTAATCAGTTCAGACTCTGAGTCTTATTGAAATTACAAAAATTATATAAAATGGTATAAAATGTTCCACAATATGTATGCATACATCCTTAGAATGTGCTCAGTGGTGAAGCTGTGGGTATAAATCTGAGAATGACCAGGTTATAAAATACATAATATAACAATAAACTTTATAAACAACTCTCCTCCAAAATAACTGAGTTGCTAAGTTTGACAATGTTTACTAGTGTTTTGAATTGTTGAAGCTCATAAGAGTGATTTGTTTATGTAATAATCCTTTTAGAAAAAATAGTGAATATATATATATATATATATATATATATATATATTACAATTTCCATCTGAAAAAAAAATTACAGGGAGAGAATTCTGGAAAGAAGGCAGAGGATGAAAGAAAATTTCAAGCTCTCAAGATTTTCCCCCACAAAATAGATAAAATAGTGCCTCAGGGCAAACATAGAGGAGGGGGGGGTAAAAATACATAAGAGTAGGGGCAGAACAGGGGTCCTCCTGGGACAAGTGGAGATGTGAAGAAAATCCCAGGAAGAGGTTTGGTCCCTGTGAAGAGTAAACATATCCAGGCTAGGGACCACTTAAATAACAAGTAGCAAGCCCTAGATTTAGCTGGGTTGGGAGGCTGCCTCAGCCCTAGCCACTGGAACTTTTCCCCCAGGAGACAGTGAAGGGAGTTGTGCATCTGAGCTAGGGAAGATTGAGGGACCCTCTGCTGAAAAGGAACACCAGATCCATCTGTGCTGCAGAAATGTAGTGGGGGTGAGAAGCAACCAACACCTACCCAGTGAGTGCAGAAGCAGTGGGGTGGGGACACCACTGGTTGTGGGCACTTACAGGAGGCTGGAGGTCTTGCTTTCAGTTCCAGGCCAGAGAGGAGAACTGAAGGGGGATCTAAGGCCAGAGGCACCATCCCCCATGCCGCGGGACTGGAGGTGATTACAAAAACTAAACTACTACAAATAAAAAAAAGCAAAGGAGAAAGAATTCAACCATACAGTTACTATGGGAATAGAGAAGACCAAAGTTCATCTTCAGAGGGGGATTCTGAAGCAAAGGAAACCCTCTTTCTACCCCAAAGAGTAATGTCAAATGGTCACCTGCCCAAAAAGAATTCACAGAACTTAAAAAAGACTTTAAAAATCAAATAAAAGAGATGGAGGAAAAACTAAAAAAAAAAAAAAAATAAGGACAATCCAAGAAAAACAAGAAGATTATGAAAAGAAAGTCAACCAATTAGAAAAGTAGATCCAGAATTTTAAGGAAGAAAATGACTCCTTGAAAATCGGAATCGGGCAAGGGGGGAAGCCAGTGAAATTATAAGAGATCAAGAAATAATAAAACAAAATATAAAGAATGAAAAAATAGAAGAGAATGTGAAACATCTTATAAGAAAAACAATTTATCTAGAAAACAGATCAAGAAAACATAAGAATAATCAGACCACCTGAAAGCTATGATCAAAAAAAGAATCTTGATACAATAATACAAGAAATAATTAAAGAAAATTGTCCTGAAGCATTAGAACAAGAGGGGAAACCGAAGAAAAAGAAACAGAAAAAAATCCACTGATCACCACCCAAAAGAGATCCTATGAGTAAAACCCACAGGAATATTATAGTCAAATTCCAAAACCCCAGCTCAAGGATAAAATATTAAGAAAAAAATTTAAATGTGGTAATGCCACAATTAGAATCACACAAGATTTAGCAGTGGCCATACTCAAAGACCACAGGTTTTGGAACACTACATATCAAAGAGCAGAAGAACTGAGCATCTGGCCAAAAATATCATACTCATCAAAACTGAGCATAATTCTGAAAAATGGACATCTAATGAATTGTCAGACTTTCAGGACTCTGTTTAAAAAAAAACCTGAACTTAATAGAAGATTTGACATACAAGGCCAAGCACCAAAGGCTAATTACAAGGGACTTAATAAGGACAGACTGTTTACCTTTTATGTATGCAAAATGTAAAATGTATGTCTAAGATTGTTATTAGTAATTGGGTAGTTAGTAAGAAAGATTGGGGTGGACCTGAGTATTATATAACTTTAAAAAGTAAAACTGTTTAGGAACAGCTAAAATGAGTATCTTATACAGATATGGTGAAAGAGGAAGAACTGACACAGGGAAATTAGATGGGGGAAGGAGGGCTGTTAGTTCTGGAAACCTACTTTCATCAGGAATGGGTTCAAGAGGGAACAATACATAAATATCTAGAAGCGTATAAAAGTCTTCTAAATTCAGAAAGAAATAAAATACTAAGGGAATACAGAGGGGGGACAGGATAAGGGAGGGATCTTTAGAAGAAAAGGTGAGGGAATAAGTTAAAGGAGGGGGTATAAAAGAGTGTTTAGATTGATGGGAACTGGGAGGATAAGGGAAGGATTCTTAGAGTGGAGTAGGTTAAGTGGCAGGAGGACAAGGTAGCAAGTAGAAGTGAAGTAGAGGAGTCAGGAGGAATAAGATATAAGAGATACACACAAACATAAAACAAAGACCAGGAGAATTTCTTAGGGAATATAGATGTGTGTGTGTGTGTGTGTGTATGTACACATATATATGTATATATGTACATATATATGTATGTATGTATATGTCCAAGTATATCTCTATATAAATATATCCATGCTTAATTGTAGCTTTTTGGGGCAGAGGGGAAGAAGGAGGAAAAAAGAACAAAGTAAAAAGTTCACAGCAGAGAACAAAAGAAAACTTACAAGGAAGCAAAGAAAAGTTGGATAGCTCTCAATACAATGGGGAGACTATTTATTCCATAGGCTTTCTTAAAATGGAAATTTGTTGCTGTGTATTTTGAATCCCCTCTTACGTTCTGTTGTTCACAGAATGTGTTATTTTTCATTTCTTATTTTGTATTTGTTTTAATATTTAAGTCTATAATATTTCTTTTTTCTCATTGTGCATTTAAGTTTTAGAAAAAAATTTTGAAAAATGTTACAATGCTGAAAAAAATGATTCTTCCCTAATTCAGAATTCCTAGAAACAGGGAAATAGTAGCACTGCCTCTGCAGAAACATTTTTAAGTTTTGGAATTCCCTAAGAAACTTCCAGCATCTTTAAATCAGGGGCATTGCTATAATTCCCTTTCTAAATCCTCCTCACTGCATCCCATAATTTTTGGGAGAGTATACACTTATGGGCTATGAATGAAGTCTTGTGGAAATCAAATGGAAAAAAATACCTACAAATTAGACTTTCTCACCATAGTATATAACTCTCATTTCTTCAAAGAATTTGTGGACTTTGTTTTTCAAAAGTGTTGTTATGGCCAGTTGGTTTCTTTTGAATTCAATTTCTCCAGAAAAAAAAAAAAAAACAACAGTGTATGTGTTTTAAGCAGGGAGTGTGCTGAATTGGGTATCAAAAGTCTTGGCTTTTATCCCAGTTCTTCCACTGATAGAACTGAATGTATCAATTTTATTGGATTACATTCATTGAAATCTATGTTATATTGACATCTCTAATAAGTTATCCTTTTGTGTGTCCCCTTTAACATTTTTTCCATTCATCACTATATATATATATGTATATATATAGTATTTTTTAATGCAAAGCGTATATATGTTCCCTTGCAGATGGTTACTAAATTGCAGTAAATGCTTTTAAGTTGGTTCTGTTTTCTGTGCTCACATTAATTCACAAATATGTTTCTAGTATTTTCCTTTTTCTTATACTCATTGATTTTAATTCCTGGTATCATTCTTTTTTGTTGATCTTCCTAAAATTTCTTTAGTCAGTCTCAACTTGTCAGGTTTTTCAAGCATCTCCAGTTTTTTGGACTAACAAAAGAATAGTACATAAACATAACAAAAGAATAGAATATAACCTCTCTTTTTGCCTGTTTGCATAATACATTCCATTTGGTATATTCCCAATAAAATGAAGATAGGAACAAAGGTGGGGTACACTCAGTGGTGGGATTCAGCCAGTTCTCACTAGTTCGGTAGAACCAGTACCTAAATTTAGGTTGAGTTGGGCTAAGCAGTTGTTAGAGGGAGTGGGGCCTGTACCCACCCATGTCAAGGGCAGCGACAGCTCCTCGGCCTGATTTCGTGGAGAACCGGTTGTTAATTTATTTGAATCCCACCACTGGACATTCCTATTTCTGTAACCTGACCAGGATAATGCCATGGTAGTTCATAGTCTACCACTCTCGAACCCCACTAATAGTACATTAGTGTACCTGGATCTCCAGTGTGCCAGTCAAAGGTTCATAAATTATGTTTTTCTTGTTAGTAACATTTTCCTGTTCTCTATCTTCAATGCTTTCCTGTGGGAAAGAAACATTTTTAGAGACAAGTAAAATGTATTTCTAATGAGAATTAAAGCCAAATATGTGAAGTCAATAAAATGAGGTTACTCTGAACTTATGTTGTGATAAAGTCCCCCACCCCCAGGCATGAAAGATTTCTGAAGGAGATAAAGGACATTTTTTAAAATAACCCTTTTAAGGCAGAATCAGTGAAACTGAAATATAGACTTTGAAAAAACTCCCAAAGAGTGTTTTCCAAGCAAGATAGCATTAAGAGTTAAATAACATTCAGGCTACAAACTTTGCAGAGGGTAGACACTGTAAGAAACAGGAGCCAATGCCCAACAGTCCAAATTGCATGCACAAAAAGGCAATCCTACTGACACATCTGTACAAAATTTTCTTTCATCTCTGCAACTCAATGCAGATAATTTTGCAAACTTTAAATAGCAAAGGAGGAGGATAGAGATAGAGCTGAAAGAAGGGACTCCCTCCCCTCACTCGTTTCCAGAGGTGGGAGGTAGAATATTGCCTATTTTTTTTCAAACTCTTTTCAATGCATTGACTGTTTTTGCCAATTGGGTTCCTTTTCTTCTTCTCTTTTATTGTTTTAAAATATCTCTTATACTCGTTCAGCCGGCCAAGATGCCAAAAGGGAAGAAGGCCAAGGGGAAGAAGGTGGCTCCAGCCCCTGCTGTAGTAAAGAAGCAGGAGGCCAATAAAGTGGTCAATCCTTTGTTTGAGAAGCGGCCCAAGAACTTTGGCATTGGTCAGGACATCCAGCCCAAAAGGGACCTTACTCGATTTGTCAAATGGCCTCGGTACATCAGACTGCAGCGTCAAAGGTCTATCCTTTATAAACGTTTGAAAGTTCCACCAGCAATTAACCAGTTCACCCAGGCTTTGGATCATCAGACAGCTACTCAATTGCTGAAATTGGCTCATAAGTATAGACCCGAGACAAGGCAAGATAAGAAGCAAAGGCTTCTGGCTCAGGCTGAACAAAAGGCCGCAGGCAAGGGAGATGTCCCCACTAAGAGACCACCTGTCCTGAGAGCAGGTGTTAACACTGTTACTACCCTGGTAGAAAACAAGAAAGCACAGTTGGTAGTGATTGCACATGGCGTGGACCCCATTGAGCTAGTGGTCTTCCTACCTGCCTTGTGCCAAAAAATGGGGGTTCCTTATTGTGTTATCAAAGGTAAAGCCAGACTGGGTCGTTTAGTTCACAGAAAGACCTGCACAAGCATTGCCTTCACACAGGTTAATGCTGAAGATAAGGGAGCCCTGGCTAAGCTGGTAGAAGCCATCAAAACCAATTACAATGACAGATACAATGAGATCCATCGTCACTGGGGTGGCAACGTTCTGGGTCCAAAATCGGTGGCTCATATTGCCAAGCTGGAAAAGGCAAAAAGTTAAGGAACTTGCAACCAAATTTGGTTAAATGTATATTTGATTTTTCCCCACATAAAAATAAAAATTTAAACAAAAAAAATTTCTCTTATAAAAGTGTGTGGACGTCTGTGCAAGGGAGATGGGAAACTAGGAGAAACTGTGGTGACTTTAAAAAACAAAAGCCATCAATAAGTTTTTTAATTTTTTACAAAATGAAGTTATCTCAATAGTCCAAACAAGAAGTGACAGGACAGTGAACCAGGTTAAGTAGCATTGTGTGAGGAGTGAGGATGTGTTACATATGTCACATAGGTAGAAGTTATAAGAATTGATAACTGATATATATAGGTATAAGTGAGGGAGAGTGAAAAGTAAAAAATGAGTCTGAGTTCAGAGATCTGGGTGACTGGACAAAAGGAAGTGTCCTCAATAGAAATGGCAAAGTTAAGTGCAGTAACAAGTTTTGAGTGAAGGGAATTTGGATGTGTCGAGTATGAGATGCATGTTGATTGATTAATTAATTGATTGATTGGGTCTAGAACTCAAGAGACAGCTTGTGCTTGGATCTAAAGATTGGGAGTCTTCTGTATCTAAATAATTGTTCACCCAAAGGGAGTTGATGAGATCAGCAAGAAAGAAGGTGTAGAGAGAGATGATTACATGTAGCAGAATGCTTGAGGACACCCAATCTTAGTGAGTAGGAGAGAGAAGATGGTATAACATAGAGAAATAAGAAGTATACAATTGAGTAGGAGAGACAGCAGGAGAGAGTAGTATCATGGAAACATGGAAGAGGAGGAAATCTGTATGTGGAAGGGGAACTCCTCTGTGTCAGAAGTGGTTGGGAAGCAAGAAACTACAAAAACTGAGAAAAAGCCATAAGATTGAAAATTTAAAGACTGCTGAAGATTTTCGGTAGAAGAATTAGAAGAAAAATAGGGATCAAAAGGGCCACCATTATTACATGGGAAACTATATCATAAAACAGACCTCATCAAAATTCTTTGGTTGTAGTTAAAGGGAAAAGAGGGCAGCTGAGGAAAAAAGACTGGGCAACAAAGACCAAAACAAACTCAGAAGTCGTTTATGCATGGAACCTAAGAACACAAATGAGTGTGGGAAAGATTCCTTGTCCTAGAGAAACTGCAAAAATCCTGTAAAGCAATTGGGCACAAAGCAGGTTTAGAATAGCATCATGCCCACTCTAACATGATCATCTCTGGGGGCATAGCTACCTTTAATATATGGAAGGAATATTCAAATATCATGTAAAATAGAAGTTATTTTCTGTGATATGGTTGTGAGGGTAATTTATAACCAAACTAGGATTAAAGGCCATCATAAAAGAAAAAGATAATTTAACTGTATTATAACAGCAAACTTTTGGATGTAAAGAATCAATACAGCTTCCAAAAGGAAAACTCTCAAGTGGAAAAAGTCTTTGCATTCATTCTCTCAGTTACAAACTCTACTATTCAAGTGATTTAAAGAATTAATATAAATTGATAGGACTATGGTCTTTAATATCATTCTTCTTCCCATCAGTAGATAATTGTCCAATTATAATATAAACCAATGGTTTTCCAAAGAAGAAATAAAGACCATGAACAAGCCCTATGAAAAAGCACACTACCTCAGGAATAGGTAGAGAAATGTAAATCAAACTATCGAGGTTTTCACTTCATCCAAATCAAATTGGGAAAACTGATAGTAATAGTTGGGAAATGACCAAATAAATCCATGCTGGGAGAACTGGGGGAAGATAGCTTACAGTTTATGTGGTATCGAAGGAGCTGAAAACTAATTCTTGTAGCGAAAACATTTGGAATTATGTAAGAAAGGTCATTCAAATAACCCTCCCCTCTGAATTCACTGATCCCATTCCTCAACACCTATAGTCCAAGGACATTGAAGGGAAGAAAAAGGTTCCATACACACAGTCCAATTTTCCTGTCTGGAAACAAAGCAGATGCCTATTGATGAGAGACTGGCTGAATAAATCAAGGAACATGAATAAAATGTGATATGTTCAGAGAGTCAAAAAGCGTTTTTGAGCATTTATCATGTGTTATTCACTCTGTTGGACTCTAGGGACACAAAGGCAAAAACAAAGTCTCCTGCTCTCGAGGAGCTCACATTCAATTGGTAAACCACACATCCAAACTTATACATAGTAGATGTTTAGACCATAAATTTATAGAACAGCTTGGCTAAAGCTTTTATCAAATGTTGCAGAATAAAGTAAGAACAATAAGGAGACTATCCAGTATGACTGAAATTAATGCAAATGTAAGCAACACTGCAAGTTTGCCATTCCCTTATTAATTGTATTGAAAAATAGGAGCCCTAGCCCAGGAAACAGAAAATGAAATACAGTTCAAACAGCAAATGAAGTACAGTAGAGAGGCTGTGGGCTACAGATGCGGAATGTTGTATGTTCTATCAGATGCGTTGATGTTGGCAGCTAGTGCAGAACTGTTTATTTATCAAGCATCCATGTATATATGTGCTTGTATGTCTACACAGTTGTATTTATGTACGCGTATGTATGCATGGCTGCATGTATCTTTGTATGACAAGGAACGGTTGTGAAAGTGAGGCCATACATTTGGAAATAGTTTATAAACACAAAATATTTCAATAAACTTCATAAACCCCTCCACCACCACCCCCCCTCAAAAAGTAACATGTTGAATTTCAAGCCATTTGCTGATGTTTCAGATTGTGTAGCCTGGGTAAAGAGATTATATTTAAATGATCTTTGAAAGAATGGAGGATGATGGAACAAACTGTGTTGTTATGTCTCTTTTAGGTGGTTCGTATGATACTTTGAGTTTGGGGTGATCAGAAAAACATTTTTTTAGTTCCTCCACTTTTAGGAGATAATTTGATAGATTTCTCCATCGTCTCAGGGGGTTCTCTCCAAATTTGAATCCGAGAAACCAGAATATAGTCGCATTCAGTTTCCTGTCCATAAAATAGAAATAGGAACAAATTGAATAGGCAGTTGTATGGCCTTTCAGGCTTTCAAAAAGCTCTTTAGGCTAGGGTACTATTTAATTACCAGAGGAATAATTCAACTAAAAATATGTCAAAAGTAAAAGTCATTGTAGAGTTCTCCAAAAATGCTTGTGGGGATGCCATGAGGCCCTCTGAACAAAGTGCAGCAATGGATCCTAAAATCTTTCAGTTTATTGAACAACAGAAGGTCATTTTACATCTAACAACAACAACAAAAGCTAGGGAGGGAAATGCTACAATGTCTCCTTTCTCCCATTTTTGTAGTTTTAACTTACATGAAATTTTCCAAACGGGAGAGATAACAATCTTCAAAGCACAATTAATATAGGAAAATGCATCTACTTGACACTATCTTCCATTTTATCAAATGCAGATTGAAGTTCTTCTTGGTTTAATCCTATTAGGTCAACACCATTCATATTAATTATCTGGCCAAATAATTGCAACCTGAAATACAGAAAGACTATGGTTGAAAACTAAAAATAAATTAATTTTTTTAAAAAAGAAAAGGGGGCGGTAGACCAAATAAGTTTGGGAACCTCTGATCTAGAGTATATAGAGTGGTGGTGGTAGTGTTCAATTACTCTCCTTGACTTCATTTAGAGTTTTCTTTTGTAAAGATACTGAAATGATTGGCCATTTCCTTCTCCAGCTCTTTTTACAGATATGGACACTGAGGAAAACAAGGTTCAGTGACTTGCCCAGATCACACAGCTGGTGTCTGAGGCTGGATTTAAACTCAGGTCCTCCTGACTCCAGGCCCACACTGGCACTCTATCCACTGCACCACCTAGCTGTCCGGAGTAGGTAGAGTAGCCTTGCACTACTCTGTAATAGCCTCTGAGGCAAGGGAAGAGTGACAATGGAAGGCATGGTGTTGGTAGTTCTAGCCCTAGGGCTGAAGACTAGGGAATCTGCAACCCAGTCAAGGTTTCTGTGTCAGCAGAGGGATTATATATATAGATTATATACATAGATACTGGGCAGGGGAGTGAGGGGCTACTGGGTATTCCTGTGGAGGGGCTCTTCAAGGGGTAGTACTGGAAATTATGGACTAAATCTAATTATACCTAATTTATATTAGTGAAAAATTTTGAATTTTTATTTGGAAAACATTCTCTATATTAGATACTTATGACAAAAGAAATCTATATTTAGTTACTAAGAAAGTCATCCAAAGACAGTTTACATGTATAAATACATATACAAATGTAATACATAGATGTAAAATATATACGCACACACGTGTGTGCATGTATGTGTGTTTAAAACAAAAATAATAATAGAGGTAGAAACTACAGCTGAAATTTCAGTGATGTAGGGAATTCACAGATGAGGGAACTCTCTTTACCAGCGCATCTCAGGACCTTCTCTGCAGCATAAATCTTTGAGATGTCCTAGAACATTATGAATTTAAGTGATTTGCCCAGGGTCACATGTATGTAGTAAATGTCAAGAGATGAAACTTTAACCCACATCTTCTTGGCCTAGACACAAGCTATCTATCCACTTTGTGAAGGCTGCCTCTCACATAAAATAAGCAATTATACAAAGAATTTCATAACTTACTTGTTTTTATTTCAAAAGATAGTACATCCATGTTATTGACAAGTTACATCATATTGCAGATAAGACTCCTTGAGCAGGGTAGTCCCAGATGTCATAAGAAAAAAAAACATTTTTAGAAAGACAAAGTCAACTAAATTTGTGTCTCAGATAAATTTATAAACATTCATTAATCTTATTTAGTAAAATTTCTCTTTTTCATGATAAAAAGTCCACTGGTCATGGCAGAGTGAGCCCTCCTCTCTCCCATGAATAATTTTCCATTTCTCAACCCAACTCCATAACTTCTATATCTAGACATACTCTCTAACTATTCAAGATATTTGTGACATAAAAATATCTGTTGGGTTTGATGATGGGAAATTAAGTCCTAAGGAGCTTATAGTATAAAGATATCTTCAACAGTATTTATATTAAGGAGTACAACACACACATTATCTCCATTGTTAAGATTGGCTTATGAAGAGTCTAAAAAACATATGCACACACACACACATACATATCTGTTTCCCTCTGGTTTTTATGGTCTAGTCTTTTCTACCAGTCACTCTCAATCCTAGCTAAGCATTCTTCTTCTGCCTAGCCACTCTCTTCTTTTTCCAGACACTACCTGGTAAGAATATTCCATGTGCCATTGAAAGTTACTGATTGGTTTCTGCCTGCCTGTGAAATTGGCGAAAACCAATCAGAGAGATCTAAGCAAGGTGCTGTCCTTCCCTGTGAAAACACCAGGTCAACTTCAGTTTCTCTCTGATCTCCTGAAGCATAGAGGGATCATGGGAATTGAGAAAGCTTCATTTAATAATGTCACAAGTTCCGAGCTCAGCCTTTCCCTGGTCTGTCATGGACACTCCTCAAGACTAACATAACCTAAGATCACAGACTTATATCTGAGTACACGGTATTGGTAGTAACTCTTCTCGACTTTGCGGCCTGTGAAATTCTGTATGTCTCTATGCTTTTGTTATTTTTTCTATACTGCAACTACTCTCCGTATGTCATTTGGCACACACGCACACACACACACACACCCAATATATATGAAACTCTTTCTCTTTAAGTTCACTATTGCTCAGTTACTAGAGTAAATAAGGTCTGGGGTGACCACCCTTTTCTAACATGTGTAAGTAATCTATGTATATAATCCCTCTCCTTTTTGAAATGTACATATATATGCATATACACTTATTATATGGAAGACTGAAATACACAAAGAAATGTTCAACATGAGACTCAATCTACCTATCAGCAATTAAAATGCCTTTCAGGTGTTTTTATGTTATACAAAGAGAAGTTAATTGATTTGACGGCAATGAGTTCAGCTCTGTAAATTCACCCACAGAGGACAGGAAGGGTGACGGCAGCAAGGATGTTGTTTGCTGAGGAACAAGTGGAAATGAGTATTTAAAATTAGTTCAATAAAGAGAGAGAGAGATCTCCTGCCTACTCTGCAATACCGTCTTCATGGAAAATCACATAGTGTGGATTTGTTGTCTAGATAAATGTCCATAATGGGGGGAAGCTTGAGAAAGAGAAGCAAGATGCTGAGAAATCTCAGTATATTTAAAGTCAGCAAACAATATTATCTCTGATATGACTGTTGCGGTTGTTATTCAGTCCTTTCCAGTGATGTCCAACTCTTCATGACCCCATTTGGGGTTTTCTTGGCAAAGGTACTAGAGTGGTCTGCCATTTTCTTCTCCAGCTCATTTGACAGATGAGAAAGCTGAGGCAAACAAGATTAAGTATTTTGCCCAAAGTCACACAGCTAGAAGTATCTGAGGCCAGAAAATAAGTCTTCCCAACTCCAGGACTAACACTCTATCCACTGTC
This sequence comes from Trichosurus vulpecula, assembly GCF_011100635.1. Classification (NCBI taxonomy): domain Eukaryota; kingdom Metazoa; phylum Chordata; class Mammalia; order Diprotodontia; family Phalangeridae; genus Trichosurus; species Trichosurus vulpecula. The sequence continues at coordinate 126,087,353 of NC_050574.1, forward strand.
CCACATAACTGCTCGTGGAGATACAAGGGATATGTACATTGAACTTTGGTCCTTGGTGAGGTGGAGCTTGGAAAAAAATCCTCTTGCCAAGACTTCTTTAAAGCCTTTCATGTGCTCACTAGAACATACTATGACTTCTTTAGGCCTATCCTGTCAGGGCTTATGGACAAAATGAATGAATTGTATTGTGGAAACTGAATTTGAGAGGCTTGTGACAACCGAGGCAGAGGTTCTCAATAAAAATAATTATGAAATTTCAGGTGTTGCTGCTCCTCAGTTGACCCAATCCTTTCCCTCACCTACTCCACTCCTCCTGCTTTCACATGGTCTCCTCTTCCATCATCACAAATACAGAAATACTTGGCCTGGCCAATTGCCCCATATGTATAAGTGGTCAAGGCAGGATCCAATGTGGACAGCCTTCTTTCTTCCCACTTGCCTCCTCCCTGGGATTCCTCCTATAAAAATAGATATAAGCATATGAAAATTCCTCTGGGATGTAGGTAGGTGGTAAAGTGGATAGAGCACCAGGCCTAGAATCCAGAAGATCTGAGTTCAAATTCAGACTCAGGCACTTACTAGCTGTGTGACCCTGGGCAAGTCGCTTAACCCCTATTTGTCTCAGTTCTTCATCTGTAAAATGGGACACACACTAGAGAAGGAAATGGCAAAATACTGCAGTATCTTTGCCAAGTCGACCCAAGCACTTTGCCCATTGCAACCTGTAGAGTCTGACAAAACTGAATGACTGAACAATGATAATATGTTAATCATATTAACTCAACTCAATGTAATACTAAACAAAAAATGGTGAGAGAGGAAGTCTGCACCAATTTATCAAGCTGGGTCTGGACCCCCCTCTCCTGACTTGGTTTGCCCACACTATGGCTGCCCAGCCTCAATCAGCTTTCTGGTCCTGTTGTCTGCAGTGCTTTGACTTCCCAGTCCCTTGAGAATGGCTGAGCTTCTCTGAGAAAGATAGAAACAGACAATTCCCATCACCTGTTTGTGCCGACCTTTTCCTCTCCCGACTTGGCATATTGATTCCTATATCCTCCCTTTTAAGTCCCAGACCAACCAATCTACATTTGGAGCAGAAAGAGTCAAAAGACTCCCATGGAAAATGATAAAATACAAACTTCATTATCTGACGGGGTGGCTTCTCTACTGGTGTCCTAACCAGTCCATCATTTCTTCTAAAGAAATACTCATGTCACTATTTCTTCTTTTCTTTCTAGGAAAGCCAAAGGGTTTGGAAAGGTGTGATTTGGGGATCTTCCCCTATATTTTGCCAGCCTCGTATGGCCCCAATTTTTCAAAGCTCATTTGCTGTGACCTTACACCTTCTCACCACATTTATTCTCTTCACAAACCACATTCCCTTCACTTTCTAAGTTATCTTTCTCATTTTCCTTGTAGCCCATGTTCTGTATCAGTCCATCATTCCTATGCTTTCTTATTTGGTGCCTTTGCCAAGTCATTGGTCCAATCCTGTGACCAAAACTATAACTTTCCTCTAAACCCACCCTTCACCTCTCTTTGGACCTCTGCGCTGCACTACTTCAAGGCCTTCTTAATGAATACTGCTCATCCATTTACTCTGGTTCTCCTGTGTGACTTCAATCCTCTTTTTTGTTCCTTTTCCTTCCCATCCACTTCACCTTACACCTAGAGGTTCCAGACTCCCAAGAAAATTCCTGCCACATCCGGTCAGTCACTGGCCTTGCTCATAACACCAACATCCTCCAGTTTCCCTCACAAATGCTTCTTTCTGCTTCCGTACTACCCAAACAGCTGCTTCTCCTACAGAGGAGGCTGGCTGTCAATGCGGCTCCCAGACATGCTGCAGCTTCTCTCATGCTCTGCCACTGCTCCCAACTTGCCTCACCGTGGGACAAAATGGATTAGTTGGTTCTGCCTTATGGGATCTCAGGCAAAGGCCATTCCATGCCTGAAAAGGTATTCAACAATAAATGAGAGGACGACCCAGGTCATCAAAGCCTTGGTATCCCTCCTGAAACGTCTCCTCAACTCTTTCAATTGGTACTTGGTGGCTCTAGTCATTTTCCCTTCTGTGGAACAGCCAAGCAAAGTGCATAACCAGTACAAGGAATGTCATGAAGTTACAACTGATGACAACCTCTAATCCGAGCATACCCAAATAGCACATGAAGGTGGAGGGCTCTTTTGTGAGGACCATTAAAAGTGGGAGATGACTCGTGAGTAGTGTGATGGACTAAGGGCCGGGGACTTACCTTTTGCCAATGAGGCAGGCTCTGCCAATGCACTCTCCAAAAGAAAAAAACTTTAGCAACAGTGGAATTTGCTGTGGGAGGATAGGTGATGAAAGGGTCAGTGAAGGTCAGAAAGAAATCTTTCCAAAGACTAAAATACTGACAAGCCACCCCTCTGCACTTTCAGCAAAACAGTTGATACTGGTTCACCAGAAACAATGGCTGTAATGCTGAAAAGCAGCACTATATGGAAGAAAGTTCCTAAGGCATAGCAATGGGGGCACCTCTAGAAAATTAGTCTGAGGACCACTATATAATCTGTGCCTTCTTTGTCTCCTTGAGAATTTGGCTTGTCTTGAGAATGAAAGAACAGCCAGTGTGAGGCTTTCTTTTCACACCCACAAGATGCATATTTTCCACCTTCTCATTTACAACAGTGGAGGACATCAGGAGGACACTACTGTTAAGGATAAGAAGGGAAAGGATGTGTTCCTCCCAATGGAAGTGTTGGTGGAACTTTGGAAAATCCAAATCTACACTCTTTCTCTGTGAAGTAGCATTTGAAAAGAATGTTCTAAGAAGACTATAGTCAATGAAATTTTCTTATCATGTGTTCACTAGAACATAGTCCGCTGCTCTATGCCCCTTCCTTTGACTCCGGACCAAAAAAAATGAATAGATTTTGATGGGGAAGGGGAGCCAATGAGACAACTGAGGCAGTCTTTGTGTATAGCAGTAATTTTAAAGCTCAGCTGTGGCTTCATATCATTGGGCCAAATCTTCCCCCTCCTCCTCCTCTTCCTCTTCCCTCCTTTCTCTCAATCTCATTATCATCCAGTTCCTCCAAAACATTGTTCTGCCCCCATTCCAAGGAGAGACCTCTCCTGGCCACCTAAAAGTAGTGGTCAAGGGAGAATCAGAAGGCAACCAATGACAAGAGCCTTGAGTGTGCCATCCCACTTATTCTCTCCCTGGGATTCTTCTCTGATAGACACTTTTGTATATATACACATGCACTATCTGCACATATACATATATGTATGTATGCAAGTATGGATGGATGGATGGCTGTGATCCCATTAATTCAAAGTGAAATGGCAAAAGAACTGCCGAAAAATATGTGTCTGCCAACATATCAAGTTTTTTTCCTTGACCTGAAATCTTCCTTTCAAGTCAATATACCTACTTGCTGGTATTGACTGTTCTTCTGGTGGAATTCTTGTTTTTTTTCTAGAGTACACATGGCTGAGAAAGGAAAAGGATCATTCTATCAATATGAGAGAATGGGGATTTTCCAAACATGACAACCCTGATCAAGCCCCAAAATTGACAATGGCACAAAGAGGCTGATCCAGAGAAAAGGCTTCTCATTCTCTATAACTACATTTTCATCCCAATTTAATATTCAACTGCCTGGGTGTCAATGGGAACCAATGTCACTCTGTTCCTGAGATGTCTTTTGTGGGAATTATTGGATCTTGGAGATCTCTATTTCACAGTCTGTTTTCACTCCTGGTTTGCTCCTCAGAGAGTCCTATTGGGCAATCTGGGCAAGATCAGCAGACCTCTCTTGGCATCAGTGGCCAGACTGATCAATTGGGAACAGAGGATGTGAGGACTAGTAAACCTCTGAAAGTTTCCCACTATTCTCTTTGTCCCCCGTGCTTTATAGGCCATAAAGTGCTGATCATGATGCTGTGCCTACAGCAGCAGAAATGGAACCACAAAAACTCTTAGCTTGTCTGATGAACACCATGAACAAAAATGGCCCAGAAATAAAAGCAGCACATACCTACTTGGTCAAAAATGGCTCCTAAGATCAAAGATAAGGAAGATCAATAATGCACCAGTACACCTCTCCTAAAAACCACTACAATAAAAACTACCCTACACCAAAAGGACTAGTCTTCCCTGAACTCGCCCTATACCCCATCATGTGAAATGGTATAATGAAATAGTATAGAGAGACACAAGAAATCAACCCAGGACAGATTTCATGGCCTTTATGGGGATCCACCAAAGGAGCCTGAGAAAGAGTGAACAGATACCAGTATTCACAGTCCATAGTTGGTTGGTTGTTGTCCTTCGATCTCGAAGAAGACCAAAATGACATCACTATGCTTGAGTCAAGATTTAGTGTGTCTGACTGTGGTTGATCAGGCCAATATGATCTCAGAATGCTCTACCACAGGTCAGGCATACATAGTCCGTGTGAACATTTGGGGTGGATATTCCAAACTTGCACATCCTGTGTTTCCTTTGAGCTGTTTCAATTCTGCTTTGCTCATAGAGCACTTCACCCTTTCTGATGTGGGAACACCATGCTGAGCAGTCTTGTGCCAATCTCTCCCGTGTCCCACAATCAGTTCCAAAGTTCTTGAGAGAGACCTTCAGAGTGTCTTTGTATCGCTTCTACTGACCACCATGAATGCTTTCCCTGTGTAAGCTCTCCATAAAATAGTCTTTTGGCAAATACACATTTTGCATTCAAACAACATGGCCAGCCCATCCAAGTTGCACTCTCTGAAGCAGAGTTTGAACACTTGGCAGTTTAGTTCAAGTAAGGACCTCAGTGTCTGGTACCTTATCCTGCCAGGTGATCTTCAGAATCTTCCTAAGACAATTCAAATGGAAGCGGTTCTGTTTCTTGGCACAGCACTGGTAGACTGTCCAGGTTTCACAGGCATACAACAATGAGGTCAGCACCACAGCTCAGTTTGGTAATCAGTCTAATACCTCTTCTCTACCATTCTTTCCTTCAGAGCCTCCCAAACACTGAGCTAGGTCTGACAATGTGTGCGTCAACCTCATTATCATGTGTATATGTGTACATCCCTGAAAAGTATATTACCAAGGTAAACGAACTTATCCACAGCACTCAAAACTTCTCCATTTGCTGTAACTGATGGTTCCACATGTGGATGGCGTGGTGGTGGCTGATGGAGCACCTGTGTTTTCTTGGTGGTGATTGTTAGGCCAAAATTAGCACAAGCAGCAGAGAAGTGGTCATTGCACCTCATCTTCAGAGGATGCATTGAGTGCACAATCATCTGCAAACAGAAAATCATGCACCAACACTCCCTCCACTTTGGTCTTAGCTTGTAGCCTTTTCAAGATGAAGAATTCAGCATCAGTGCGGTAACTGACCTTGATGCCACGTTCATCCTCATTGAAAGCATTTGACAACATGGCTGAAAACATCATGCTAAGAAGCATTGGAGCAAGCACACAGCCTTGTTTCACTCCACTGGTGACTGGGAAGGCACGAGAGCATTGTCCATTATCTAGAACTCAGGCAAGCATGCCATCAGGAAATTGACATACAGTGCTGTTGAACTTCCCTGGGCAACCAAATTTTGACATAATTTTCCATAATCCCTCACGACTAACAGTATCTACATGTTGTACACAAAGCTGTGATCTGCTCTTGGTATTTCTCCTGGAGTTGTCAGGCAGCAAACACTATATTGACTGTTCCTCAGCCCTTTCTGAAGCCACACTGGCTCTCAGGTAGATGACCATCTTCCAGGTGAAGGATCAGCATATTAAGGAGGACTCTGGCAAGAATCTTGCCAGCAATGACTAAGAGAGAGACCCCCCCCCCCCCACCCAGCTGTGATTGTCACAGGACAATATATTTCCCTTACCTTTATAGAGATGGACAGTGGAGAAATCCTTGAACTCCTGGGAGATAACCTCCTCTTGCCATAAAACCTGGAAAATTTCGGCCAGCTTTTGTATGAGCAATGACCCCCTGCCTTGTAAATCTCAACTGGAATAGAATCAGCACCAGGTGCTTTGCCACATGAAAGGAGCCTAATGGCATTCAAAACCTCTTCTTCAGTTGGCTTCAGCTAGGGAGAGACTGACTTCAACTTGAGGTAAATGGTCAATGGCTTCAGTATTAATTGATGATGGTCTGTTGAGAACACTATGGAAGTGTTCAGCCCATCTCTCCAGGATCATGTCTTTATCACTAATCAATGTGGCACCGTCAACACTGAGTAGCTGAGATGTACCATAGATCTTTGGCCCATAGATAGCCTTCAGGGCATCATAAAAGCACTTTGGATTATTACCATCAGCATTAAAATGAATTTCATCTGCCTTTTTACTGAGCCAAGACTCCTGCATCTCTCTAAGCGTTGCTTGTATGTTACTTTTGAAGGAATTAAATGCTGCCTTCTTAGAGATGGATGAGCTATCCTACTGGCAAACCCTGTGAAGTTCCCATTTTTCATCTAACAGTTTCTCAATTTCCACAACATTTTCACCAAACCATTCTCTGTGTTTGTAAGTGTTTTGACCCAGATGAGCAAATGCAGCGCTATACACCAACTCTCTGAAAGCTGCCCACTCCTTTTCTGCTCCACTGTTGCCAACTGTGTATTGGCTCAATTTTCCCTCCAAGTTAGTGAGGGAGCGAGCAACTGTTCATGGTCAGAGAAGAGCTCTAATTTGTTGACATTAATTCTTCTGGCAGTCATTTTGCCTTGGGGACACGACTTTTACTGAATGCGAATATTTAGCTTAGAAAGAATAAGGCTATGATCAGTCCAGCACTCTGCAATCACATATTGCCTTCATCATTCTCACATCCTGTCTGTCTCTTCTCCTTATAATCACAGAGTCCATTAAATGCCAATGTTTGCTGCAAGGGTTCATCCATGAAGTTTTATTGTGTTTAGGTAAATGAGAAGGTCATGAGATGCACAAGTCTTCAGTAGTAAGTGACCATTGCTGCTGTTGTTTCCAACTCCGTTCCTTCCTAGGACTTCCTGCCAAGTCTGGTAGTCTGAGCTTACTCTAGCATTAAAGTCACCCGGAATTATAAGCTTGTCCTCTTTTGGCACGTTGATGATAAGGGTCTCCAGGTTTTCATACAATTTTTCTTTGACCTCATCAGGGTTTGTCATAGCGGGGGCATAGGCACTGACGATGGTGGCATGACATTTTCCTACAAGTGGCAATCGCATTGTTATGAGCCTGTCATTCATTCCTTTTTGACAGGCATACAAGCTTTTTGACTAGATTAGTTTTGCAAATTAGATTAGAAATTGCAGATTAGATAGCAAAACCTACGCCAGCTTCATGGCATTCCCCTTCACTGCAGTCACTCCAGAAAAATGTGTATCCAGCTCCAGCTTCAGCAAGCTGACCTTCATTGGCCAGCCTTGTTTCACTCAGGGCTGCTATTTGGATGCAATACCTGCTGAGTTCTCTTGCAACAAGAGCTATTCATCTTTCAAGACTATTGGATTTTGTGTTGTCTATAAGCACGCGCACATTCCATGTGCCAATGGTGGGTGGAATCATCTTTGCAGACGTTTTTGTACATTTCTTTGTGTTTCGACCACAGAGTGGGATTCCCCTCCTGCTGCAGTAATCAGGCCAGGTTTGGGTAAGCAGACAATTTTTAGGGCACCTTTTCTAGCCCCTTCCTCACACCAGGAATTGAGCAGTGTGATCCTTAAAAGGCTGCTCAGACACCCAGGGGGCTGCCAAATCCCACTGCTGCTTCCAGAGAGAAACGACCTTATGGCCTGGGCTGCCTGGATTGTGACTACAGCTCCCAGTGTATCCACACCTGCTGCTTCATCACCTGCCTGTTGTCACAGGACTTGATAGGTATAATGGTAAAATGGTATGGGTGATGTCTTTTGATTCTTGTGTAAATTGGATTTAAGTGAGGCAGAGTTGCACAAAGTTGTCAGCCTCACTCTCTCCTCCAGAATCATCACAGTTCAGTGGCAGGACAGAATCAAGATGACTGGTGATGGCTCAAGATACAGTGGATGACCACGGCATCTTCAATGTCTAGCCAAGCTCTAAGCCCTCCACAACGCCCTTTTCAGCTGCCTTCGTGGTAGTTGGAACAAATTGTTCTCATCTGTTCATTCCACCAGGGGAAATCTTCACATGCTTCGGGTAGACACTCCCTTAACTCGCTAATGGGTTTGAAACTCGTTGGTTACCCTCAATCTGGTTCAGCCCGTGTGCTGAAACGATTTACTCAGGAGTGGCTGCTGCGCATGCTTCAGCTTCTTGGAGCCACAGGTGAGAGTTGGGTGGAACAGGTGAACACCAAAGGTGGAAAGCAGTCCTGAAAAGGGCTCGGCAGCCATCACACCAGAGGTACCAGCCCTCCCTGAGCACACACCCCAACACAATCCATACCACACTAATGAGTACTTGATTAATTCTATCTTATTATAATCATGGCTTCCCAGCTAAATCATGAGGTCTCCTCTTTATCTCTGATTGTGCCCAGCACGGTGCTGGACACATTCTCAGATACCGTATCATCTCAGTAAGTACCTGCCAACCTGAAAAGGGGAATGAATTTCCTATTACCTCAGGTCCCTCCAATTATTCTGCAGTTTTTACTGAGTGCGAGGCATTTCTGGGACAATCCTGCCCTCCAGCAGTTGGCAGAGGAACTGGAGAATGGCTCTGGATACACCAAGGATCTAGGGAAAGTTTCTGGAAGTTGGATACCGTCCCCATAACTGGCTTGGGATGCTCTGGGGGCTTTACACTACAAGACAGAAAGAACATTTAGGTTTCCACATAACTGCTAGCCTTCCACCACTTAGAAAATTCTATAGGTTTCACCATAGATAGTTTAGAAGAAGCCTTACTATTCTGGGAGTCAGGGGGGTAAAATGGAATATCATCTGTTTTGTGTCCTCCCTCATTTCTCTTCTTTTTAGCCAACAAGCCCCTTTTTTGAGCCAAGGGATATGCGTGGATATAGGTGGAGTGCCTTATGATTCTAGAGTGGAGGCCCTCTTGAAAGCCTTAAGTTTCAATCTACTTTTCTAGATAATAGGACTTTTCTAGAGAAATGAGATGCCTCCGATAGATTCTCATCAGGCATCACTTTGCAAGAATGGAGATTTTTCACCTTCACTGGGGATCCTAGCCCTGACAGGAAACAGTCTGAAGGTCTCTTAAGGATAGAGAATGGGAAAAGGATTGCTATCCATCCCTTAGTATCAAGCTCCAGTATTAACCTTTTCCTCAATGCCTTCACTTCCTTCCACATCACTTGCATTTCCTCACTCATGATAATGGGGAAAGAGAGCTGTATGCAGATTTCTCTGTCTGCTGGAGAGACTTACTAATCAGAGCACTTTGGGGTGGTCCTGAGGGAGCACCTCAGCTGAGGATTGCAGCTAAAGAACAAGAGGAGTCTGAATGAGCACACACATGCTCCCAAAGCAGACTGAGAGCCTCTCATCTTCATGGGAAAGGTTTTTTTAACCACAGCACTCCCAGTGGATAAATGTAGGTAGCTCAAGTTGCTAACGAACAAGCTGAAATCACTGGATCTCTAGTAGAAGGTATACAGGGAATCGGGTGACCCTCAAAATAGCCAGAGTGGAGGAAAAGCTGGAGTGGAGAAAAAACACCTGGCAGGGAATATGTCTAATATACTTTAATATACCCCGAAATTCCTGTCCTCAATAGGACTTTGTTTTCATTTTCTCTTTTGAATTCTGCCTCTATTGCTTTGAGTTTTTGGATGTCCTTGAGAATGATCTTCTTATCCTGATTTCTGAACTTCAATCCTTTCTGTATGTTTAGTCATATACTGAAGTAAATGGCTCAAAATAAAATTTCCCATATAAGCAACTCTTTTCTGAGGGGCAGTTTCAGTAGCAAGGAGAAAGGTCGTGTTCCTGTTGACAGCTGACATTCTTAATTGTCTATCCTGCTGTATCTTGAAACATCCCCAAAGAACCTTATTTTTGGTGATTCTAAACCAGAATTTGGGAAATTGCTACCTGCAGGTCACATAAAAACATATGTGAGGGTCATATTTTGGCCTATGGTCTCTATAGTTCACAGATCCTTGCTCTAAACACCTTACTATTCTAACTTCCAGGAAAGACAAGATTCCAGTATTTCAGAGAAGCAACATGGTATGGTGCAAGAAAGAACTCTGGCTTTAGATAGAAGACCTGGGTTCAGATCCCATGTGCGATAATTCCCTATGGCAGCTTTGGGCAAATCCCTTAACCTGACTGGTCCTGTGGGGTCCCAATTGGGGAAAAAAACATAATACACAGAAGTGAAAAGCCATTAATTTAAATTCTCTGAAAGGTGGAAGCCCAGACATGGTGGCCTGTTAAAAATCATAAACATGAGTATAATTCAGTGTGTCTGGTAAATGCCATAATAAGAATATGATGGCCTGTTTGGGACCATTTTGACCAGTACACAATCCTATGTTTGGGCATTTCCCCAACAATACTGGCTTAACACCCAAGCTCAGAAATGAGCTCATAACTAAGTAGAAAAACACCAAATATCCACCAATCTGCAGTGAAGCATCCTATGCCTCCTCCTCTCTGATTTCTATAAATACCACTGGACTTTCCTGGGGTCTTTGAGGGGATCCACTGAATTGTCTGGCAGCCATCCCAGATTGCCCCAGTTTTTCAAGAATGATTGATTAAACTCCTATAGTGAATCTGGAGCCCCTTGGCCTCTTCCTTTGATATCGAACTCAACCGAAGGTTATGGAGGAGGTACAGGATTCCCCAGCCAGGGGAATTCTGTACCTTACAATTAATGGAGTTGGCAGGATACCAAAGAAATGCCAGGGGAGTAGGGGATAGACCAGTACACATGTGGACCAGTACATATACCTAAGTATGGGGACATATTGAAAATGCAGAAAGGTCTAGAGTCCTTCCTGGTGAGAATATGTTCCATCAGGTAGGGAAAAGGAGGGGGACAGGTGGTGGCAGATAAGAAATGGCTCCTTTCTTACAGTATTGAGGAAAAAACACTATCCAATTCCTAGACTCAAGAGACTGAGAAGTTGTTGGAGGAATTCCAGTCAAAAAGAGACAAGTGAAAAGCCATTGTTCTCATAGCTCATGCAGTTAGTGGACAAGGGAAAGAAGGAGAAACATGTAGAAACTCTGGCTTGCTGGTTAGCCAGACTGAATGTAGTTAATTAAGCATGTAGACAGGAAAGTGATAAGGTGTGACTGCAGCAGCCTGGGTGGGTGAACAGAGAGAGAGAAATAGAAAATATACTCAAAGAAGTAAAGATTATTTGAGCAAAACCAGAATTTGAAAGAAGCAAGACAGGTGCTAGCAAATGTTTCTGAATCTTGTTAATTAAACCCCTAAAAGTTTGTGTGTATATATATATATATATATATATATATATATATATATATATGTATATGTACATATATATACACATATATGTATGTGTATATATATATATACACATATATGTATGTATATATATATATATATGTATGTATGTATTCTTTCTCTCCCTCTACATTCCTGAACTGTTGTCAAGTTCTGGGGTGTAAAAGGACAGATAAGAAAAAAAGGATGGAAGGGGGATGGTTTCCTCCAGAATGACAGATTTATTAAGAGAAGGCCATTTCAGTGATTATAGAGAGATGGGTTTGAGGGCTGTGTTAGTGAAAGTCTCAGGGTGAAGAGAGGAAAGAAAAGGCATGGACTTTGGAATAGAACTGGTGCTTAACCCTTTCCTGGCTCACAAAAATAAAAAAAGGTTTGTGTGAATCAGGAAAAAATGAAAAGGTAATTGGGTTTAATTGTAATATCTAGTTTGGTATTTAGGGAGTCTTACAAATTAAAGTACTGGTCAGTTTTAACTTTCTAAATTGGGATGTGTGTTAAAATTGGAAACGTGACTGTAAATTATATGAGTCCTATTCAAAAGAAATCTTAGAAAGCTAGGGGTAAATTGATAAGCTATGGATTCCTTCCCAGATTGTGAAACTGAGATTTGAACTAAATTAAAACATGCTCTTAAGTGTGATAAGTAGATTAAATCGTAATTATCAAATCGCCACTTTTACAGTCTTTGGCAGTGGATTGGCTGGAAACAGTGTTTGGAATAAATAGCATTTGTGCAAAATATAATACTATCGCATTAAAATCATTACCCCAGATTCTGTGTAATACCATTCAGTGTAATTTAATTCATTCTGGTCACATTTCAAATGAAATGTGGCATTCTTAATTTGATGCTTAAGAGAAGTCAGCATTTATTATATTATTGGGCATTAAGACAAACTGGAAAAATGCATGGATCTGAAATGTGTTAACTGCATAACGTTAAGCAAGTTTTTAGTTCCTTAATTAGATGTCATCAGTATACAATGCCAATGGCGATGAGATGCCTGATTTTCTGTGTAAGGTAATTTGGAAATGAATTCAACAGGATTGAATTCACTTGATCAGTAATTGGTATGTTTCAAGCTTCAAATATATGATATTGTGCAAACTGGTAAACTTCTGTATCTAGTATGTTGAGCAATTTTATATAACTTCGATGTTATTAAAGTATAAACTGAAAGAAACTAAAAGACAGTGGGAAAATTATTTAAAACCAGTTATGTTATTTTATCAGCCCTGCTAACCCTTTCTTATAATGTTTTGTAACTACCATTTAGAAAACTGGATATTTTCACCTTTGCCTGTGGTTAAGAGGAAGTTACAACTAAAACAAGCTGGCTATCACTTAAGAAAGTTGAAAGATTATTAACTAAGTTATTTGGGGTTATTGTAATAATGTTGAAACCTAAAATAGGTAATTGATTACTCTGTGTAGAAAGGAGGGGATGAGATGAAAGGCTTATCCAGATTGGTTCTGTCAATTCAGAGCAGTACTCGTTGGGGTATGAGGGTGAGCAGCAGGGTTAGTCTGTTCCACTTGGGGGGGAGGGGGGGTGTCAAAGAGCACAGCTCACAGCAACTCAAGAGTGGATGGAGTAGATACTTCCAATTCCCCTCCCTTAGGAATATGGCCAAGGTCACCTCCAATGTAGGACTACAGGGGGTGACTAGAGGCCCCATGTGCCACTATATACTGGGGTCCTGAAAAATAAACCATGTCTGGTCTGGTAGATGATGCAGAATGCACAATGCTATATGAGAACCTCGAAAGACATCCTGGCAAGTGAGTAGCCATAGAAGGATATGGGGGAAATCAGTCAGGAGAAAACAAACTAAAATTAAGACTGAAAATAGGGGACTTGCCACCCAGAGAGTATGTGGTTTACATCAGTCCAGAAGAACAATATAGATGGGGTGAGCAGCCAGGGGCATCAGGCTCAGCCCCTTCTCTGGGGTGCCTGTCAATTCCCCTTATTTTATAAACTTGCCAAGTTCCTAGAAACCATCTATGTGGGCAACATCATTAGCCTTGGGAAATGAACAATGAATTTGGCTTGCTGAGGATTTGCAAGTTTATGTATAATATAGAAATGATTTTTTGTGAATATTTTTAATATTTATTTTTATTTTTAGTTTACAAGAGATGGTTCTACATAATTTTGAGTTCCAGATTTTCTCCCCTCCCTCCCTCCTCCCTCCCTAAGATGGCATGGAATCTCATATAACTACCACGAATAACTTCGCATTGAATTAATTTATACACTAGTCAAGTTGCGGAGAAGAATTATGACCGATGGAATGAGTCATGAGAAAGAAGAAACAGAACAACAAAAAAAAACAACCCAAAAACAAAAACAAAAGAGAAGAGAAAAAGGCGAGCATGAAGTGTGCCTCAATCTGCACTCAAACTTCATAGTTCTTTCTCTGGATGTAGATAGCATTCTCCATCGTGAGTCCTTTGGAGTTGTGCCTGCACCTTGTGTTGCTGAGAAGAGCGAAATCTGTCAGGGTTGGTCCTCACGGAATCCATATATCTGTGGTTGTGTACAGTGTTCTCCTGGCTCTGCTCTGCTCACTCAGCATTATGTCATGTAGGTTTTTCCAGGTTGTTATGAAGTCTGTATCATCCCCATTTCTTATGGCACAATAGTATTCCATTACCTTCATATACCACAGCTTGTTCAGCCATTCCCCAATTGATGGGCATCCCTTTGATTTCCAATTCTTGGCTACCACAAAAAGAGCCGCTATAAATATCCTTGTACATATGGGTCCTTTTCCCGCTTGTGTGATTTCTTTGGGATACAACCCTAGAAGTGGTGTTGCTGGGTCAAAAGGTATGATTTCTAATGATTGGTCTTTATACCAGGACAAATTTAAACTTGAGAAGAAAAACAAGTGAAAGATGCTAAGTGAAATCTCTTACATATGTAAGTCCTGGTAAACTTTTATTGCTTATTGCAACTCCATGAAAGTAAAAACAACTATCTAGCTCTAAGCTATGATTAATGAAACTTGCCATTTGACATAAAAGCTCTTGAGACAATAACCGATTTTATTTTGAGGTTATATTCAGGTATAGTTGCTTGATGGATCATCACATAAGTAATTCACCATTCAAGAAAAATAACACCTGTTTGTACTACGTGTCCTGTGGTACAAATGTTTCATTATAAACAACTTACTGATATGCACTGTTTGGGAATTATCTCCCATGTTCTTTATAATAACTGGAGTAAAGTCAGCCTCTTGTAAGTAAATTCATTTGTGTAACTATTGAATCCAGGGGTAGAAAGCTTCAACCTGCAATAGTGTTGTTACTTATATTTTCATGCATAGGATCGAATCCCAAACAGCATCTGATCCTCCGAAAGGAATTAGAATCAGAGTGAAAAAGTTTGAGCAAGTGACAAGATCAGACAATCTTGTATGTCAAATCTAATGGGGCATGTAAAAATCTAAATTTTCTGAAGTTTCAAGCAAACTTTGGGTTCCTACTTTGATGCTCCCCCTTGTAGCTCTATTGTTGATCAGATCAGAACCATAAGATTTGAGCTGGTTTTCACAATATGAGCTAGCTATTGGCTAAGAACGCTGGTTCATTAGAACTTCTGGATACTTTCAAGGTATACGGAGAAATTTTTTTTCATTTGCTGCTAGGTCATCACTATTTGGATTTTCTGATTTGTTTATAATTCAGGAAAGTTAATTTTTGCAAAGGTATGCATGAGCTGAAGTAAGATGCAGACATCTCTTGCAGTACTGTATATATGATTGTGTGTATGAAAGCCAAAAGTGGGGTGGCATCATTGATGAATCTTTAGTAATGAACCCAGAACCACAAAGTGGACACCGGAGTGTCCAAGGAGTGACGCTTGATGTAAGGATAATATTGTGAATGCTCTGAAGATGCTATTAATACCCTGGGGAGATGTGAAGTACTTGCTGAATAAGAGGGGAGAATTCAAACTTTGTCGCTTTTCTGTAAGTTACCTGAAGGGGAGAATAGGCCATTTGAAAATCCCTAGTGAGATAAAGTTTTTGGAATATACTTGAAAATGGATCACTGGGCAGCCTCTTGATGACGATGAATCAGTCCTAAGTAGAATCAACTCTACAGCTCAGAGAAGGAATATTTGGGGACAGATCGCTAGATGGACCCCTTGGAAACAGGAAGAGCTAAAGATGCTTAGAAATATCTGCACTGACCAGCATATGGACTGCACCTACCTCAAGCAGGTATCCCCAACACTTAGCACAGTGCCTGGAATATAGTAGAAATATGGACTGACTCAGTGGAGGGGCTTCTCAAAGACATACATGCCTCTTCAAGCAGATTATTCAAGTTTTGGATGGGATATCACTCAAACACAGCAGTGACAGGGATGTGACCTTGAGAAGCGGAAGAAGCTGATGGAAAACCTTAAGGCACCCCTGAAATCACAATCTCCTGGTGTGCTAATGCTTGCAAAGAATTTTGGTTATTCTGAAAATACAGACGCAGCTGAGAGGCAATTTCTTCACAACACAAAGGAGCAACAGTGGAGGAAAACCTTCAAAGTTTGGTAGTGTTGTCAAAAGACTGTTTCAAAGAGGGGTATTAAAAAAAGAAGAAGGAAGAAATGGATAGCCTCAGAGCATCTCAAATGGATCAAGATTTTTTTGAATGTAAGGCATCTAGTTGGGAACCTGGTTAGTCTTGATGTAGTTAGAATATGCTTCAAGAGGTGAAGCTTTACCTAAGACAACTCCAAAAGACTCATGATGGAAAATACTATCCACATCCAGGGAAAGAACTTTGGAGTCTAAATGCAGATGGAAGAATACTATTTGCTCTCTTTTTTTGGTTGTTTTGTTTGTTTCTCATGGTTCCTCCCATTGGTTCTAATTCTTTACATCATGACTAATGTGAAAATATGTTTAATATGAATGTATATGTAAAACCTGTATCAGATTGCATGCCATCTTGGGGAGGTGGGAGATGAGGGAGAAAAAATTTAGAACTCCAAATCTTATGGAAGTGAATGTTGAAAACTAAAAATTTTTAAAAATAAACTCCAGGAAAAAAAAGAGATGAAGCTTTTTGAGCACAGATCAGAATGCTTAGAACAAAGGTCTATAGCAGAGACAATAAGCTTTCTGAGGCATCTTGTCATGTCAAAGCCTAAGTCTGCTGAAATAACTCTGACCGTTATCACCCCTTTCAGAAAAAGCAAGACTCTGGGGACCAGAGAACAAAGCAGCTGGAATCTAGAATTCAACTAGCAGAGCTATCAGCTACTACAAGTGCAGTATAGTGGCTGTGAGCTCTTCCAACCAGTGGGTACCTGCCTCCCCCTCTGCCTAGGATTCTGGCCCCACCTCCTCTATCAGAAGGGTTTAAACTCTTGCCACTTCACCATCCATGGATGACATTGCTGCCCTCGCTGATAATAGCTCTGGAATGTGCAAAGCTGGCTTTGCAGGAGATAATCCTGTCTTCGCCTCCTCTACTGGGCACCTCAGACTTCAGGGTATGACTGTGAGTATAGGACAGGAAGACAGCTGTGTAAGGAATGAGTACCAGAGCATGAGAGAGATTCTGACCTTGAAGTACTTCCTGAACGTGGTACTGTCACCTACTGGGACAACATAGAGAAGATTTGGCACCATAGTTTCTACTAGGAGCTCTTTGTGGCCCCTGAAGAGCGCCCTGTGTTGCTCACAGAAGCCACCCTGAACCCCAAAGCCAACACAGAAAAGATGACACGTTGTGTTCAAGGCTTTCAACACACCAACCAGGTTATGCTGGCCTTCTGTGCCTCTGAAAGTACCACTGATATTCTGATGGACTACAGAGATGGTGGGACTATTCCTATCCATGAAGGTGATGCTCTTCTCCATGCCATCCTCCATCTGGATCTGGCTGGCTGAGGTAAGCAGAACCAAGAGAACACTGTACAGAGTAACAGCAACACTGTGCAACGACCAACTTTGTCAGACTTAGCCCTTCTGAGCAATGCAAAGATCTAAGACAATTCCAAAAGATTCATGATGGACAATGCTATCCATATCCAGAGAACTATGGAGTCTGAATGCAGATTGAAGCATACGGTTTTCTCTTTTTGTTTTTTATCATGGTTTTTCCCTTCCATTCTGATTCTTTTTTCACAACATGACGAATGTGGAAATATGTTTAATATGATCATGCATGCATAGCCTACATCAGATTCCATACTGTCTTGGGGAGGGGAGAATAGAAGGAGGGGAAGAAATTTAGAACTCAATCTTATAAAACTGAATGTTGAAAACTGAAAATGAATTTTTTTGAAGTCATTCTAAATATTGTGCAACACATAGTTATGGGATGTTATTTGCCTCTTTGAAGGCTATTGTGCTGTACACAATGGAGCCATTTAAGAAATGCAGAGAAGGGGTGATGGAGAGAAGAGAGTAGTAGTACTGACATGTAAATTATGTAATCCTTAAAATTGGTAGCCTCTGCTTTAATACTTGCTCTTTTTTTTTAATTTTTCTGAGTTATAATGTCTGCCCCTCCCAAAACAGATGGAAATGAAGGCTTTTTATAGTTTCCCTAGGAGTTCCATGAGATTGGCATCAGCACTTGGGGGAGGAGAGGAGCTTTACCAGTACAAAGATTTAAGACAGGTTGAAATAAAAGTACCCACCTTAACAACAACAAAACCCTCAAATGTAGAATAGATGACATGTGCATGCAGGGCGAATTTGAAAGGCAAATGCAAAATTGGTTGAGCAGAAGCTTATGGCCGCAGGACCTACCCTGGGAAAATGAAGCCATTAGGTCAGGTATAAGATTTCCCCCACACCCTGTAGATCCTATTGTTGGCATTATGAAAATGTGCATTTTGTTGCCCTGAAACCATCCTCCTCATATTAGTAGTTTGTAGATAAATGGCAGAGGAAATAGCTGATGATGAAGGGGTCCCAGAATGGGCAGGTGCCATCAATCCTGGCATGGCTCTCGGGATCTCCTGTTTTATTCCCTAGAAAGGATACTCAACTATTGAAAGACCAATGGGGGGCAGGGGGGGAGGGTAGAGCCAAGATGGCAGAAGCAGCATTACATCTGAGCTCTCCCACACTCTCCTCCCAACAACTTTAAAATAACACCTCGAATCGAATTTTGGAGGTACAGAAACAACAAAAGGTCGTGAGACATGTTTTTTTGACCAAGATAACTTAAATGGTTGGAAGGAGAGATCTATGGCATGGGGGTGGAGGCTGGCCTGGAGCCTGTGTCATGGCAACAACATCCTTGGGCCTCGGCATTAGTAGCGGCAGCAGCAGTAGATTTGAGAGCTCCCAAGCCATAAATGGTATGAGAATCAAGCAACTGGTCAGAAAAAGATCACAGAGAACCCCTGTGTTACAAGACAGTGTGCTGTTTGGCAACTCCATGACTCATACCCACTTCCAGGACTAATTTTTTTTTGTTTTTATTTTCAGTCTCTTCAGTCGTATCTGACTCTTTGTGACTCCATTTGGGGTTTTCTTGGCAAAGATACTGGAGTGATTTGCCACTTCCTTCTCCAGCTCATTTTATATAGATGAGGAAACTAAAGCAAACAGGGTGAGGTGACTTGCCCAGGGTCACACAGCTAGTAAGTGTCTGAGGCCAGATTTGAATACAGGTCTTCCTGACTCCAGGCCTACTGTGTGATCTATCTACCGTGCCACCTGGCTGCCAGGGAATGTTAGGGACCCACAAATTCAATTCATTGAAAAAAATCTGTTACCCACACAGAAGTTGGGCGATTTCTCAGTAAGCAAAAAGAGAGGAGAAAATAGCAAATTAGACTTAGAAGAGCCAGCTTACCTGTCCAGGTTATCTGAGAATGATGATGCTTCCTGTGAAGATTTTGAGTGCTCCCACCTGCTGCATGGTCAAAGAATTCAAATTACTCCAGTTCTAGGGAGACCTGGGTATAGACAATAGGAAAAGAGTGGAGCTCAGAGTGATCCTTTTCTGCTCATTACTCCAGCAGAGGAAACCCATGAGGAACGGTGAGGGTTACTTACAGAGCTTAGGCCAAATGTTAGTACAGAATCAGAATGTGAGGGCATGATAATCTGGAGGGAGCTTGTGTTTTCTTCTAACTTTGTGCCTTCTCTGCTCTTGATTTTATAAGAGGTAAACTGTTTGTGGGGTCTGGTCATGTTTGCAACATAGCAGTATCCTGTGACTATGGGAAATACACTTGTTAAGTACAGTATAATTGTCAATAAGGCATAGGTTAATTTCTGACTTTTTTCATGGTAGTAATGATAGACATCAGAAATATTTACATTTATCCCAGGTAAGGTAACTTATCCAGGCAGTAACTTCCCCTTTCCCTCCTTGGGAGATAACAGAGGAAGGCAGAGAAAAAGACAGGGTGGGAAGAGAATGGGTGCTGGAGGTCTCTCTCACTCAGCCAGATAGAGACTTACTGATCAGGACACTGTCAGGAAATAGGGGAATGAAAGGTGATGTGTGGTGCAGACCCTAGCACCTCTGCTAGGGACTATAGCTGAGGGACAGAAGGAAACTGAAAGAAAGAGGCTCCCAGGGCAGGGGGTGGGTTGGAGGTTCTCCAAAGGAAGGGAGACGAGGCTTTTGAACCACAACGGTTCCCAGTGGATGGTGTGGTTGTCTCAAAAAGCTGGAGAATAAGCAGAAACCACAGGGTCCCAGGTGGATGTTGTATAGAGAATCAAGTGGTCCTCAAGACAGCCAGAGTTGAGGAGCAGCTGGAGTGTTGAAAAACACCTGGGTGCAGCAGGAGCACCGCAGGAAAAGAGGCAGGGCAGCATAGAGCCCAGGAGGACCATGGCCAAGAAGCTTCAACTGGGCCAGTCCCAAAGAGATGCCAGATGATAGCTCCAAGACGGGAGCTGTTCTCCAGTAACCAAAGAACAACGTAAGAGTTTTCCAAACTAGATTTGGTTCTTCCGAGATGGGGGTTCTTCTAATGTCTATGAACACACAACAACAACTCTATGACAAATAGCAACTTAAGTAAACATAAGGAAAATGACTGATTGGAATTGAAAGGCTGGGGGGGGGGGGGGCGGTGCATGGTGCTTAAAGTGGATTGACTGCCGGGCTCATCCTTCTGCCCTTGCATTGTAACAGTTTAACATATTTCAGGATTACTGGGGAATACTCAGGCCAGATCAGGGTAGGGAACGAGAAGGGAAAAGGATTTGTTTGTGGGGAAGGAAGAATTCGAGGCTCCACAGTCTGCCTGTCTGGAGTAGCTTTTAAAAACCTGCCCCTGCAATACGTTTTATTTAAGAGGCTGGTTTTCATAAACCCAAAAACTCCAGCTTCTGGGATAAGAACTTGTTATTTGACAAAAACTGCTGGGAAAACTGGAAAATAGTATGGCAGAAACTAGGCATAGACCAACATCTTATACTATATATTATGAAATATATACAGGAATGTGTACACAAATATATAAAGGAAATGGGTGCACGATTTAGACATGAAGGCTGATACTATGAGCAAATTAGGAGAACAAGGAATAGTTCACCTGCCAGATCTATGGACAATGGAAGAATTTATGACCAAACAATAGAACATTATGAAATGCAAAATGGATAATTTTGATGACATTAAACTAAAATGTTTGTGCAAACAAAGCCAATGCAAACAAGATTAGAAGGGAAGCAGAAAGCTGGGAAATAATTTTAACAGCCTATATCTCTGACAAAGGCCTCATTTCTAAAACATATAGAGAACTGAGTCGATTTTATAAAAGTATAAATCATTCCCCAATTGATAAGTAGTCAAAGCATATGAACAGGCAGATTTCAGAAAAATTTAGGAAGACTTACATGAACTGATGTTGAAAGAAGTGAGCAGAACCAGGAGAACATTATACATTGTAATAGCAACATTGTGCGAAGATCAACTTTGATAAACTTTGCTCTTCTCAGCAATACAATGCTCTAAGACAATTCCAAACAACTCAAGATGGAAAATACTATCCACATCTAGAGAAAAAACTATGGAGTCTGAATGCAGATTGAAACGTACAATTGTTGTTTATTTTTCTTGGTTTTTCCCTTTTGTTCTGATTCCTTTTTCACAACATGACTAATGTGGAAATATGTTTGATATGATTGTACGTGTATAATCTATGTCAGATTGCTTGCCATCTTGGGGAGGGGGGAAAAGAAAGAGGGAGAAAAAATTTGGAACTCAAAATGTTATAAAAATAAATGTTGAAAACTTTCTTTACATGTAACTAGAAAAAATAAAATACTATATAAAAAACTCTACATGACAGAGGTATGTATGGGAACATGGATAAATGAGTATATTGTTGGTAAAGTTGTAAATGAGCATGAGCATTGTGGAATTATGCAAATAAAGCACTAAAAAACTCCATACCCCTTGACCCAAAAAATCCATTGCAAAGTTTATTCCCAAGGAGGTCATTGATAAGAAATTCCCTATATATACCCAAATATTTATAACAGCATTTTATTATGGTGTCAAAGAAGTGGAAACAAAGTAAATTCCCATCAATTTGGTTATGGCTCAACAAATTATGGTCCATTAAGGTACTGGAAGATTACTATAACGTAAGAACAAATATGACAGCATTTAGCACAATTCTTGGCACAAGGTAGACATTTAATGCTTGTTATCGTTCATCAATATGATAGATACAGAGAATCATGGTCATAATTACATCAACTGCTCCAGAGTGAAGTAAACAGAGCCAAGAAAACAACAGACAAGAACAACAGTGATATAAATGGAAAAAAACAAAAACCACAAAACAATTGCATGTGAATGTTTCACAATTACAAAGAACAGACTAAGCATGACTGAGCAGAAGACACAGAGGGAGAGGCCCAGAGGTGTGCAATATAGAACAGATTTTCGGTGTATTGATTGGTTGTGCAGAAGAGATTTAGGCTATGCAAAACCTAAGAGATCAATAAAAACAGATTTTAAAACAAAAACATTTTTAAAAACCAGAATTGCACACTGAGGGAAAAAAAAATGCAGTGGTCTCTCAGTGTCCTTGCTTTGTGTCACTGCTCTTTCTTTCACTGAGCAGCTGCCAAAGATCAGCATGTGTCACTTGCACACTACATAAACTCCTCTGTGTTCTGATTACCTCTAGAATAAAGGATAAACCCTTTCATTAGTTTTCATAAAACTTATCAATAATACCCCTTCCCCTCCAACATACATTTATCATTCTAGCCTCATTACAAAGCACTACGTCTCCCATATATTATGACCAAGCCAAACTGGCTTTCTATCTCTTCTCCCTCACTGTTCCTCACAAGTGGCACCCAATCTCCAGTCCCCCTACCTTTGCCCTGGCCATCCCCTATGCCTGGAATACACTTCCTCTTTCCCCCCACTCCATAGAATGAATCCCTCCTTTTCTTCAACACACAAATCAAACCCTAAGTCTCTGCAGATCTTTCCTAATCCTTACCACTGCTCGTGTCCTGGCTCTCCTCCCACCCCAAATAACAACTATCTTGTGTCAAACTACTTTGTAGTTATTGGCAATTATTCCCTAAGGGAAAGAGTTCCCTTCCCACCTCAGCTGATGTAGTCACAGAAGGCCCAGCATGTCAGTACAAACTATGGAGCAGCTGTTAATGAATTTTCTCACAACTTCGCAATGGGAAAATCAGTTCCTAAATCACCTTGATAAGATTTAAGGAGCTTGGCTATTGGATGTGTGGAGGGCATTCTGATTTTTATCGTAATCAATACGATATGTGTAACGGATATACTAATGCATTAGAGTTTGCAGAATTGCCTTTTCCAGCTTGTGAGTCAGACTCACAATGCAGGCTGAACTGATCAATCAAACCATCGGTTCAAGCTGCATTGTGACTCTGACTCACAAGCTGGAAATGCAGGCAATTCTGCAAAATCTAATCTATTAGCATACGCATTACACATATAGTATTGATTACGATAAAAATCAGAATTCCCTCCACAGATGATTTTGGAAATATTTAATGCACAGGAAATATTTAATAACTGTTTAAAAGAATTGGTCATTCCCCTTGGGCCTATTTAAAAATAAAGATTCAGAAGTTAAGGAATCCAGGCTGACTGATACTTGGTCAGGGAGATCCCTTAAGGAAGAAGAGGTGCCTTTCTGTTCTCATCCAAGACTGGCATTGACCATGGAGCTGCTCAAACCCACCACAGACACAGATCCAGAGAGAGACACTCGGGGTAGGGTGGGAGTGGGGGTGTAGTTTAGAGGAGCATGTTTCCTTCCAACTTAGAAGGTGAGGAATATTTTATACCATTTTATGTCATTTTTGAAATTTCAATAAGACTCAGAGTCTGAACTGATTAACCAGAAGAAAAGCCTGATCGTAACAGTCGCTTTGTTCTCTGAGTAAGCTCAGAGATGTCTCTATCTTATGTCAACAAGCCCAGATGGAGCACTCTTTCCTCTGGCCATTAAGGGTGAGAACCTTGACCCCAGACACTATCTTGAATTATGTGACTTTTTTCTTATCTTAATATTTTATGGGCATATACTATGTTATGGAATGTTAATGGCAAATTAAACACAGAGATCCTGGGTTGTAATTCCAATGACACTTCATCAACTATCCTGACTTAATTGTATTTACGATCTATTCCATTAAGGAAAATCCTTGTCTTGTATCAAGTTTAACGTACATAGGGGTCATAAAAGTGATGTAATGCAGGCTGCTGTGTTGGGACTAACAAAAATGTATTTAAGCTTTCTCATCTCTTTGTTCATTAGTCAGATTTTGGTCTGACTCCATGCATGCATGTCAGCTATGCTTAAGGGAATAAATAAATAATATGAATCTTTCTATCCCCTAACTTGTTTGCCTTCTTTAACTAAACTTTCAGATTAACAAAGGGTACCTACAGTACACTCAGCAAAGCAGCAGCCCCTGGGAGCCCTGCTGGGTTCCACACCCAGCAGTGATGTTGCACCCAAGTGAAGATATGTGAAGACACTCCAAAGACAGAAAGGACTTCTGGAACATGTAGTACCTGGAAGTGTATGACATGTGATTGAATCATAAGAATTAATGAAAAAAAAACCATTTTTAAACATTTACTATAAAGCAAAGTACTTGACTAAATGCTAAGGATACAAATATGAAAGTAAAACAGTCTCTGCTCTCAAAGCTAGATTCTTAAAAGGGGAGACAGCATAAAGAAGTGGTTTTGTCCTTAAGTCTGACAGCAACAAGTTCAGTGGTTCGGATTGTGCCACAACATAGCAGATGACATTGTATATTTCTTAGTGATGTGGCCCTCGATAAAATCACATCCAGGGAAGACAGTGCCAGGTATTGTACTTGTCAGATCTTTCTTTTCTGAGCCTTCAGAAGGCATGACTGCTGAGATAGAAGGGCCATGACACCTGAAGAGATTGCTGGCAGATCTCAACAAGAGTTACTCCTCCATCTTCTCCTTCTCCTCTTCCTTCCTTCTTCTTCTTCTTCTTCCCTCATCACATCTGGTCCACCTCTCTACTTGGGGCCCCATATCCTTATATGTAGGTGTTCTGTTCATGGGAATATAATTTTTGGTTGCTTGTATTTTGTAAGATATTTTGGGGTTTGAGGACTAATTTTAAACATTCAAAAAGCTGAGACAATTTACTCTTTGTCCTGGTCAGTTTTCATTTATGGTTTCTTGAATATAGCTTAGAAAAAAACAGGCTTTAAAAAAAGCCTATTGTGTTTTAAATGGTGCTACTTGACTAAGCCTTTAAACCCAAATCACTCTGGCTTTTAGGTTAGTAATGGTTGTCTTCCTTCTGTGTGGGTCAACAGACCACTGACTCAAATAAAAAAACAGAGGTGACTCGGCTTTCTCAAGGTAGAAACAAAACAGAAGCTTTATTTGATCAAGTCTCACAATGAAGAGGTAAAAGGTTGAGGGGTGCTCGGCACCCCGAAATACTGACACACCGGGTCCTGCCGAAAGAATTCGACTCAAGCCTTCTCAGCCAAGGGAAAAGACAAAGTTTATTAGGGATTCACCACAATGGGCTGTCTTAGGAAATCCCCCCACCTTGTGACGCCTGTGCGGGCCAGATTCAACCTACTGAATTAGATTGAATCTGAGCACCTTCATGGAGGCAAGATGGAGATTATATACACAAAGACTGTAGGAGGGATTGAGGGGTGGTCTGGGGTGACTAGAGGAGGGGTTTAGGGAGGGTCTTGAGGGGAAGTCCAAGGAGGGCAAGGTGAGATAATGGGATTAAGGGTGGGAAGTAGCTGAACAACAAAGGGCAAGGCTAGGTAGAGATTTGGGCCTAATGATAATGTGAGGCTTGTGGCCTTAGGGGAAGGCCAGATCCAGTTGGTAGATTCAAGGACAGTTCAAGGGGGCTCCCAGAGACTGTATTCCAGATTCAAGGGGGTTCCCAGAGACTGTGCCCTCATCAACAAGAATTGGGCGTCTCCCACTACCAGGGCGGAGATGGTTGTGAAGAGAGGCAAGGTAGAGAAGCAAGCAAGGGGATATATATCCTTGTACAAACAACTCTAAGAAATCCCACCCCAGAGGCTGGACCTCTGTCCCATTTGCGGGAACAGATGGCCTCACAATCTAACCAAGAATAAGTTTTACCCAATACCAGCACAGAAACTACAGAATTACCTTATAAGGAAACTTTACTGTTAAGATGGCGGTTTGTGAGTAGGCTAGGGGAGGGGGAGAAGGGAATACCACCTGATTTCCCCAAAATCATATGATTTACAGGAAAACGAAACTTAGGCCTAGTGAGGTCCACATCCTAACTAAATTTGTACTATTGGAGTATCACCTTGCCTGAATTATTCATAGGGAAGCTTTCACAATCTTGTATTCCATTCACAGCTGAGGTGACATCTACAAATCTAAAGAAGAAGGGGGAGAAAGACATTCCTAAAGGCTAAATAATCAGATTCCCACAGACTCAAATTTATCCCATTTCCCTTTTCTCTAAATATTGATTCTCAAACATTAATACATATATATATACATATACCCTGTTAAGTCTTCACACGTTATTCTCTCACTACCTCACACACTTCCTTCTAGAAGAGAAGCAAAATGACATCAGGATGTTAGAGTCAAGTTACAGTGTGTCCAGTGTGGCTGATCAGGTCTACAGGAACTTAAAATACTCTACCATGGGTCAGTCACAAACAGTTCATAAGGCCAACAATATACCTCAACCCAAGCTTCTGTGGCTCATTGTTCAGCTTTTGATAGCTTAGAATGAGTGTAAATAGCATTGTTTTCTGTTCTGGGCTCTCAGGGTCCTTTCCTCCTGGGTTGATATTTTTATAATGGTAAATCGGGCCACCATCATTCCTTGCCTTGGTACAAATCCCACATTTGGACCACCTGTAGCTCTCCTCCTCGGTTCAGACTGGATCTATGACACATCTCTGGGGTCAGAGCCACTCAGGACAAATTGGCCCTTTTTCCTCATCCCTACACAGCTTTCAGACCAATCTCTGCCGGATTCTGAGGCTGTTCTTTTCCCAAGCACAATACCTCAGACTCCAGTTCAGTGCCCAGGTTGGAAGGCTCTGGTGGGAGGCTTCTGATTTCCTTTTACTGACTTCAATTGGAAAAAAGGGGGGGGGGGGGCGGGCTCACTAGTTTCGCCTTTGATTTTGTTATTACTGCTTCATCTGGCCCTCCTTCTAGATATTTGTCGGAGGAATTGTGGTGGAGAAATTAGTTACAATGCTTCTTCCTATAGTTGCTGGTGAAATTCTTATGACACTGGTCTCCCTATTTTAAAATTATTTTCTAAAATAACTGGTCAATAAACATGAAACTCTGACTCAGTGTGTTTGTTTTCCCACCTATGTGTACACATCTAGGTAGGGGGGTAGGCAGGCAGGCAGGCAGGCAGATAGATAGATATATGAGAGATGATGTCTCAAAAAGTGAAGCCTCCTCAAAGGGTTAATAATTCCTTATACCCCTTGTCACTATTAAAATATACTCTTTCTTACAAAAACAACACTGCAGCTAGCTAACCTTGCGAAAACATGCTTTCAGCACAAAATCCTGTATTGTGCTGGACCCTCCCCCAGTCACCTGGACCCTGTTTTTGAGCACAAAGTAGAAACAAATTATCAAAAGATTCCCTCACCCCTTGTCTCCTGGAAGAAATCTTTGGGTTGTTTTTTTATACTATACTGTGTACCCTATTTCCTTATATGGCAAGCAGCCAGCAAAACCTCTGTTGTTGGGTAGATTTCCACAAACAGATGGTGCATCCTGAAGCCCAGCCAATGGGATGATGGGGCAGGGGCTTAGGGCGGGGGTATCACATGAGGGAAAAAAAGTCGAGGGTCGGGCTCCCAACTTGTCCTCCCTGGCCAGCGCTATTAGTGTGATGAAGGGCTTTTCGCAAGAAAGCAATAAACTCTTTTCTGCTTTCAAGTATCAAAGTGTGTGAGGTAGTGAGAGAATAAAGTGTGAAGACTTCACAGGGTATATGTGTATATATATTTATATATGTATTTATATCTAAAATGTTTGGGAATCAATATTTAGAGAAAAGGGAAATGAGATAAACTTGAGCCAGTGAGAATCTGATTATTTAGCCTTTAGGAATGTCTTTCTCCCCCTTCTTCTTTAGATTTATAGATGTCACCTCAGCTGTGAATGGAATACAAGATTGTGAAAGCTTCCCTATGAATAACTCAGGCAAGGCAATATTCAAATGGAGATAGTACAAATTTAGTTAGGATGTGAACCTCACCAGGCCTAAGTTTCATTTTCCTGTAAATCATATGATTTCGGGGAAACCAGATGATATTCCCGTCTCCCCCTTCCCTAGCCTACTTACAAATGGCCATCTTAGCATTAAAGTTTCCCTATAAGGTAATTCTGTAGTTTCTGTGCTTGTATTGGGTAAAAACTTATTCCTGGTTAGATTGTGAGGCCACTCGTCTCCGCAAATGGGGACGGGGGTCCAGCCTCTGGGGTGGGATTTCTTAGAATTGTTTGTACAAGGGTATATATCTCCCTGCTTGCCTTCCCCGCCCCCCCCCCCCCCTTGCCTCTCTTCACTGGTATCTCTGCCCTGGTAGTGAGAGATGCCCAATTCTTGAGACTTGACCAAATAAAGCTTCTGTTTTTTTTTTTTCTACCTTGAGAAACCAAGACATCTCTGTGTTTTTTTTTACTTGAGCCAGTGGTTTTTTGTCCCACACAAAAGTCTTTGTCTTGAATTTGAGTAGTGCTCTGTCCCATACAGAAGAATAGATAGATAAAAGGATAGATAGATAGATAATTGCTACCAAACATTAATTAGTTCAACAAAAAGAGTCGAGGCAAAAGGTATTTATTTCCATAGCAATGTTACAAATGGACAATCTCTCTTATAAGGTCCCTTCTCTCTGCTGACCCTGCCAATACCTTGGTCTAAATCCTCCTCTCCTCGTTTCTTTCTTTCTTTCTTTCCTTCCTTTCTTCCTTCTCTTCTTCCTTCTTCCTTTCTTTTCCCTTCCTTCTTTCCCTCCTTCCTTCTTTCCCTCCTTTCTTTCCTTCTTTCCTTCCTATTTTTCTTTTCTTTTTTTCTTTCATCTTTGTCTTTCTGTCTTTCTTTCTTTCCAACTGTCAACATAGGGTGTCATACCCTTACTTGTAGATGCTCTGCCCAAAGGGAATGTAAATTT
Organism: Trichosurus vulpecula; assembly: GCF_011100635.1. Taxonomy (NCBI): domain Eukaryota; kingdom Metazoa; phylum Chordata; class Mammalia; order Diprotodontia; family Phalangeridae; genus Trichosurus; species Trichosurus vulpecula. Next base: position 126,116,464 of record NC_050574.1, read on the forward strand.
TAATCTCTGGAACTTTTTGTTTGTTTTCTCTTTCTTAAAGACCAGCCCTAACCCCAAATCACTCTGGTTCTCATTGATTGGCCAACCATAGGTTCCAGACCAATCCCTGCTTGGTCATTGTTTGGGCCCTGATTGGCTCAGAATAAATGTAAATAGCATTCGGTTTAATTTTGATTCCCTGGGGGTCTTGCCCTTCCAGATTGATTTTTTTTTTTAAAAGAGGCCATTCTCTGCCTCATTTCTTATTAAGCTTTAATCACTGAATGGGCATTGCCTTAGTCAACAAAGTCATAGAGCCTACAACAAGAGTCTGACTACTTCTACAGCTGCCAACATGTGGATATGGACTCCTTGATCCTTCTGTCACATCTGAGGACTGCCCCTGACCCCGAGTGGACATCTGAGCCCATAGAAGACCTTGTGCTCCGGTTTCTGGGAACCTGAAGGGGACAGCATCAGATGCATACAGCTTTCTCCCGAGATTCCAGACCAGAACCTGAGCAAAGACCTGCTCTTTCTTTTTTCTGAGTCTTTGTGTTCCCAAGACTGTTTGCCCTACCTTGATCCCCTTGCAACTTGCTCCCTCTGCTTGTTTAAGATAGAGGTTTTTCCATACCTTAATAGGTCTTCAGGTGAAAACTTTCAGTTTGCCTTTGACCAAAAGGGGGAAATGTGGAATGTTTTATACCATTTTGTATCATTTTTAATTTCAACCAGACCCAGAGCCTGAATTAATGAGTAACTGGAAAAAGATGCAGGACCTGGGCTTCTTTGTTCTCTAAATTTTGCTCAGGAAATACCCCTATCTCTGTCAACAAGGCCAGATCAGACTGACTTAAGGACATACTTTCCCCTGTTAGCCATTAAGGGATGAGACCCTAATCCTGAGAAGAGCACCTCGCTTAATATTTTACAGGTGTATACCTTAACTGACCTTTGTCAACACTCTTGTCTTTACAAACCTTTCACTTGGTATGTTGATGAAAGGAGAGCACAGGCTTTGGGAGTCCTAACCCAGTCCTTAGACCTGACCCCAAGCTGGTTGCCTGCTTTCAAAACAATTAGAGTCCATGGCTGTTACAGCTACTCTGATTGAAGAAGCTTCTGAATCTCTACCTGAGCCTTGCCCTCTATTGTTACTACCTATGGACCTGGGACCAGCCTAAGCTGACATTGAGTGATTTGCAGGGGACCAATGTCCCCCCTGGCTCACCATCCTGCTGGCGCTTTGGCTGGCCCCCTCATTTTATTGATCCTGGCCATAACTATAGGTCCCTGATTACTTTCTCATACCTCAAACCTAATTTGTTCTGATGTAAATTCTGTCCCTGTCTTAGTGGCCCAAACCTCAGGTGCTTTGGATCAAGTCGTTCCTCTTTCACAGATTTGAATGGCTCCACAAAGAAGTGGAAAATGTGATACCTGAGCAGCCAGCTATTGCCAAAAAAACCCTGCCCCCAGCCCCTAACTAAAAAACCCCAGTTTCATAAGAAAAACAGACTTAGTTCCTGCCATTTGGCATTCAGCGGGTGTCCTTGGCCCCCGTGACTGTTCTGGGAGTATGGTTTGGTTGGCCAGGGGAGGGGCCTGATGCTAGCAATCTCTGCTTGTTTCCTTAGATTGCTGAGAGATGTCTCTATCTTGTGTCAACAAACCCAGCTGGAGCGTCCCTTGGTCTGCCTATGGCCTTGAAGGATGAAGGCCTCAGCCCCAGACATTCTCTTGAATTCCTTTTTCTTATCTTATGTTGTGAGATGTAAATGGCAAATTGGACAGAGAGATCCTGGGTTGTAATTCAGTTGACACTTTGTCAGCTGTCTGATATGCTGTACTTGCAATCTATTCAGGAGATTCTTCTTCATGTATCATGATCACAAAAGTGAAAAAGGCTTTCCAAGCCTGCTAAAAATAACATATGCAAGTTTCAAGAGATAATTAACCACTGTTCCTTGATCTATTGTATAAATATGACCTCTCCACCCCAAACTCCTGGTCATTCTGATCTGGGTTGAACCCAGAATGGCCGCCAGCTAATAAATTCTCCATTTAAAACTTACACTCTGTGGTGTGTCTCACTCACTCTTGGTATAACACCTCAAAGAATCAAAATTAGAAGCTGCTTAATGACATGAGAGGAAGCTTGTAGGGGAAAAAGTTGAGTATCTGAAGTGAGAGGAGGTGGATCCACATGCCTTTTTGTGCCAAGATGCACTTCAAAACATGTCCCAGTACCTCCTTCCCTGCTTAAGTGGCCCTCTTTCCAACCTCCTTTCTTCTTGGGGCCCCAACTAACCCCACTGAAACATAGGAGTGCCTGACTAATGCCGGGGCTAACTATATTGATTGGCAGCAGCTGGGAATCTGCCCACTATTTGATTGAACCAGAAAACAGATAGAAGTCAGCTGATTAGATAGACCTGGGCCCACCTGGTAGACAAGGCTGAACCCTGCTTCTGCAACACAATCCTACCCACCCACTGACATAGACCACACCCACCTACTTCAATTTGTAGATAGTGTCAGAGATTGGATTATGAACTCACCCCACCCACTCTCAGTGATTTTGATGGACCCTGAGTTCCTAGGGGCAACTAGGTGGTTCTGTGGGTAGACTGGGCTTTGAATTAGGAAAACTAATCTTCCTGAGTTCAAATCTAGCCTCAGACATTTGCTAGCTGTGTGGCCTTGGGCAAGTCACTTGAACTGTTTGCCTCAGTTTCTTCATCTATAAAGGGAAATAGTATAGTATCTTGCCAAGAAAACTTGAAATGGGTCATAGAGTACTTAGTCAAGTAGCTCAGTAAAGAGAAACTAGAAGAAATTCCCAGTAAGGGTGGGGGTGGCTCCGAGGGTGGGGGCCATGAATATAAACTCCTTGGGGGCAATTGAGGATTGTTTCAACTTGGACTTTGTTTCCCAGTGATTAACTCAGTTGTATGATTTTAATACCAAATAAATGCTTATTGGCTTTTATTTATCTTATTTTTATCCATACTTTTTATTTCAACCATGTTCATATCAGACCATATCCCTTCCTCATCCCCTACCTAGTGAGCCATTTCTTTCAAAATTAAACAGTGCCTTTTGTCTGACATCATATGCAGCATTGCACATTAATTGTGAAAAAGTTTCAAGCCCAAAGGGCTGCATATACTCCATCCCACACAATTCAGGTTTGTCTGGTGGTGAGAGGTTTGTGAAGCCAAAGGTCCACTATGTTTGAAAGGGTCATATAATTTAGTGTTGTAACAGGGTACTTTCACATTTATTCTTCCTATGGTCATAAGGGCTTAGGCTATGGAGGGACTCCTTTTCTTAAATCATATATGGAGAGATGATGGACATGAGATGCAGACACAGACATTTCTTGACCAGACTTCTGTTTGGATTTGTCTTACTGTATTTACTTACAGTATTTGTTCAAAGTGTTTTTTTTTTAAATTTCAGTTTTTAATTGAGAGAATGGGAAAAGGAGTTAGTAACAGTGATATAAAAAAAAAAAGGATGATAATAACACTTTTAAAAATGCACGGGACCAAAGGAATTTCATAAGAAAGTGTAAAAAAAAAAAACAGGACAGTTTGAAAGTCACATGTAGAATTTATTATAGATGTAAAAAAAAGGAAATGATACAAAGATTCACCATTTCAAATAGAAGCCCTTTTGTGGATATGGAAGTGATTTTTTTTTGGTCCTAAAAATTCAGAATTGAAACAATTTTAAAAAATTGAATGAGAATAAATGAACAAAGAATAGGGGGTAGATAGAAATATAGGATTAATTAACAAATGATTATTTTTAATCTATGAAATTCATTTATTTAAATGCAAATAGTTGTAGCACATCTAATTGGTTACGTTGATGCTTAACATTATGCCTATAATAAATCATTTAATTTTTAAAATAAATTATATCTCGTATCCCATCAAAGGAACCCAGTTAGTGACAGCTCCCAGTCCAAGACTCTTCCTTGAAGACTAGGAAAGCCACTTCCTGTTTACTAGTGTGCGATGCAATGTTTCTGGATGGCATGGGTGCGCTGTGTTGCCCAGGTGACTTCCCTTTACCAATCTTGCTAGGATGGGTGGCACTAATCTCACATTGACTCTGGGCCAATAGCTGGTGGTTCCTTAGTCCAGAAAAGTTCAGAAAATGTGAATCCTCTGGCCATGTAGCTTCCCAGCTAAAATTTCATCTTCTACAGGAAGGCTTCTGGAAACCCTCTTACTTCTGGTGTCTCCTTCCATTGATTATTTTTTATTTATCCTACACAGAGCGTGTTAGTAATATTTGTTTGCATGTTGTCTCCTCTGTTCAGAGACTGTCTTTTGCGTTTCTTTGTATTGCAATGTTTCACAGTGCTTGGCACATAGTAGGAACTTAATGCTTGTTGACTAACTGGGTACAGCCAGTAGGATACACTCACCAGGCCTAGGAGAATATGAGGGAATATTTACTTTAAAGCCTGAGGCCTCCCTGGCTCTAAGCACTTTTCACTTCTTGAGATTAGTGGGTGATTAACTGAGTAAATTCCCTCTTTGTTTCTGAGAAGTGATCACCTTGATTGACTCAGAATGCATCCTATTGTAAAAGAGGTACCTGAGGGGAGAGCTGGGAGGGGAAAACCATTTGAGTGGCAGTTGGGGGGGGCATCAATCATCATCCAACATTTATTAAAGATTTACTCTCTGCCAAAAGCTGTACCAAATCCTGGAGATGAAAAGAAAGGCACCCTCCTCCAGGCATGTTCCAGTGGGAGAGACAAAATGCAAACGAGCGTATATACAAGATATATACAGATACATAGTGTAAATGGAAAATCTCCAGAAGGAAGGCAAAGGGTGAGAATGGAGGGTGGGGTCTGTAGTGTGGAGGAGGGCTAGACTGGGTGGTGAGCAGGTAAAGAAAGGTCTTTTAGAGAAGAGTTTGGGCAGAGTCAGGGAAGCTACTTAACCGAGCTGAGGAGTGAGAGCTTTTCAGGCAGTCCAAGTAGAATTCTGTTTCCACCTTGTTAATGTAAATAAGGAAGGGGAGGGGCTGCTTGGGGAAAACATATAAAAACCTAGCGCTGGGTTGGTCTGAGGACATTCCTGCTCAGAGCTAACTCTTGGAGCCCACTCTTCTGCCACTGGAGTTCTCGGAAGGAAGCAGCCAACTCTATTGTCAAAGGTAGGTTTCCTTATAACTGGCAGTTGAATTTGAATCTAGGTCTACTGGCTCTAAATCCAGAACTCTTTTTACTGTATTTCACTACATCCTTCTCCTTCTACTGACATCGTGGAGGGACTTTGAGATTTAGAGTTCAAATTCTGCCTCATAACAATTACCAGCTGCCTGACTCTGGGCTAGTTACCCTCCTCTTGTGAGGGTCAAGTGTGTTAACACTTAAAGCAATTTGCAAACTGTAAAACTCAACATAAATATTCGTTGTTATCATTACTTGGTCTGTGACTTCCTAGAGAGTCAACATGCAAACAACTATATATATATACATATGTATGTATATATATATATAGACATATATATATATATATATATATATATATATATATATATATATATATATATGCAAGATGTATAGGTATAGATTTGATAGAGTGGAAGGTAGTCCCAGAAGGAAGACTGGGGGGTGAGGGGGAGGGTATATCTTTGGGAGGACAGTGAGGCAGGGCTCACCTGGGCAATCAGTTGGTTGCCTCCTACCATTTCTATCTACTTTCCAACTCTGGGAAGAATAATTAAACCAATCTTGCTATTTCTGGAAAGGGTGTGTCAATCCACAGCATTTTACTCCTAATAAACCAGGATAATCCTCTTTAATTTGTATTCCCAGCACTTAGAAGAGAGGTTGGCACTTAGAGCTTTCCCACACTACCTTTTCATCTGTCCATACATGGAAACTATCTAGTCAGCTGTGAATTAGTCTTCCGGGAAACTTTCCCTGCAAGATCTTTCCCACTGACCTCCCAAGAGCAGCATTAAGGCAACAGAAGACAAAACAAGGTGATAGGAAGGCTAGGCTTTTGTACTGGGAAAAGTCAGACAATTAAAAGGCAATGGAGACTCTGGTTTTTATTCACTCCCTGCCGGGTTCCATCTAATTCCATCCAAGTTTTAAGGGGCATGTTCTCATTCTGTTATTGTAGCGACTCATCAGGCATTAAGGGCTGAGTGAGGGAGAGGCCTAAGCTAAATGCCTAGGGGCACAAAGTCAAGAAATGGAATCCTCTTGCTCTGGAGACTTTACTAAGCACACACATCATAGGTACAACAAGAATACAAGGCTGAAGGACCAAGAGCTTTGGGAATCTAGCAGGGCCTCGTATAGAAGGTAGGTAGCCCTTGTTGACTACAGGATTCTAAGTGGCAGCGGGAAGGAGGTGGTTAGTGAACCAAATTATTGATTAGTTTTTATCTTGAACAGAGTATGAATTAGGTGTTTACTTTTAAAAAATGGCTCTTGATTAGTTCTGTTACAACCCATCATACATTAGCTCTCAGTTGCTTTTTCCCCCCAAGCCCTCCTACATGCAGCCTTTCTATGATACTGGATTCTCACAAATGCCCAGTGAAGTAAACTTTTTTTTGTTGTTGTTGTTGCAGGGGGGAAGGCAGGGCAATTGGGGTTAAGTGACTTGCCAAGTGTGTGTCAAGTGTCTGAGGTTGAATTTGAACTCAGTTCCTCTTGACTCCAGGGCCTGTGCTCTACCCTCTGTGAGCCACCTAGCTGCCCCTAGATAAGAAAAGGAGAAAAAAAAAAACCAGCTTTTCCTTTGCTAGTACAAAAAATTGTACATTTATCCTTGATCTTATCCCCTTTGTCTCTGCTAAGAACTCTCATCTTCCACTCCTAATTTTCATTCTTTTGCTACTTAACAAACCTCTCCTCCATTCTTTAAAAAGGAACAAATAAATACCTCCAATCACTTAATCCTATGTCTCTTCAAACTTCTTCCTGACTCCATTTGGGATTTTCCTGGCAAAGACACGAGTGGTTTGCTATTTCCTTCTCCAGCTCATTTTGCATATGAAGAAACTGAGGCCCAATTTGAACTGACAAAGAGGAGTCTAGCACTTTATCCACTGTGCCACCTATCTGCCCAAACATCAAACTACCAGCCTTCACTTTCCCATCTTTTACTGCCAAGTTTCTAGAAAAAGTTGTTGGTTTCTGTTTTCTCACTTCCTACTCATTTCTCATCCCCTTGAGATCTGACTTTTGTTCCCACCACTTAACTGAAACTGCTTGCCCCAAGTAGTAGCCAGATTCAATGACCTTTTGTTAAGGTTCTCCATGCTTTCCTGGCCTTTGGGTTTAGGTTGAGTTTGACTTTTGACCACACACTCCTCCCTGAGTTTTTCAGGTACTGCTTACTTCCTATTTTTCTACCAGTCTCTTTCCTTAGTTTAACATGTCTCACTAGACTCTCCTACAATGCTAAATGGGACACTGGGAGTAACTATTCTGAGTGACACCAGTGATTGTGTCTCTTGAGGTGTTTGTCCTATGGACTCAGGGAGAGAGTGTGATTTTATAAACAAAGATGTTAGGAGCAGTCCTAATGCAGGATGGCAGTGGGTTGAAGTTCAATATTGGGATAGAATGTGACACGCATAGGCTATTGAACATATTTTCAACAAGGAAATAGCAGCCCTTACCAAATGTACCACTCCCTGGAATGTGACTGGAGAGTGTGGTGACATGGATGGTTCCACAAAGTCAAAAGGCCCAAACCTCAAATGGCGAGTGGCCCTTGTTATATACTTAGATGACCTGGCAGCCTTGTGTGTTGGTAACCAAAAATGGGCTCCTTAGCACTTAGTTCAACAAGTGCCCTTGAATAGTTTGGCTTTTGTTCCCTTTGAGTAATTCATTGAGCCTTACTAGGTGCTAAGCCCCAGGCCCAAACCCCTATTAGGTGTAAAACTTTAATGGGTGTGGATTGGCAACTAAGGTGGGGCCCAAGGTGGGACTGACTCCAGGGAGGGCCTAGTTTACATGTCTTGGGAGAGCAGAGGCTCTTAGACCACATGGGTTTAAGTCCGCCTCTTTGTGACAATTCTAGGTCTAGGTGTGACTCACCCCTGACACTGAAAAAGATATAAAAACCAGGGGTTGGCTGCCTATTCTTTGGAGCTCCTCCCTACAGCAGTGGTGACTCTGGGCCAGCCCTTGTTCTGAGCTCCCAGGCTGAGCCTAGATGTTGGTAACTATGAATTGTATTGGGTCTGTCTGTTGATGTTTGTGATTTGTTTGTATTTTGCTCTGAAGTTCAGTGTGCTGGCTTTTTCCCCTGAACTAAATGAATGCTGTCTGTATGCTGAATTAAAGTAAGCTTGTCAACCCCTTCAACCTTGCTTTCATTATTAAAGCAGATCAAAAGAACCTGTGCTTTGGCAGCTTTCTGGGTGCTGGCTGTGGGTGGATCTTATGCCCCCACAGAAGCTGCTAGCTGGATTGTGGAAACACCTTGTTGCTATGTCAAGAAGCTACCGGAAGTTGTCTATAGCCTAACTCATGGGAGGGGGGTAAGGGGGAAAAGGGAAAACTCTGGTAGATGTTGATCTTATCACTGGATCTTAGGGGAATTTGCAGAAGATAAATAAGTTGAAGGAAAAACTTATTTTTCCCTGTTAAAACTTTCAGTTCTTGTGATTGAAATAGTTGTTTTCCATAGATTGTACAAAATCTATAGTTGTGCTGAAACGAGAGAAAAGATGAGAAATATTCAAGAATTTTGCTCTACCATACTTGGGTCAAGCCTCCCAAAATCACTACTCCAAGTTCTCACCTGGCCTTTCTCCCCATTTTCTTCCTGGCTAGTCAGGTTTTTTTTATTAATAGTCCTCAAAGCTGATTGTGATGGCTGCCCTTGATAGGAATCCTTCTCAGCTGTGGGACTGGGAGGAGGAATTACCTTTATTCTTAATCAGCTATTTTGCTGGAGGAATGACAGCTGAGGTCTGAGAAAAACATCCTTAACCAGTTCCACTCTTGTCTCTTTCTTACTCAGGATCATGGCTTCTAAAGACATCATTGAAGGTGGCCAGAATGTGCTCACCTGCAGCGTTTGTCAGAACCAGCTCACAGACCCTGTGGTTGCCAATTGTGGACACTGTTTTTGCCAATCTTGTCTCAGCGAAGCTTCCATGCCCCTCTCCTGCCACAGGTGCATGGAAATCTCCCAGTCAACTTTTCATGCCATTTTAAGGAGAAGGGGAAAACTCCCGAAGAAAAGGAAACCTTCTGTTACCCCCCAACAATCTCAACAGAGGCCTGAAGGACCGGGCAAGTGTGACAAACACCAGGAGAATAAGAAGTTGTTCTGTATGTATGATCAAAGCCTACTCTGTGCATCCTGTTCACAATCCCAGAAACATGAGGATCACACCATCCAACCCATAGAAGAGGCTGCTAAGCTCTATAGGGTGAGTCACTGGGGTGCTGGAATTGGCAACACTATGAGATGAGTAACCATGGGGGTAATGACAGTTCCCCGGGAAGTTCATGGCCTGATAGTGCCTCTTTCCACCTACTCCCTTCCCACTCCCAGGTTAGCTTCTGTATCTCTGAGCCATTCCTAACTATCACAGCTGAGGATGAGGCCCCTCCAACCCAAATGGTGTTAACCTCCCGAGGCCTCCTGAATTTCTCAGCCCTTGCCCCTTACTAGAGCTCTCATGTTTCTTTTGCAGAAAAAGCTACAGGAGAATCTGAAAGCTGTGAATGGAAATTTACAAGATATTCAGAAGATAATGCTTGAGGAGAAGAAGATACCTCGGACGTGGGCTGTTGTGTGGACAGTAAGTGTGTCTGGTTCTGTCTTCCCCATAACAGCTTGTACTTTATATCCTTTACTTATGTGACTAGGTAGTGTCATCATTTTCAAAGTTCTAGGATACAAAAGGGGTAAGTGACTCTGTGCTAAGCTTTCTCTCAAACTGAAGCTGGACATCTGACCCTCCCTCAGACGCTTCTTTCTACCCTTCAGAGGGTGAGCAAAGCTATAGCAGGAGTCAAAGTTAGAATCTTAGGGTTTGAGAATTGCAAGGGATTTAAAATATCCATCTAACCAACTTGTAAATGAAAATAATCCCAACTATGATATACTTTGACAAAGGGTCATGTACTCTCTGCTGAAGAACTCCAAGGAAGGGCAAACGTCCACCTACCTCTCAAGGCAGCCCATTATTCCACTTTGGGGACAGCTCTGAACGTTAGGAAGTTTTGCTTGACTTTAAGTCTGAATTATTTGTAACTTCCCCTGTACCTTGCTCCTTGTTCTACCCTTGGTCAGACAATTGCACTCCAGTACATCAGGCCTCTCCCTGGAGGTGGATAGCATTTTTTCATCTAATCCTTTGGAATTGTCTTAGATCATTGTATCAATGAGAGTAGCAAAGTGTCTTTCACAATTGATCATCATTGCAACATTGCTGTTACACTGCACAATGATCTCTGTCCTGTCTTTGCTTCACTTTGCATCAGTTCATATAGGTCTTGCCATGTTTTTTTCTGTAACCACCCCCTTCATCATTTCTTTTAGCACAGTAAGTAGTACTCCATCACCATCCATCCCCCAATTGATGAGTATCTCCTTGATTTCCAATTCTTTGCCACCACAAAGAGCTGCTATAAACATTTTTTGTATATATAGGTCCTTTTCCTTGTCTTGTATCTCTTTGGGATACAGAACTAGGAGGAAGCCTAGTGGATAGAGCACTGGACCTGAGTTCAGATCCAACCTAGAGATACTTCCTAGCTGTGTGACCCTGGGTAAGTCACTTAATGTCTGATTGCCTGACAAAATGGATCTGCTGGATTCAGTGGAGAAGGAAATGGCAAACCACTCCATAACTACTCCAAGAAAACCCCAAAAAGGGTCACAAAGGACTGGAAACAACTGAAGAACAAAAGTGGTATTGTTGGATTAAAGGGTACATACAGTTTTTATAGCCCTTTGGGCCTAGTTCCAAATTATTCTGCAGAAATGCTGAACCAATTTATTACTCTAACAATTCATTAGAACATTTTTTCTTATGCCTGGATTTGATTTCTCATAATATTTTAATCATTTATAAATTGGGGAATGGCTCTTATTTTTTATCAAGGTTACTTCCCTATATGAGTAAAAAAATATTTTATATTACAATATATATTATATATTAGTAATATATAATATATATAATATATAATATATTATTATATTATATTTCATTTTCTATCCTTGTTGTCCACAGGGTTCTCTTAGCAAAGGTAAGAGGTCCCACAACTAGTAAGTGTCTCAGGAGTGATCTGAACTGGATCTTCCTGACTTCAGGCCCAGCAAGCCCTCTATTTTTACATTATCCTAATATACTTGCTTAGTAATGGTCAAATAAGAAATAAGATTAGTGTCTGCCATGACTTGTTTTCATGATCTCAAATCCCCTTGTTAATCAGCAACCATCTCTTTAAATTTTTTTTCATTTACATGAAGGAATTTTTAGGCATTTTAGGCATAAGGGCTTTTGGATGCCAAATTTTCTTTGATCTTGGAAGGTGATGGGAGCCACTAGAGTTTATTGAATAAGGGAGTGCCATGGTTGGATCTGCCCTTTAGGGAAACCACTTTGGTGACTGAATGGACAACAAAGGAACCTGAAAAAGGGGGTGGTAGTTGAACTGATCTTTAAATGGAGGATTTAGGCAGGAACTGCCAAGCCAATTAAGAGGCCACCCTCCAACCATAAAAGGAAAAAGGAAGTCCTTGTAACATGCTCAAGTCCTACTAATTTTCGTATATAGATATATCTTTGATTTCTTCCTTTGAGAGCTACCTGTTCCTATCCTTTACCCTTTATCAATGAGGTTCTCTTTCCATTCAGTTATGGATCTAGTTCCAACTATTGCCTTGTGAGAAAAGTATAATTCAATTATGGGAATTGAGAAAGAACCTTAATAGAGTTTTTGAATCTGCATGGCTAGGAAACCGGACCACTTCTACCTGTTGCTAAGAGACCCTTAACTAAGGAGCTGGGTTATGCTGACCAGAAACTCAGATCTAAAGATTGATGCAAGGAGTTTTCTCACATTCGTGTATCTCAACACATGTTTTATCTAAAAATTGGCCCTGTACTTAGCAATTATTCTTTCCATGTTGCTTTTCGTGTTCCTTTAATCAAAGACAATTAGGGGGTGAAGGAGAGCCATTCTCCAGTTGATGAAATGGTCAAAAGATATGAACGGGAGTTGTCAGACAAAAATCAAAGCTATCTATCTAGATGAAATGTCCTGAATGAAAATGAAAACTCAGATACCGTGTCACCCCTATCAGATTGGCTAACATGACAAATGCAATGCTGTTGCCCTCTAAGAAATGGTGATGGGGATGATTTCAGAACAACCTAGGAAGATTTACATGAACTAACACAAAAGGAAGCAAGCAGAACCAGGAGAATATCATTGCACACAGTAAGAACCACATTGTATGGTGATCAAATGTGTAAGATTTAGCTACTGTGATCAATACAATGATCTAAGACAGTTCTGAAAGATTTAGGATGGAAAATGCTCTCCAACTACAGAGAGAACTGATGTACTGAGTACACACTGAAGTGTATATATTTTTTGTGACTTTGGCAACATGTCTACTGTGTAAGTGTGCATGACATCACATGTATAATGGGCATCGGACTCCTTCTCAGTAGGAGGGAGAGAATTTGGAACTTTATTTTAAAGTATCAAGCAAAGATTAAAATGATTTTTTTTAAAATAAAAATCTGAGGCCAGAAAGGTTAGATAACATTCCCCAGGTCACCCAGTTTGCTAATAAAAGGGCATGGACTCAAATTCAGGTTTCCTAAATCCTGCTTAGTCCAGTGTTTCTAATAAACTTTGCAGGGGAAGTTGATTGATTAGAGGTGGCTGTTGCTGTCTTTATAATTAGTCTGAGTTATGTGTCACTGTAGGAACAAGTGGAAATGTCGAGAGAAACATTTGAGGAAAAATTTCAAGAAATAAGTGACTTCCTGAGTGACGAAGAAGAGGAGGTCCACAGTCTTGTGGAACTGGATGAGGAAGAGAATAAAATGTTCCAGTGGCTGAAGGAACAGGAGGCCGAGCAGGAAATCTGCAACAGAGAGAAGAAGAGGATGAGCCACCTTCAGCTGTCCCAGCACAGGAACGACCTGAGGGAAATGGCCACAACATTGAAAGAGAAGTCTCAGATGCCAGACACAGCCCTTCTGCAGGTGAGGACAGTCTCTTGGGCCCTAGGCAGTGGTGAAAATTACTGCAGATCTATGACAAGGGTGTTTTATTGCCTCGAATCTATCCATCTAGTATTCCTACACTTGTCAGTTCCCTGTCACCAACTGCCTTCCAGGTATCTCTACTTAGATGGCACAAGGGATTTGTCAAATTCACATCCAAATTGGAAGGCTCATCTTCTCTCAAGATAAAATGATGACCACACCCTTTCCCTTCTCATGCTTAGGACTCAGGTGCTGCTAGAATGGGATCCCTCTCTTCCCCTCCCCCCACCCCTTTTCAGACTTTGAACTCTGACCAAGGACTGGTTAGAGAATGCCCCAGTGTGCAGAGACAAATCCCATCTCCTCGTGCCAACCTGGGCATGGAAAAATGGGGGGAAATGACTCATTGATTTTTTTAGGAAATTTCCTGATCACAGTTAAATCTGGGACATTCTCTAAATCTTCTTGGAGAAGCAGAAGGGAGGCAAGGAGGCCAGTGGAACTTTCTGTATTTCCTGCTACTTCTTGATTTTGACTTTTCCCCTCCCTCTAGCTCCCTTAAATAGCTAACATTTATATTACCATTTTAAGGTTTGTTGACCCATTCCCCCACCCCAAAACAATGCTGAGAAGTAGAGATTGCTATTCTATTTTACAGTTGAGGAAACTGGGGCAGAAAAGTTAAAGTGACTTGCTCAAGGCCATACTGTTGTTGTACCAGAAGCGAGTGAGACACGCCACATAGTATAAGTTTTAAATGGAGAATTTGTTAGCCGGTGGCCATTAGGGGTATGCTACCCAGATCAAATGGCCCCGTGTTGGGGTGAAGGTGTGGTTAATATAGGACATACGGGGTACAGTGGTTAATTATCTCCTGGAACCTACAGGCCAAGTCACAGGGTGGGGGGAACAGGAGCAAAGGTCCTGACTGATCAAAAGATTCTGACAGGTTATCGTTAAGTGGGATAATCTTATTGACATTCCTTGGAGTCACGGAGCCTCAGGGATATCTGCTAAATGCCAGAAAGTCTAAGTCCATTCCTTAGCATGCAAACTGGGGTTTCTCAGGGGTTTCCTGATTTTTCCAGTACTACAATACTAGTTAGTAAATGTTTAAGGACTAATTTGGACTCAGTTCTTCCCGACTCCAGGCCTAGTGAGTACACCATTAGCTGCCTCTTATTAAAGATCAGTTGTTTTTCCTAGGAAATAGCTTTTCTACCCAAGGGGTCATCTGCTACAAGACAATGTTTTGTCTTCCTGCCCTTCTCCAAACCCCAGACGTTCATGTTTTTTACTTCACGTTTTATATATTATGTGTGCTTGTGCCTAGTAGAATTTAATTTCCTTGAGCAAAGGAATTATGGTGAGCTTTTTCCTCCCTTTTATTCCTAGACCTGGATGGAACACAATTCCTTATTTTTGCCCCAAAGGTATACTTACTTATGCCATTAAGTCTTTTATGTTGATTAAAACCCTTCTTAGAAGGGAGGAAGAGGAGTTACTCCTTTGGCCTTAGGGTCTGCCTTTAGGCAGTTTCTGGCCTGAAGGTAGCAATTCTGTTTCAGATACTTCCAGTTGAGTCTTTGGAAGCTTACCTCTCCAGCTTGGATCCTTTATACAAACTTATGTAGGCATCCCCTGGAATGAAAAGCATTGGTGGTTTCCAGGTTATTATGAAGATGGGGTTAATGAAAATCCTTTCACATAAGACTTAAAATAGTTTGCAAGCTGTCTTTTTAAAAAATCTTATTTACAAAACTAAAGAATACTTAAACGTTTTACTGTATTGTGGTGCTCACCTGGCCTGAGTATGGAAGAGAAATCTGGGAGGTGCTTTTCTGATAGTTTAGCACTGACATTAACTAAGGACTTTCAAATGAACCATTTCTATCTAAGTGTTCTGAGTTTGTTCCTATTTCAGCATTTTCCAATTTGGGTTTAACAAATTATGATCAGTAAGGTGATGTTTAACATAAAATCTCAGTGAAGGAATGCCAGGGGGTAGAGTTCTTTGGCTTCCCTTTTTTAGGAGGGTGATATCTCAGAATTATGCCTTGGAAACCTACCAGTCTTTGACCTTTCCTTTTCTCTCTCCTAGGATGCAGAAGACACACTGAATGAGTAAGTTACATTCTGAAAGAAAATGATAAATAGAATACCAAGGATGGTGGGGGCAAGGGTAATAGCTGTGTCTAAAGCAGGATAAGGAGGTGCAATGGGAGCACAGAGGCTATGGTACGGTAACTGAGTATCTCTCCTCCCCTAGGAGTGAGTCACTGCTACTTCAAACGCCAAAACCTTTCACACCAAAACTGAGCAGTTCTTATTGCATGGTTTTAAGAGAATTTCTGAGGAAATTTCAAGGTAAAGATCAACTCTAGGGGTTTCTTGGCTCAGGGGGACATAAAAATCTGACATTTTATATTGTGAAGGAAGATGGGATTTTTCTTGCCTGAAGTTTGGCAGTAAATGACCTGTCTAACCTTAGCAGATGGTGGATAATAGGGGCTGGAAACCTCAATCAGTAGCTCCTTCCTCTTCAGTTGTGTCCCAGCTCTTTATGACCCCATTTGGGGTTTTTATAATGGATACTGGAGTGGTTTTGCCATTTCCTTCTGCAGCTCATTTTACAGGGTTAAGTGACTTGTCCAAAGTCACAGCTGGTAAGTGAGGCCAGATTCAAACTCGGGTCCTTGACTCCAGGGCCAGTGCTGTATCCACTGAGCTGCCCAGCCCCTTCCTACCTGAGACAATATTCTTTATTGACTGTTTTGCTCTGTACATCCATCCCATAATTCATGGGGTACCAAGAATAAAGCAGTAGAGCCCAACCCATCTCTGCTTGACACCTCAGCACACTGAAGTACCTTTCCTTGCACTGATGACCACTTTATTCTGTCTGCAGAATCTCGACTGTTGCAATGTCGCTATCCATACGAATTACCTGATGATGACAGAAAGAGGACTTTTACGTTTGCAGATATTTCCTCAGGTCGGATGTATGCTATTTATACCTCTGGAAGTCTCCACTACATGAATGGGAGGGACTTGTCTATTACACAATTGAACATGGATGGCTATCCTGAAGAGGAGGAAGACTATCCCATCTCTACCTGTTACTGTTTGCCGATTGAAAGGGAGTACTCACATAGTGACTTCTCTCCTTCCCCCTCAATGGAATGGCATTAGGTCAGAGGCCTGGGCAAACCAAGTAAAGATATTTCAGGGTGATCCTGGAACTGTATTGCACTTTTTATAATCTTACATAATATACAAAAGGGAGGGGGCCTAGTTGGGGAGAGAATTGAAAGCTGAGTGCTACTCTAGCAGGGCAAATGTCAATTTTGTTTTTGTTAATTAAGAAACTAAATACTGGGCAACTGGGTAGCACAGTCAATACAGCACTGCCCCTGGAGTCAGGAGGACCTCAGATGTGTGGCACATTTACTAGCTATGTGACCTTGGGCTAGTCACTTAACCCCAATTGCCCTGCCTTCTCTCAAAAAAAAAACAACAAAAAGAAAAAGAAAAAAAAGGAAACTAAATACTGTGAGATCTTGGATTTGTTTACTCCTCAAGCCTGCTGTTCTCTGACAAATGTTATCTACTATAATATAATCTGTAATCTTATCTGTATGGATAAAATGATGTCTGTAAAAGCTTGCCTGTTTCCCCTTTTACATTTCCATATCCTAGAATATGGGATATTTCAATGGAAAATGGGTGTTGGACATGGAATGAAGGGAAAGCTTTGTTGGAATCCCACCCTTCTAGTAGCTCTGGCCATAGACTGTTGTGCCACAGGTTTATTTTGAGTGTCACAATACATATTAATAAAAGTTGGGTTTTTTTCCACATGTACTTCATAATCTTATTTAGTGCTTCTAAGCTATAAGGGGGAGCTGTGAGGAAAGGTGGAGAGGAAATACAGGTATAATCTAATTGAGCTTTGATTTTTATAATGCTTCAGAGATTTCAAAGTACTTTGCTCACAACTCTCTTAGGAGTCAATAGAGTAAAAGCAGGTTTTAAAACTTTATTTTCAGTTCCTCTAAATTGTACAATTTACCCCTTAGGTGAGTTAAGTCAAAAGCACAAGGTCTAAGTGCTATCATTTGATTATTCAGAAAGGATTGAGATAAGGATAAGTGAGAATGGGTACGCCCTTTCTGTCCTAGAAAGGTGTGGTTGGATTCTACCAATCCCTTCCTGAACCAATCTGGGTTTCCTTTGCTGCATTGGCATCCAGGTCCATCTTGATAGCCTTGGATGTCCCCCTTTTCTTTTCTAATTCCCTTCATAATCCCATCAGCTCACAATTATACAGGATGTAAATGTTTCTCAGATCTATTTGTCCTGCTTTAACCTTCTGCCGACCTCAACACCACTTCTCCAACTGCCTATTGGACATCTCTAACTGCATGAAACTCAAACATGTCCAAAACAACTCCCATTTTATCTCCAAATCCCTCTGCTCTTCCTAACTTTCCTATTACTATCAAGAGTACCATCTTTTCCCCAGTCATCTAGGCTTACAATCTATTTGTCATCCTTGACTCTTCATTCACCCCCATCCAATTTGATGTTTCCAAAGCCTATGGATTTTACCTTTCTGACATCTCAAGACTTTTCTCCTCTAACATTGCTACCACCCTGGTGTAGAACTTCACCTCATGCCTGGACTATTGCAATCTCCTGCTGATTGAGGAGGAGTACAATCGCAAAAGTGAAATGGTTTGTCTCTGATATCGTAGGTTTTATCAAAGTAAACAATTTGAGTATATGAATAAGTAGAAAGCATATACCAGGGTAAGAAGTAATTAATTAGTTGGGATTGTGGTGAGAGACAGGACTGGGAAAGGCTTTCCATAGGAGCTGGTACTCAAATCCATCTTTGAAGACAGTCAACAAGCATTTATTAAGTACCAAAGATGTGACAGTACTGTGCTAGGGAGGGAGAATTATAAAAGCAAAATGGTCCCTGAGCTAGGGTCATTCTTTGAGGGGAGAGACACCATGGATGAGGGTGTGTATACTGAAATTGGGAGACAGCTCTAAGTAAAGGGATAGAGATGGGAAAGGGTGCTGTGGATAGGAAACAAGCCCACGAAGAGGAATGTATAATACTGGAAAGGTATGGTTGGGACCAGGTAAAAGAGTAAATAAACTTGTACAATATATATATTATGATAATTATTCAGTGGAAAAGGAGACATGGTCAGATCTGTTAGGAATATCAGTTTTGAATTTTTATTGTAAACTTGACGAGCACCAACAAATGTAAACATTTCATGTTCATATACAAAGAACAGAAAAAGATTACATATGAAAAGTTACTATATACCAATTGAAGAAGTAGAATTGAAACTTGGCCACCACCGAGCCTTACCAGATGTTGAGCTGTATTATAAAGCAGCAGTCATCAAAACTACTTGGCACTGGCTAAGAAACAGTGGAATAGGTTAGGTACGCAAGAAGGAATCAATGAGCATAGCAATCTACTCTTTGATAAACCCAAAGAATCGAGCTTCTCGGTTAAGAATTCACTGTTTCCCAAAAACTGCTGGGAAAACTGGAAAATAGTATGGCAGAAACTGGGCATAGACCGATATCCTACACCCTATACCAAAATAAAGTCAAAATGGGTTCATGATTTAGGAATAAAGACTATGAGCAATTTGGGACAGCAAGGAAGAATTTACCTGTCAGATTTATGGAGAAGGGAAGAATTCATGATGAGAGAGCTACAAAATGCAAAATTTTGATTATGTTAAATTAAAAAGTTTTTGTACAAAGCCAATGAAACAAAGATTGAGGTGTGTTGGTAGGCAAAATGGGCTCCTTTGCACTTAGTTCAACAAGTGCCCTCGAATAGTTTGGCTTTTGTTCCATTTGAGTAATTTAGTGTATTTCATTGAGCCTTACTAGGTGCTAAGCCCCAGGCTCAAACCCCTATTAGATGTAAAACCTTAGTGGGTGTGGATTGGCAACTAAGGTGGGGCCCAAGGTGGGGCTAACTCCAGGGAGGGCCTAGTTTATGTCTAGGAGAGCAGAGGCTCTTAGACCATGTGGGTTTAAGTCCGCCTCTTTGTGACGATTCTAGGTCACGTGGGTGAGTCGCATGTGGGACTTACCCCTGACGCTGAAAAAGATATTAAATACCAGGGGTTGGCTGTCTGTTCTTTGGAGCTCTCTTACGCGCAGCAGTGGTGGCGTGCGTGACTCTGGGCCAGCCCTTGTTCTGAGTTCCTGGGCTGAACCTAGATGTTGGTAACTATGAATCTGTATTTGGTCTGTCTGTTAATGTTTGTAATTTGTTTGTGATTTGCTCTGAAGTTCAGTGTGCTGGTCTCTTCCCCTGAACTAAGGGAATGATATTTGTATGCTGAATTAAAGTAAGCTTGTCAACCCCTTCACCTTGCTTGCCTTAGTTAAGCAGATCAAAAGAACCTGTGCTGTTGGCAGCTTTCTGGGTGCTGGCTGTGGGTGGATCTTACACCCCCACAGAAGCTGCTAGCCAGATTGTTGAAACATGAGGGAAGCAGGAAATTGGGAAAGAATCTTTACAACCAGTGTTTCTGATAAAGCCCTCATCTAAAATATGTAGGGAACTGGGCCAAATTTATAGGAATGCAAGTCATTCCCCAACTGAGAAATGATCCAAGGATATGAACAGGCAGTTTTCAGAGGAAGAAATTAAAGATATCTACAGTCATATGAAAAAATGCTCTAAATCTATTGGTTAGAGAAATGCAAAACAAAACAACTCAGGTATCGCATCTCTTCTGTTAGATTGGCTAACGTGACAAAACAGGAAAATCAAATGTGGAGGGCATGTGGGAAAACTGGAACATTGTTACATTGTTGGTGGAGTTATGAACTGATGCAGCCATTCTGGAGAGCAATTTGGAACTATACCCTAGACTATATAAATGTGCATACCCTTTGACCCAGCAAAACCACTTTTAAAGCTGTATCTTCAAGAGATTACACTAGTGGGAAATGGACCAGTATTTACAAAAATATTTCTAGCAGCTCTTTTTGCGGTGGCAAAGAATTGGAAATCAAGGGGACGCCCATCAATTGGGGAATGGCTAACAAGTTGTGGTACATGAATGTAATGGAATACTATTGTGCTATGAGAAACGAGGTGCAGTGGGACTTCATTATAACCTGGAAAGACATATGAACTGATGCTGAATGAGGGGAACAGAACCAGGAGAACGTTACATATGATTACAGACACACGGTATCTGTAAAGACTAACTTGATAGACTCGACTCCTCTCATCAATGCAAGGTTCTAAGACAGCTCCAAAAGACTCATGATGGTAAAAGCTGTGCACATCCAGAGAAAGAATCATGGAGTCTGCATGCAGATTGAGGCAAACTATTTGCTCTTTTTTTGGTTTTGTTTCTTCTTTCTCATGATTCATTCCATTGGTGATACTTCTTTACAACTTGACTATTCTGTAAATGAGTTTAAGGTGAAGGTGTATGTAGAATTGGATTACATGCCATCTTGGGGGGTGGGAGGGAGAAGGAGGGAGAGAATTTGGAACTGAAAGACAACTGCATGTTGTAAACTAAAAATAAAAAAAAATTAAAAAAAAACTTGGCCACCAATTTGCATGGGTGTGTGGATGACAACAGATAGGACAACATTAAAATTTCAAGGCTATGTGACTAACTGGAAGGATGGAAGTGTCCTGTAGAGAAAGAAGGAACTTAATAAAAATGGTTTTATTCTTTTAGGGGAGGAGATGGGGGGACATAAAATGAGTTTGGTTTCCTTTAATATCTAGTGAGGCAGTGCCCTTGAGCACACACCAGGATAAGGATTCCTTTTTGGTTTTGCATAGCACAGAACCTGATACATAGTAGATATATATGGTAGAGTTTGTTAAATAGTGAAGAATGATTCAAATCCCAGAAAGGTTCAACTTACAAGAAAAGTTGGTCTTTTAGCCATTTCTAAAGCAATCCCTCCCATTCTGTTTGGGGTTATGGTAGGGAACATCATTATCCTGTTTCCTGGTATCTTTGCAAACCTTATCTGGTAATGTCTAGTCCTGTCTCCCAAGAAGTCCCTCATGTAATTTTTTCCCCATGCTTTCAGACTCCATAGTTCTTTCTCTGGATGTGGGTTTTCTATCAAGTCTTTTGGAATGGTCTTGGATCATTGCATTGCTCAGAAGGGCTAAGTCTGACAAAGTCAGTCATTGCACAATGTTGCTGTTACTGTGTACAATGTTCTGGTTCTGCTCACTCCATTCAGCATCAGTTCACGTAGGTCTAGCTTTTTCTGAAATCTGCTTGCTCATCATTTTTTATAGCATAATAGTATTCCATTGCATTCATATAGTACAACTTGTTCAGCCATTCTCCAATTGATGGACAGTCAGTCCCTCAATTTGGTGGATTTATTTACCTACAATATTTTTACCAACACCCTATGATTTCTCTAAGTTATGTCCATGGTACCAGTAGAAAGAGCACTGGACTGGGTTTGAGGGAGATCATGCTCACTTGTCTTAGCTCTGTTGACCTTGTGGGGAAGTAGAATTTTGACTTCATTTGCAGCCCTGACTAAAACCCTAGCTCCTGGTTGGAAGACTACTTGCATAGCTGTAGGCAAATCACTTAAGAGGAAGGTGGGGAGGGGTTTGGAGCCAGCATAAAAGCCCTGAGGGAGTTGATTGTTGAATTTTTGCATCTCAGAAATCAAGTCTCACCCCAAAAGGCCTTGACTTGTTGGTTTGTTGCTCATCTAGACTTAAGAAAGTGGTGTAGAAAATGTTAATAATTCAGATTAAACTTAAAAGTGTGTCATGAGTACATTTATTCCGCTAGAGAGCTGGTTTGTTTAAACATTTATGAGTACTCTGTGTTAAACCTGAAAATTTGGTTGAAGGAAACAACAGAGCTAGGTGATAGAAAAATCCATGTTGTTTATTATTTTCCCTTAAAGCATAGCTAAGCTAGCTTACTTGTACATACAAGGAGTCAGAGCACAAGCTCTGGCTGTCTGAACAAAGAAATGAGAAAACTTATATACGTTATTTTAGCAGACTTAGCAAGCCTGTATTACCTCATGTTTATGACCCCCATGTATGTTTAACCATGATACAAGAAGAGGATTTTCCTTAATTGAATAGAGTTGTAAAGGATGTTGACAAAAGTCAGTTGAAACTACAGTCCAGCGTCTCTGTGTCTCATTACATTCCATAACATAGTATATATCTGTAGAATATTAAGCAAGGTAATCTCTCTTGGGGTTAGAGTCTCATCCTTTAATGACTATCAGGGGTAAGAATGTCCTTAGGTCAGTCTAATCTGCCCTTGTTGACAGAGGTAAGGGTATTTCCTGAGCAAACTGTTAGAGAGAACAAAGAAGCCCAGGGCCTGGATCTTCATCCAGTTACTCATTAATTCAGACTCTGGGTCTAGGTTGAAATTAAAAATGATATAAAATGGTATATTGTATCTTCTCTGCATTTTATTCATGACCTTGGTTCAAAACAAAACAAAAGAAACAAACTAAAAACTAAAAATCTCAACCAGATATCCAGGGACCCAGGGATGGCTGATTAGGAAAACTGATTTTCTGGGAAAACGAAGATAGACCAGAATTATCATGCCTAGCATAGCACACATTCTGTGATTGTTGCTGCTGTTGTGGGCATGGGAAAGTGGGGCTAAGCTACTTTGAATATGTAGATTTTGTGTCCCTATATACCCAGATAGAAACTCTGCATTTGGGATCCTTGTTTTCCATGCTTATTATGCAGGTTCAATCTGATATTTCCATTGATAAAATCCAACATAAAATTTAAAATGTGCCTTTGATTCTGTTATTCTACTGAATTCTACTGAAATATTCCATTATTGTACTGATCCAGAAATGATCCAGAAATAATAGATTTTCTTTTTGAAAGGTGGCCCTCCAAGGCCTTGAAAACCTGCTTGATTAGGAGACTGGCAAATTCACATATAATTTATAGGAAGAATATTATTTTCATGTGCTCAAAACTTTACAAAAGTAACAGGTATTTTATTAGCATGTGACATCATTGCAGCCTCACTTTCTCTAGAATCAAAGTAGATATTAAATATCTACCCAACTTTAATGGAATTACTTAATGAAGTTAGGCTAGGTTCCCAGTAATCAGAAGCACTTGTGTTCACAATGTAATGATGTTGCTCTAATGAGAGATTTTGCTTCCATCACTAAAGGTTTATTGGTGGTGACAAGCCGAGCAGGCTCCTTAGATTAAGGTTTTCCATCAACCCAGTTTAACTTCTTTTTCATCTGTTTAGTTTTGTTGTGTGCTCTATGGCTGATCAATGTATTCTCTATTAAACAAAACATTTTAAAGGAATCAGATCATGATGACAGGTCCAAATAAGATGCTACAAGTTCTGCTGATTCTCCATTGAGTGAAAAGTGTCAAAGTCATCCATAGTAGAGAATTTTATTTTAAAACCATCACCTTAAACTTCAGGTTGTCTGTTAAATGTCACAAACATTCCGAAAGAGAAGTCTTGTCAGAATGGGCACTTAACCTACCCAAATATCTCCAATACATTCTGATCTGCTGTCCCATGGTAGTTTTAAAAGGTTTCTACCCCCCCTCCCCCGCCTCCCACCCCAACTTTTAAAACAAGAGAAGATAATATGTTTGTGAATGCTAACTGTCCATAGCAGGTTGATTTTTATGAGTGTCAAGGAAGCTGATGGGGGCAATCATTAACACTACAGAAACCTGTGTGAGTGCGTGCGTGCGTGCATGCATGTGTGTGTGCGTGCGTGCGTGCGTGCGTGTGTGTGTGTGTGAAATCCCTAAGAGATGAGTGACTTTTCTAACCTTTAGTTTTTAGGGAAACCAAAGACGGATAGACAGCAGTGCAATTTTCAACATTTTAAGTAAGCATTTTCCTAGGAAGAGTTTAGATTGACTTAGATATCTAATTCAAAATATTGATCTATCACACTCCCCTCAGCAACCCCCAAATTAGTAAATAGAAGAAGTAATTGGTTACGGTTTATGTAAGCCTAGTGCCTTTTCTAGTTTATTCACTTAAACATGCACTTAACAAATGTTACATTGAATTTTGGGACTTTATTTGAATTCCATTTATGTCCTATGGTACGGAAGCACAATGGATAGAGTGCTGTGCCTAGAGTCAGGAAGCCCTGAGTTCAAATCCGTCCTTAACCTTGGACAAGTCACTTAACCTCTGTTTGCCTGTTTCCTCTATGGTAAAATGGGGTAATAGTACCTACCTTGAAAGGATTGTAACACTATAAAGATGCTTATTTCCTTTTCTTCCTTCCCTACTTCCCCTCTAATCAGATTTGATTTGGGATTATTAAAGTAGTGCATTGATATCTGATATGAAGATGTTCACCTTACTGTAAGGCTTTTAAGGGTCCCATTTGAGTTCTATCTAGCCAGTAAAACTTCCAGGAACTAAATCCTGGTATAAAGCATATCAAAATGAGTTTTATGTATAGTATGTAATATTAATATAATATGTGTAATATATATGCTATTTTCGATTTGTCATTTTAAGCCTCCTGAAACTTGCTGCTTGCTTTATATGTTTAATTAGAGTCATAGCGATGTGGTGGTGATTGGCAGAATGTTTACTGCTCTGAAGAAGTGAATGAAAGCAGCTTTTCTGAATATCTGGGTTCTTTGGTCTTTGTACTAAGAAAACTGAGCAAAAGAGAAAGTGTATTCATCAGCAAAATGTATGATTCACTTAGCTATTAATAGTTCTTCACTAAGGGATACAGCGATTGATACATGGAAATTAAATATTTCAAATTTTCTTGGCTCATGGTTACTAATAACTGAAAATGACAATCATGACAAAAATGTGTTCTTACATCAACATACTATCAATAATGAAGTGGTAGTGAAAAGGGGGACTGGAGACAGGGGAAAGTCTAACTAAAAAGTGAAATACAGTCGGTAACCCATTAACATATAATATATTTAATTTAATATACTTTAATTTCCCAGTGATAATATTTGTCAATGTCTTGTCATTACTAAGGCTTTTAAAATGTGGTTTCTGATTGCTGTGGACATGAACACACACACAAGCACACACAAACACACACACACACACACACACACACATTACCCAACAAGCTTTTTCTTTGCTACTTTGATAGAATTTAGCCTATTAGGAATAATTGGGCCAGGGACAGATTTTTATTGTACTGTATTGACCTGAGGTTATATAGAGATCATAAATTAACTTTGATTTTGCAAATGGTTAATGGTCTAATGTTTTTGGTAATTTTAGATCAGCCTGACAGTAAACTGAAGCTGTGCTCTATTTTATTTTTAAAGCCTTTATTGATGTTTTTTTTTTTTTTTTACATTTTCCTGGTTCCTTCCAGTATGCCCTCCCTGACACCTCCTACAGAGCTATCCTATGTAGCAAGCAGTATTTTTTAGACACCCCCCCCTCCAAAAAAGAGGGAAAAATGAGTACAATTGATCAAAACTTTGAACAGTCTGAAAACATTTTCAAAGTGCAACACATGTGGGCCTCCTGCCTCTAAGAAGAGGTGAGTTGGGGATATCCTCTCTTATCATTTAATTTGAATCATGCTTGATTTTTTCAAAATAAGGTTTTGTCAGTCTTCTTTTTTTACATCTTCATAGTTATCCCCAGTGTCCCTTTCCCTCAACCTCCCAGAAAGCCATTCCATTTAACAGATAGTATTTTTTAAATACAAAAAGGAGAGAGAAAAAAAGTCAGCACAACTCACTAATACATTGAAAAAATCCAAAAACTTGTGTAATATGTACCTGAGCACTTCCGCAAAGGGAAGGGTTAAGGGTGTCCTCTCTTTTCTTCTTAGTTGATTAGTCATGTCCAACTCTTGGTGTCCCCTTTTGTGATTTTGTTGGCAAGGATACTAGAGTGGTTTCCTACTTCCTTTTACAACTCATTTTACAGTTGAAGAAACTGAAGCAAGCAGGGTTAAGTGATTGCGCAGGGTAATTGCTAGTAAGTTTCTGAGGTCAAATTTGAACTCAGGTCCTCCTGACTCTAGGGCTGGTGCTCTATCCATTGTGCCACCTAGCTGCCCCTCATCTCGTTACTTGAGTTGTACTCGATCTTTATAACTTTGTTACATTTACTTTTAATTTTTTGGTGTATGGTTATTCTTTTCATTTAGGTTGTTGTAGTTATTGTGTATATTTTCTTGGCTCTGCATACTCACTCTGCAGTACTTCATGTAGACATTTCCATGCTTCTCTGTAGTCATCATACACATAATCTCTTATGACACAGTCACATTCCATTACATTCAGGCACCACTATTTTTTTTAGCCACTCCCCATTTGATGGGCATCTACTTTGTTTCCAAGTCTTCACTATCACCAAAAGTGCTGCTATAAATATTTTGGTGTATATGGAAACACTCTTCTTATCAATGGCTTTCTTGAGGTACAAGCCCATCTAATGGAATCTCTGGTTCAAAGAGTATGGACATTTCAATCAATTTGTTTGCATAATTTCAAATTGCTTTCCAAAATACCTGAACTGATTTGCTACCCCACCAATAATACATTAGTGTGCCTATCATTCCACAGGCCCTCCAACATAGACAATTGCCATTTTTAATCTTTGCTAATTTACAGAATGTGAGGTGAAACCTCCAGAATGTTTTGATTTGCATTCCTCTTATTAGTCATTTGGAATATTCTTTCATGTGGTTGGGAACATTTTACAATTATTCTTTTAAAAAAATTTTAAAGAATACTTTCCCAATTACATGTAAAGATAATTTTTAGGGGGGGCGGAGCCAAGATGGCTGCTGGTAAGCACGGACTAGAGTGAGCTCCGTACCCAAGTCCCTCCAAAAACCTATAAAATGGCTCTGAACCAATTCTAGAACGGCAGAACCCACAGAACAGCAGAGGGAAGCAGGGCTCCAGCCCAGGACAGCCCGGATGGTCTCTGGGTGAACTCTATTCCACACGGAGCTGGGAGCTGGGAGCTGGGAGCTGGGAGCTGGGAACGGAGTGGAGCAGAGCCCAGCCTGAGCGGCGTGGACGATCCAGACCAGAAGCCTGGCGGAGGGGGCCCTAGCGCCCTGAATATGTGAGCTGCGGCAGTTACCAGACCCCTCGACCCGCAAACACCAAAGACTGCGGAGAAGGTTAGTGGGAAAAGCTGCGGGAGTGGAAGGAGTTCGCGGTTTGGCTTCCAGCCCCGGGGGCAGCTACAGCTGTTGTTACTTCCGGCTCCAGGCCCACCTGGTGGGAGGAATTAAGTGGCGGATCAGAGCAGGGGTGCACAGCCTGCCAAAGATCTGAGCCCAGTCTGGACTGGGGGTCCTTGGGGAAGGAGGAGTGCGGCTCTGACAGAGCTGGCACCTCCCCCCCAAACGTAGAACATAGAACTCTGTAATCTACAAGCAGTCATACCCCACTGAAAAACTCAAGGGTCAAGTTAGTTGGTTGGGAATATGGCCAGGCAGCGAAAAAACACCCAGATTCAGTCTCAGACTTTGGATTCTTTCTTTGGTGACAAAGAAGACCAAAACATACAGCCTAAAGAAGACAACAAAGTCATAGAGCCTACAACCAAAGCCTCCAAGAAAAACATGAACTGGCCCCAGACCATAGAAGAACTCAAAAAGGATTTGGAAAAGCAAGTTAGAGAAGTAGAGGAAAAATTGGGAAGAGAAATAAGAAGGATGCGAGAAAACCATGAAAAACAAGTCAATGACTTGCTAAAGGAGACCCAAAAAAATACTGAAAAATACACTGAAGAAAACAACACCTTACAAAATAGACTAACTCAAATGGCAAAAGAGCTCCAAAAAGCCAATGAGGAGAAGAATTCCTTGAAAGGCAGAATTAGCCAAATGGAAAAGGAGGTCCAAAAGACCACTGAAGAAAATACTACTTTAAAAATTAGATTGGAGCAAGTGGAAGCTAGTGACTTTATGAGAAATCAGGATATTATAAAACAGAACCAGAGGAATGAAAAAATGGAAGACAATGTGAAATATCTCCTTGGAAAAACCACTGACCTGGAAAATAGATCCAGGAGAGATAATTTAAAAATTATTGGACTACCTGAAAGCCATGATCAAAAAAAGAGCCTAGATACCATCTTTCAGGAAATTATCAAGGAGAACTGCCCTGATATTCTAGAGCCACAGGGCAAAATAGAAATTGAAAGAATCCATCGATCGCCTCCGCAAATAGATCCTAAAAAGAAATCTCCTAGGAATATTGTTGCCAAATTCCAGAGCTCCCAGATCAAGGAGAAAATATTGAAAGCAGCCAGAAAGAAACAATTTGAGTATTGTGGAAAACCAATCAGAATAATCCAAGATCTGGCAGCTTCTACATTAAGAGATCGAAGGGCTTGGAATGCGATATTCCGGAGGTCAATGGAGCTAGGATTAAAACCTAGAATCACCTACCCAGCAAAACTGAGTATCATGTTCCAAGGCAAAATATGGATTTTCAATAAAATAGAGGACTTTCAAGCTTTCTCAGTGAAAAGACCAGAACTGAATAGAAA
This sequence comes from Trichosurus vulpecula, assembly GCF_011100635.1. Taxonomy (NCBI): domain Eukaryota; kingdom Metazoa; phylum Chordata; class Mammalia; order Diprotodontia; family Phalangeridae; genus Trichosurus; species Trichosurus vulpecula. Next base: position 126,145,275 of record NC_050574.1, read on the forward strand.
ATTTGACTTTCAAACACAAGAATCAAGAGAAGCATGAAAAGGTAATCAAGAAATGGAAATTGCAAGGGACTTACTAAAGTTGAACTGTTTGGTTTACATTCCTACATGGAAAGATGATGAGTATGATTCATGAGACCTCAGTATTAGGGTAGTTGAAGGAATATATATATGTTTATGTATATATATAAGTGAATGTGTATGTATGTATGTATCTATGTGTATATGTATGTATGTGTATGTATGTGTGTATATATATATATGTAAAAGAGAGAGAGCAGACACAGGGTGAGTTGAGGATGAAGGGAAGATAGCTAAAAGAAATAAAATGAAATTAAGAGATGAGAGAGTAACATACTGAGAGAGGGAGATAGGGAGAGACAGAATGGGGTGGATTATCTCGCATAAAGGTGGCAAGAGGAAGCAGTTCTATGGGAGGAGGGGAGAGGGCAGGTGAGGGGGGAATGAGTGAACCTTGCTCTCATCAGATTTGGCCTGAGGGGGAATACCATACATACTCAGTTGGGTATCTTACCCCACAGGAAAGAAGAGGGAGGAAGATAAAAAAAAAATAATAAAAGGCAGGCAGTTGATGGAGTGGAGGGCAGATGGGGGTGGAGGTAATCAAAACAAACACTTTGGAAAGGGGACAGGGTCAAGGGAGAAAATTCAATAAAGCGGGATGGGTTGGGAAGGAGCAAAATGTAGTTAGCCTTTCACAACATGAGTATTGTGGAAGGGTTATACATAATAATACATGTGTGGCCTAGGTTGAATTGCTCAACTTCTTAGGGAGGGTAGGTGGGAAGGGAAGAGGGAAGGGAATTTGGAACCCAAAGTTTTAAAATCAGATGTTCAAAAACAAAAAAAGTTTTTGTATGCAACTAAAAAATAAGATACACAGGCAATGGGGCGTAGAAATTTATCTTGCCCTACAAGAAAGGAAGGGAAAAGGGGATGAGAGGGGAGGGGGGTGATAGAGGGGAGGGCTGACTGGGGAACAGGGCAACCAGAATATACGCCATCTTGGAGTGGGGGGGGGGAGGGCAGAAATGGGGAGAAAATTTGTAATTCAAACTGTTGTGGAAATCAATGCTGAAAACCAAATATGTTAAATAAATAAATTGCATTTAAAAAAAAAAAAAAGATAATTTTTAACATTCATTTCCCCCTTTTTTATAATATAGATTTTTATTTCCCTCCAATTACATGTTAAAAAATGTTTTAACATTTTTTTTTAAGTTTTGGGTTCCAAATTCTATCTGTCCCTCTCTCCCTCCCTCTCCTCTCCCCTCTTTGAGATGGTAAGGAATCAGATACAATTTTTACACATGCAATCGGGCAAAACATTTCCATATTAGTCATTTTGTACAAGCAGACTCAAATAAAAGAAAGAGAATAAAAGAAGGATAGTGGAAAATAGCATGCTTAAGTCTGTATTGAAGCGATATCAGTTCTTTCATTATCAGCCCTTTGGAATTATCTTGGATCGTTATATTGCTAAGAATAGCTAAGTCACTCACAATTCATCAAACAACCTTGCTATTACTGTGCACAGTGTCCTCCTGGTTCTGTTCACTTTGCATCAGTTCATGTGAGACTTTCCAGGTTTTTCCAAAATCATCCTACTTGTCATTTCTTATAGCACAGTAATACTACATGACAATCATATACCACAGCTTGTTTAGTCATTCCGTAATTGAACTTCTATAAACATTTTTGTACAAATAGGTCCTTTTTCCTTTTTTTTTTTTTCTTTGAGATGTAGACCACGCAATGATATTGCTGGATCAAAGGGTATGCACAGTTTTATAGCCCTTTTTGATGTAGTTCCAAATTGCTTTCCAGAATGATTGGATCAGTTCACAACTTCACCAGCAGTTCTTAGTGTCCCAGTTTTCTCACATCCCCTTCAACATTCATCATTTTCTTTTTTGTCATATTAACCAATCTGCCAGGTGTGAGGTCATACCTCAGGGTTGTTTTAATTTACATTTCTCTAATCAATAGTGATTTAGAGCCTTTTTTCATGACTATAGATAGCTTTGATTTCTTTGAAAACTTCCTGTTCATATTCTTTGACCATTTATCAATCGGGGAATAAATCTGACTCAGTTCTCTATATATTTGAGAAGTGAGGCCATTGTCAGAAATACTTGTTGCAAATTTCCTCCCAATTTCTTTCTTTATAATTTTGGTCGCATTGGATGTGTTTGTGCAAAAATGTTTTAATTTTATATAATCAAAATTATCTGTTTTACATTTTGTGATGTTCTCTATATTTGCTTTGGTCCTAAATTTTTCCCTTATCCATAGATCTGACAGATAAACTATTCCATGCTCTCCTAATTTGCTTATGGTATCAACCTTTCTGTGTAAATCAGGTACCCATTTTGACCTTATCTTGTTATATGGTGTGAGATGTTGGTCTATACCTAGTTTCTACCATACTGTTTTCCAGGTTTCCCAGCAGTTTTTCTCGAATAATGATTTTTTTCCCCAAAAGCTTAGCTCTTTGGGTTTATCGTATAGTGAATTACTGTGGTCATTTACTATAATGTAATTTGTACCTCAGTTCCATTGATCTACTACTCCATTTCTTAGCCAGCACCAGATTGTTTTGACAATTGCCACTTTACAATAAATACAGTTTGAGATCTGGTAGGGCTAGACCACCATCTTCCTTCACATTTTTTTCATTTATTCCCTTGATATCCTTGATCTTTTGTTCTTCCAGATGAATTTTTCTATTACTTTTTCTAGCTCTATAAAATAATTTTTGATAGTTTGATTGGTATGGCACTGAATAAATAGATTTAGGTAGAATTGTAATTTTTATTATATTGGCTTAGCCTATCTGTGAGCAACTAATATTTTTCCAATTGTTAGAGCCTACTTTATTTGTGTGAAAATTGTTATGTAATTGTGCTTATGTAGTTTCTGGGTTTGTCTTGGCAGGTAGGCTCCCAAGTACTTTATATCATCTACAGTTATTTTAAATGGAATTTCTCTATCTCTTGCCGCTGTATTTTGTTGGTAATATATAGAAGTGCTGATGATTTATGTGGGTTTATTTTGCATCCTGCAACTTTGCTAAAGTTTTTAATAATTTTGCATCATTTTTAGTTGATTCTTTAGGATTCTCTAATTACAGCATAATATCATCTGCAAAGAGTGATAGTTTTGTTTCCTCATTGCCTATTCTAATTCCTTCAATTTCTTTTTCTTCTCTTACTGCTGTAGCCAACATTTCTAGTACAATCTTAAATAATAGAAGTGGTAAGGGGCATCCTTGCTTCACCCCTCATTGTACTGGGAAGGCTTCTAGCTTGTCCCCATTATAGTTCATGCTTGCTAATGGTTTTAGATAAATATTACTTATCATTTTAAGGTAAGCTCTATTTATTCCTATGCTCTCTGCTGTTTTAAATAGGGATGGATGTTGTATTTCTTTAAAGGCTTTTTCTGCATCTGTTGAGATAATCATATGATTTCTATTGGTTTTATTATTGATATGGTCAATTATGTTGATAGTTTTCCTAATGTTGAACCAACCTTGCATTCCTGGAATAAATCTCATCTGGTCATAGCGTATGATCCTTGTGATATATTGCTGTAATCTCTTTGCTAGTATTTTATTTAAAATTTTTGCTCAATATTCATTAGGGAAATTGATCTATAATTTTCTCTCTCTGTTTTGGTTCTTCCTAGTTTAGGTATCAGTGCCATAATTGTGTCATAAAAGGAATTTGGTAGGACTCCTTCATATATTTTCCCAAATAGTTTATATTGTACTGGGATTAATTGTTCTTTAAATATTTGGTAGAATTGGCTTGTGAATCCATTTTGCCCTGGGGATTTTGTCTTAGGAAGTTCGTTGATGGCTTGTTCTAAGTTTGGGTTATTTAGGTATTTTATTTCTTCTTCTGTTAATCTGTATAATTTATATTTTTGTTGATATTTATCCATTTTATTTAAATCATCACATTTATTGGCTTATAATTGGGCAAAATAGTTCCTAACAATTGTCTTAATTTCCTCTTCATTGGTGGTAAATTAACCCCTTTCATTTTTAATACTTGTAATTTGGTTTTCTTTCCTTTTTTAAAATCGAATTATCAATGGTTTCTCTATTTTTTTTCCAAAAAACCAGCTTTTAGTTTTATTCATTAGTTAAATGGTTTTCTTCCTTTCAATTTTATTAATCTCTCCTTTAATTTTCAAGGTTTCATATTTGGTGTTAATATTCATTTAAACATTGTTTTTGAGTTCCAAATTTTATATCTCCCTTTTTCATCCCTTCTCCCTGAGATGGTAAGCAATTTTATACTAATTATGCATGTACAATCCACAATTATTCTTTTGAGAACCACTTCTTCATATCCATTGACTATCTATTGGATAATCACTATTAGTCATATATTTATTAATTATCTATATATCTTGAATACCAAACCCTTATCAGACAAATATGATACAAAGACTTTTTCCTCCTTCAACCACTTCCTAGGTGCATCAGTGCTGTCTGGACAGAAGCAACACAGTTTGATGTAATCAGTGTTACCTATTTTATCTTTTGTAATTGCCTCTATCTCATTTGGTTAAAAATATAGAAAGGTATATGATCTGTTTCTCTTCTAATTTTTTTATAGTATGATCTTTAATATTAAGGTTGAAGATATGTCTGTGATATATTGTAGAATATGGTAATTTGTCTTCCTAAATGGGATCTAGCTCAATATCTGGCACATATTTGTTGATTGACCATTATAGAATTTAGGTGTTCTGAAGACACTCACCATCCAGGATCCTCCTGCTTTACATGCTACTATTCATGTGAAGTCATGAGGTTTGAACTAAATAAGATCCCACCAACGCATACTAAACATCTGCAATGTATGGGCAGTCTTAGGTGCTGAGGGATGCATAAAGATAAAGAAGACACAATCCTTACTCTCAGAGAGCTTGCCATCTAGAAGGCAGCTATACTCACCATTATACCACTAATGTAGTCACACACAATCCCTGCCCTGAGTGAGTATGCAGTCTGGTAAAGGGCATGTGGCACACACACAGGAAACTATAATTTTAAATATTTAACATGAATAAATCAGGTAAGAGGAAAAAAAATTGTGTCTGACTGAAGAAGGAAGTGAAGATATAAAGGAGGAAATACATTTGTGCTTGGTATTTAAAGGACGAAGAGAATTTCAACCCTTTCTCCACCCTCTAGTTCTTTTGAAAGAGCAACCTATGTGACAAATTCCTGACTGTCAGGGGCAAGATCCCCAGTAAACTTTTTTTTTTTTTAAAGGATGATGCCTGATGGAAATCTGCTGAGGGAAATCATCTCATTTCTCTGAGATGACTCAAAGGTCCTATTGTCTAGAAGTACTTTAGAGCAGATGATCTCTAAGGGGGCCTCAACTCTGGAATCAAATCCGAGGCCACTCCCACCCATTAATAGGCTATGTAACCTGCTTATGTCACGGGAAGCCTAAGTCACATGTGGTGGGAGGAGCCTTCTGACAGGAAAAGGAAGTTATGTCCCAGGAAATGCAGAGAGAGAGAGAGAGGGAAGGAGAGAGAGAGAGAGAAAGGAAGGGAGAGAGAGAGGGAGGGAGAGAGAGGGAGAGAGAGCAGTTGTGGCTGCTAATGGATGCTAATGGCTGCCGTCATGATAGTTAGAGCTGAACAGGTGGACTTAGCTGTACTGTGAGTTTGTTTTTGGTGAAGACCCCAGCAGGGGGTCGGAGAGGTTTTGGAATGCTGAGGCTCCGTGTTGTGATATTGTGTTTTGGGTTCCTCGCTTTTATGATAAAGTGGGCTAACTGGCTGTGGGAGCTGAACATTTGGTTATGGGATATGGTTCTCTGGTGTCTGAATAAATGTCATACTTCTTCTACCTTCCATGTGGAGAATCTCTCATACTTTGCGATACAGAACTACATAGGCATATTCACGATTATCATTGATGTTGTGTTTATTGCCTTACTGATACATCCACACACATTCACTGGCTCAGAAAGAAGCTTGATGGAGAAAGTGAAAAGGAAGGAGAGAGGTGAATACAAAATAGAGTGGTATTCCTCTTTACCCCAAGATAGGAAGCCTTCTGCTCAGGGACCTATGAGGAATCCTACACCATTTTTCAAGTCATTTGAGGCTGGTAGTGTTCTAGTTGAGTGTTCTTCCTGTCTCATGGCCAGAAGCCCCTGGAACATCCCAAGCCAGCTTTGGGGAGCTTATCCAATATTTAGAAACTTTCCAAAATTCTTGATGTACCTAGAGGCACCAGCCTTGTTCCAGTTCCTCTGCCAGCCACTGGAGGTCAGGATTGTTCCGGAAAAGTCTGGCACCCTCAAATAACCAGAGTATTTTGTAATTGATGTTAAAAGAAACACACAATACAAATAAGTTTTTAAGCATTTACTATGTGCCAGGCATTGTACTAAGCACTGGAGATACAGATGAGAAAAAGAAAGACAGACCTTGCCCTCAAGGAGCTTACAGTCTAATGGAAGAAGACAATACCCAAAAGGAAGCTGAAAGGGCTAAGGGGTTTAGGAGCAGGAAGGTATGTGGGGCAGGGCTATGGTGAAGGTGGAGCCAAATCCAAAAGGGACAGTTGATGAGAAATGAAAAGTTGACTGGGATTCTGAACCCTCTTCAAATGGAGGCTTGAGGAGACAAAGGGGCAGAGACAAAGGAGGGACTGGTGAGCTGTGCTTATCAAAGCTGATTCAAGGTCTTTGATGAGTTTTCTGGTGATGAGCTTTGGGGGAAGGGTAGGGGGAAAGGAAGGTCATGGTGATGGTAGAGTCAAATCCAAAGGATGCAGCTGATTGCAGAAACAAGACCTGAAGGATTAGCTAATCCTGCTAAGTGCTTAACTGAGCAGCTTTTGTGCCCAGCACTGCTCTGGGCACCATGTGAGATTCAAAGAAGTGTGAGACCTGCTGTCACAGAACTCCTGATCTAGGTGAAAGGACGTGATTATAGTATGAAAGAATGAATCCAGTGCTTATTGGTGTGGTATGGACTGTGAATGTCCTCTCCTGCAGGAGTTTGATGGGGAGGGACATCACTGGGGGCTTCCTGGAGGAAATTGGGGGCATATGGGGTGCTCAGAGAGGACTAGCACCTCTGGTGTGAGGGTTTGTTGAGCCCTTTTCAGGCTGTTCATCCACCTTTGGCATCTACCTGGCACTCAGTTCTCACCTGTGACTCCAAGAAGCTACAGTCTGCAGAGTAGTCAGACCCTGGTAAAACCATCAAAGCAGACAGGCTAAATCAGGGTGAGGGTAATTGACAGGCCTGAAACCCATGGGTGAGTTAGGGGGATGTCTACCCCAAGCATGTGAAGAATGGGTGAATGAGAACAATTTATTTCAATGTCCATGAAGGCAGCTGAAGCAAGTGCTGTGGAAGGCTTAGAGACTGGTCAAATATCTGAGATACCAGGGTCATCCACTACGTCCCAGGCCATAGTCAGTTGACTTTTGGCTTGCCACTAGACTTTGATGACCCTGGAAGAGAAAGTGAGGCTTATAACTTTGCACAACTCTGCCTCACTTAAATCCCAAATTCACAAGCAAATTAAGCCATCACTCAATGATGTCACTGCTGCTCTTCAAAAGCAGAGGACTAGAAAAACAACTACAGACTTGAATTGGACCATGAAGAACTGGAAAGAACCCTGATCTGGGCAATTGTCATATTCACTGCAACCCGATAAGCATTTATTAAGTACCTTCCACTGGCCTAAGTGCTGGGGATATGAAGACAAAAGGAAAAATAGTCCCTGCCCTCAAGGAACTGACTCTCTACTAGAGGAATAAATTATGTATATTGAGATGTTTATGAAACTATTTAGGGTTCTCGGGCAGCTGGGTGGGGCAGGGGATAGAGAGCTGGCCTGGAGTCAGGAAGACTCATCTTCATGAGTTTAAATCTGTCCTCAGACACTTACTAGCTGTGTGAACCTGGTCACCTAACCCTGATTGCCTCAGTTTCCTCAACTGTAAAATGAGCTGGCAAAGGAAATGGCAAACTACTCCAGTACCATTGCCAAGAAAACCCCAAATGGGGTCATGAAGAGTAAGACGTGACTGAAATGACTGAACAACTCCTCAGAGGCTTGAATTTGGACTTAGTGGAATAGGGATATGTAGAATCCTAGCTTTTCCACATGTATTAGGTAGCTCCGAGGCTCATTTTCTTGTTTGTTTTTATTTCCCCTTACAGTTCAACAGAACATTCAGCCCAAACAATTAATTACCCAATCTCTAAAATGAAGGAGTTAGGTTGAGGGATCTCTGTGGTCCCTTTCTACTCAGTCATTCTGTGATTCTAAGCCCAAACAGTCTGAATTCTGCTTTATACAGCCATCACTAACACCATACCAGGGATAAGAAGACTTTGCTTGGAGGTCCAGAAGACTTATGGGAGAATTTTTGGCAAAAATTAATTGTGTTTGTTTGTTCAGTTGTTTTTCAGTCGTGTCTGACTCTCGGTATCCCCTGTGAGGTTTTCTTGGCTCAGATCCTGGAATGGTTTGCCATTTCTTTCTCCAGCTAATTTTATAGATAGGGAAACTGAGGTGAACAGGGTTAAAATGGCTTGCCCGAGGTCACACAGTTAGTAAGTGTCTGAGGCCAGATTTGACTCAAGAAGATGTGTCTTCTTGACTCCAGGCCCAGCACTCGATCCACTATGCCACCTAGATGCACCTAAAAGCCAGTTACTAATCCTAAAATTCTGGTGGGTGTGGCCTTGTCCCCCCAAACTTAGGCCAAACAGTGGAGTAAGGTTCAGGGACTGAGCATGGATGTGGGAAATGGAGTCTTGTGGGGAGACTGCAAGGAAATAACCCCAGGCAGAAAAAGGACAGAGGTTTGGTGTTAGATATGCTTTGGCAAATCAGCTAGAAATCCCTGCCCCACAAATATCTGCTTCCTAGTCTCTTGGCTCTAGTCCTGGGACAGGCACCCTCTGTCTGCCTGAGTGTTATTTCCAGACCAACTTTGGTAAAGGTTTCTTAGAATCATAGAATAAATGATCAAGCTAGAAGTAGAATTAGGGTTCATCTATCCCTCTCCCCCCCCCCCCCATTTTACAAAGAAGGAAACTAAGGTCTGAAGAGGTTCAAGGTCACATTGCTATCTGATGGCAGAGCTATGGTGAGAATCCAGGTTTTCTTTACTCCATATAAGCCTGTGTCTCAGAGCTTCTGTCTTTGCTGGCACCATTAGCTTTAGATTTGGGGCTCACACATAGCTTTGTGGGACTCTGATGCTGAAGCCCTGCTTCCCTTTGGCCAAACCATGTCTAGGTAGCTCTCAATGCTTTAGTCACCATGCTGGTGGTGGCAGCAAAGACAGCCATCCCCACCCAGAGCCACGAAGAGGAAATCCCAGACCTGGGGCAAATTCAATCTGATGATGGCTTCAGTTGCACTGGAAAGGGGGCAGTCTGTCCCCCAGAAAATCCGGAGGAAGACAGGATGGAAGAGTGCTATAGCAAAAGTGTCTTGGGAGTGGTGATGGTGCATGGAACAACACAAGCAGGTTGAGGACCTTGGAGGGAGCCATGGGAATGGCAGTTATTGTGGGGAATGTACCACCCACTAGGGAAGAAATATGCCCCCTTAGAATGGCTGAACAAGTTGCGGTATGTGATTATGATGGAATACTATTGTGCTGTAAGAAATGACTAGCAGGATGCTCTCAGAAAAACCTGGAAAGACTCTCATGAACTGATACAAAGTGCAATGGACTGTGTACAAAGTCACAGCAGTATTGTGAGATGATCAGCTGTGAATGACTTAGCTATTCTCAACAATACAATGATCCAAGACAACTCTGAAGGACTTAGGATGAAAAATCCACGCCCAGAGAAAGAACTGATTGTGTCTGAACACAGAATGAAGCATATCTTTTTTAAACTTTATTTTTATTGAAGTTTTTTATCTTGTCTATGTTATCTTTTGCAACATGACTATTACAAATATGTTTTGCATGACTACATATGTATAACTTATACGGAATTGCTTGCCTTCTCAAGGGTGGGGGGCGGAGGCAGAGAAGGAAGAGAAAGAATTTGGAACTCGAAGTTTTTAAAACGAATGTTAAAAGTTGGTTTTTATATGTAATTGGGGAAAAATAAAATACTAAATAAAAGCTTTAAAAAATGCCCTCTTAGATGTCAGGACTCTGAGACAAATGCTGGTCACCCAATACTAGTTATGGCTTTGTCTTTACCATCACCCCATTAAGCCTATTAGAGAGTAAGGAAACCCTCATGGAAAGTATTCTAGAGCTTGAGCTGCCCATGACCAGCCCTTCCCTCTCTCTTCCTTCCAGAAGCCTTAAAAAAAAAGATTTCCCTAGAGGCATTAGGGCATTTGACCACATGAACCAAAACTTTGCCCACTTTTTCAAGGAATGGTATACAGAGCAGCAATTTCATGAGCCCCTTGACCCTGCCTTAAAACTTCTAATCATAGGAGAGTAGGTTGGAGTTAGGACTGAGTGGAACAAAGCCACAGGACTCTAACGAGAAAACTTTTCCTACTTTGTGCTGTTCTAGTCACTTTTAATCAGTGTGATAAAAAAAGAGTTTAGTTTTGACTCTGAAACATTAGAGACTTAAGCCAGAAAGAAGGTGAAATGAAAAAAAGATCTGAGGGTTCTAGTGGACCATATGGCCAATTGAAATCAGCAGTGGGCTGTTATAGCCATAAAAACCAGTGTTCCTCAAATCACCCTGTCTGTACTTATTGGAAGGCACTTTGGAGCCTGTCTGGTCTAACCTGTGCATGAACAGGAATCCTCACTAGGACATCCCCAACAAGCATCTGTCCAGCCTCTGGTCAAGATCTCTACTGATGAGAACTCACCATCTCCCAAGGGAGCCTATGGCACTTTGGGGTAGCTCTGATTGTTAGGAAGCTTTTCCTTTTATTAAGCATAAACCTGCCCCTCTGTCCCCCATTGCTTCTAGGTCAATACTAGGCTGCATTAATTAAGGGCATCGTGAACAGAAAAGGGAGGTCATGTTCCCACTGTGCTCTGCCCTGGCCAGACTCCATTTGGACTTGAGACTTGAGCGTTCAGTCTTGGGCAGCACATTTTAGGAAGCTGAATACAACCCACTCTGGGAGCTTCGGATTTGGAGCCAGAAGGGACCTTAGAGGTCATCTAGTGAAATCTCTTTCTTTCACAGATGGAGAAACTGAGGCCTGCAAAGGTGAAACGACTTGTCCACATTTCATTACTAGGTAGAAACATGTGAAGAGGACAAGTTGGATGGTGAGGAGACTGGAAGGAAGCCAGATCACCCACTGAGTGAATGTCAAGTCCTCCTCTAGAACCCCGATCTCCAGTCTAGAACCTGGCTGCCAGTCTCTCCCTCTCTCCAATCCAGCCTCCACACAGCTGCCAAAATCATCTTCCTGAAGCAATTGCGACTCCCTAGACCAGAAGCTTCAGGAGTTCCCCATTTACTGCCTCTAAGGTAAAGTACAAACTTCTCATCCTGGCGTTTAAAGCCCTTTACCTTTTTGCTCTAGCTGGTCTTTCCGGGATTATTGTAGATTATCTTTCTTCACACCCTGGGACTACCCAAGCATTCCCATTAGCTGTTCCCTGAATTCTGCATTCCATCTCTGGGCCTTTCTATCAAGGATCCTCTATGCCTGCAACATCCTGCCTCTGAGGCTCCCTGTCTTCTTTCAAACCTCGGTTCCTTTGCCTCCTCCTACAGGAAGCCTTTCCTGATTGCCCTAGTGGTTAGTATTCTCTCTCTCCTCCAATTACTCTGAATTACCTTGTCGTTGCCTGATTGCGTCTGACTCTTTGTGACCCCATTTGGGATTTTCTTGGCAAAGATCCTGGAGCGGTTTGCCATTTCCTTCTCCAGCTCATTTTACAGATGAGGAAACTGAGGCAAACAGGATTAGGTGACTTGCCCAGGGTCACACAGCTAATAAGTATCTGATTTGAACTCAGGAAGAGAGTCTTCCTGATTCCAGGCCTGCCCCACCCAGATGCCCCAGAACCTCCTAAACAGCTGCATAGACATCTCAACATACATAATTTATTCCTCTAGTAGAGAGTCATTTCCTGGAGGACAGAGACTATTTTTCCTTTTGTCTTCATATCCCCAGCACTTAGGCCGGTGGAAGGTGCTTAATAAATACTTATGGGGTTGGAGTGAATCTGACAACTGCCCAGGTCAGGGTTCTTGCCAGTCCCTGCCTCAATTCAAGCCTGTAGTTGTTTTTCTGGTCTTAAAGTACCAATGACATCATCGGGTCATGTCTCAACTTGCTTGTGAATTTTGGATTTAAGCGAGACAGAGTTGTACAGAGTTGTGAGCCTCACTTTGTCTTCCAGGATCATCTAAAGCCAGTGGCAAATCAAAAGCCAGGACAACTGACTGGCCTGGCTATGGGATGTAGTGGATGACCTTGGTGTCTTAGGTACTTGACCAGTCTCTAAGCCTTCCACAGCACTTGCTTCAGCTGCCTTCATGGACATTGAAATAAATTGTTCTCATTCACCCATTCTTCACATGCTTGGGGTAGACATCCCCCTAACTCACCCATGGGTTTCAGGCCCGTCAGTTACCCTCTCCCTGATTTAGCCTGTCTGCTGAGATGGTTTTACCAGGGTCTGACTACTCTGCAGACTGTAGCTTCTTGGAGTCACAGGTGAGAGCTGAGTGCCAGGTAGATACCAAAGGTGGATGAACAGCCTGAAAAGGGCTCAGCAAGCCCTCACACCAGAGGTGCTAGTCCTCCCTGAGCACCCTATATGCCTCCAATTTCCTCCAGGAAGCCCCCAGTGATGTCCCTCCCCATCGAATTTCTGCAGGACAGGACATTCACAGTCCATACCACACCAGTAAGCACTGGAATCATTCTTTCTTACTATAATCATGTCTTTCCAGCTAGATCAGGAGTTCTGTGACAGCAGGTAGTTAAGTCTCCCACTTTGAATCTCACATGGTACCCAGAGCAGTGCTGGGCACAAAAGCTGCTCAGTTAAGCACTTAGCAGGATTAGCTAATCCTTCAGGCCTTGTTTCTCATCAGCTGCATCCTTTGGATTTAAGTCTAAAATCAACATGACCTACTCTTCCTTTTGCCCCTACCCTTCCCCCAAAGCTCATCACCAGAAAACTCATCAAAGACTTTGCATCAGCTTTGATAAGCACAGCTCACCTTTGTCTCTGCCCCTCTGATTAGAAGCTCGGGGAGGAGCAAGCATTTTCTCCTCAAGCCTCCATTTGAAGAGGGTTCAGAATCCCAGTCAGCTCTCCATTTCTCATCAACTATCCCCTTTGGATTTGACTCCACCCTCATCATAGCCTTGCCCCAGGTTACCTTCTCCCTCCTCAGCCCCTAGCCCTTTTTTGGGTGTTAGATTGTAAGCTCCTCAAGGGCAAGGTTTGTCTTTCTTTTTCTCATCTGTATCTTGGTACAGTGCCTGGCACATAGTAGGTTCTTAATGAATGTTTATTGTACTGTGTATTTCTTTTAACATCAATTACAAAATACTCTAGTTATATGAGAATACCAGGCATTCCTAAAACAATCCTGACCTCCAGTGGCTGCCAGAGGAACTGGAACAAGGCTGAGGATTTTGAAAAATTTCTGAATGTTGGATAAACTTCCCAAAGCTGGCTTGGGATGTTCCAGAGACGTCTGGCCATGAGACAGGAAGAATGCTCAATTACGTAGAAAATGTGTAGGATTCCCCATAGGTCCCTGAGCAGAAGTCTTCCTATCTTGGGGGAAAGGAAAGAGGAATATCACTCTATTTTGTTTCTCCTCTCTCCTTCCTTTTCACTTTCTGCATCAAGCTTCTTTCTGAGACAGGGAATTTCAGCCTATCAGGGATTTGAATCATTCTTCACTATTTAACAAACAGCACCATACATCTGCTATGTACCTGGTACTGTGCTATACAAAACCAAAAAGGAATCCTTACCCTGGTTTGTGCTCAAGGGCACTGCCTCCGGAGACATTATAGGAAACCAGACTCATTTTATGTCCCTCCATCTCTTCCTCTAAAAGAATAAAACCATCTTTATAATTTCCTTATTTCTCTAGAGGATACCTCCGTCCTTCCAGGCAGTCACTCCACTTTGAAATTTTAATGTTGTCCTATCTTTTGTCATCCACACTTCCCTGCAACTGGTGGCCAAGTCTTGATTCTCCTTCTACAGTGCCTTTCCTATCTCTGCCCTCCATTCACACAACCATCTTCGTAGTTCTGACCTTTAATTTTTCTTACCTGTACTACTAGCCTCCTGATCCTGAAAACATCCTCTATAGACATCTCTATGTACATGATATATTTCTCTAGTAGAGTGTCAGTTCCTTGAGGGCAGGGACTAATCTTCCTTCTGTCCCACAAGTGGTAGGTGCTTAATAAATATTTATTGGGTTGCACTGAATCTGACAGTCGCCCAGATCACGGCTCTCTCCAGTACTTCATGGCTGAACTCAAGTCTATTTCCTCCACGAAGCCCCCAGTGTTGTCCCTCTCATTTGAACTGCAGGAGCACTGGATTAATTCTTTCTTACTATAATCGTCTCTTTCCAGGCAGACCAGGAGTTCTGTGACAGCAGGTACTATGCCCCACACAGAAGCTAGGTAGTGAAGTGGACAGAGCTCTGGGCCTCAGAAAGATCCAAGTTCAAACCTACCCCAGACACTTACTAGCTGTGTAATCCTGGGCAATGGACTGTGTACAAAGCCTTTATTTACCTCTGACTCCTCAATTCAAAAAATAGGAATAGTAATAGCCCCTACCTCCCAGGGTTGTTGTAAGGATCAAATGAGATGATAATTGTAAAGTGCTTGGCATGGTACCAGCTATATTGTTAAGTACTTAATAAATCCATTGTTCCCTCTTTCCTTCCCTCCTTCCCTCCTTCCCTCCTTCCATCCCTCCTTCCCTCTCTTCCTCCTTTCTCTCTCTCGCTCTCCCTTCCTCCTTTCCTTCCTCCTTTCTTTCTTTCCTTCCTTCCTTCCCTCCCTCCCTCTTTCCTTCCTTCCTTCCTTTCTTTCTTCCTTCCTTCTCTCCTTCTCTTCCTTCCTCCCTCCTTCCCTCCTTCTCTCCCTCCTTCCCTCCTTCCTTCCTTCCCTCCTTCTCTCTTTCCTCCCTCCCTCCCTTCCTTTCTTCCTTCCTTCCTTCCTTCCTTCCTTCCTTCCTTCCTTCCTTCCTTCCTTCCTTCCTTCCTTCCTTCCCTCCTTTCTTCCTTCCTTCCTTCCTTCCCTCCTTCCTTCCTTCCTTCCCTCCCTCCCTCCTTACTTCCCTCCTTCCTTCCCTCCCTCCTTCCTTCCTTCCCTCCTTCCTTCCTTCTTTCCCTCCTTCCCTCCCTCCATCCTTCCTTCCTTCCCTCCCTCCCTCCCTCCTTCCTTCCTTCCTTCCTTCCTTCCTTCCTTCCTTCCTTCCTTCCTTCCTTCCCTCCTTCTCTCCTCCCTCCCTCCCTCCTTCCCTCCCTCCGTCCTTCCTTCCCTCCCTCCGTCCTTCCTTCCCTCCTTCCTTCCTTCTCTCATAGTGCTCAGCACAGTACTGGACACAATAGCTACTCTGAAAGTACTCACTATAAATGTGGGCACGGGACTTGATCATTTCTCAGGTGCCTCCAAACTGTAATTACAAAATCCAGAGAGTGCCAGGCATTCCTAGAACAATCCTGACCTCCAGTGGCTGGCAGAGGAACTGGAACAAGGCTGCTGCTGCCTCTGGATACATCAAGGATTTTGGAAAGTTTCTGGATGTTGGATAAGCTCCCCAAAGCTGGCTTGGGGTGTTCCCCAAGTCCCTCCAGGGACTTCTGGCCATAAGACAGGAAGCACTTAGGACCTCAACTAGAACACTACTGGCCTCAAATGACTTGGAAAACTGTAGGATTTCCCATAGGTCCCTGAGCAGAAATCTTCCCATCTTGGGGGAAAAGCAAAGAGGAATACCACTAGTTTGTGTTCTCCTCTCTCCTTCCTTTTCACTTTCTCCATCAATCTTCTTTTTGAGCCAGGGAATGTGTGTGGAGCGCCCTAGGATTTGATTCCAGAGTTGAACCCCCCCTTGGAGGTCATCTGCTCTAAAGTACTTCTAGACAATAGGACTTCTGAGTCATCTCTGAGACATGAGATGATTTCCCTCTGCAGATTTCGATCAGGCATTATTCTTTAAAAAAAAAAAAGTTCAAACATGGAGATTCTGCATCTTTGGTGGGGATCCTGGCGCTGACAGTCAGGAATTTGTTGCAGAGGTTGTTCTTTTAAAAGGAGTAGAGAGTGGAGAAAGGGTTGAGATTCTCTTCATCTTTTAATACCAAGCTCAGATGGCACCTCCTCTTCAATGCTTTCACTTCCTTCACCAATCAAAAGTGATCATATAATGCATCTTAACTTGTCTACGTGGGCATAGGGTGAGGATTGGGAGGGGGGAACATCATGTCCCAATAACAGATGTGCCTCAGCATTAATAGGAGAGAAAAATTTATTTTCTCTAGCCCTTCACTGGACTGAACTCTCATGCGGCACAATCACCAGTATTGGGGTGTAGAAATAGGAAAAAGTTGTGAGCATTAGCCAAAGGTTTTCAATGTAATAGGCAATGTAATCATTATCAGCAAGGGTTTGTTTTGGTTTTTATTTCTTTGTATTGACTGCTCTGGCAAATGAACTGCCTTAAGGGGGAATTTCTTCATGAGCCTAAAACATTCTTCAGATACCATGCCATTCCTCTGATAAATACAGTATCTACAAAGATACCAGTATCTACAAAGAAGCAAGGCTTCTTAACCTAGGGATAAGTTTCAGAGGGTCTATGAATGTGAATGGGTAAAAAAAAAATCTTCACTATTGTCTAACTGAAATGTAGCATTTCCTACAATTATTGAAACGCATTATTCTGAAAAGGGGTCCATAGACCTGAGTTATACCAGACTGCCAGAGGGGTCCAAGATAGACAAGAAGTTAAAAGTCCTTGATCTAATGTGGAGAATTTTATCAGTTTGCTCTTCCTTCATCTACACAGGAAACATGGAAACAATGGTCTATATTTTTCGTATATTTTAAGCCATAATTAACATATAGGAAGGAAGGAAGGAAGGAGGGGAGAAGGGGGGAAAGAGGGAAGGAAACAAGCATGTGTTAAGTATCTACTGTATAGCAGGCATTATGCTAAGTGCATGTAGATGCCATACGTCATTTATCAGACTGGTAGGGAGTGTGTGTGTGTGTGTGTGTGTGTGTGTGTGTGTGTGTGTGAGACTGCATTTGGTGATGTAGTGGCATTAGTTGCCTTCCAGGTTGGAAGCTCCCTGAGAGCATATCTTGTGTGTTCTTCATCTTTATATGTCCCTCAGCACCCAGGACCTCATACATAGCAAGTGCTTAATATATGTTGGTGGAATCTTATTTAGGCCTAACCTCACGACTTCATGTGAATAGTAGCACATAAAGCAGGAGGATACTGACTAGTGAGTGTCTTCAGAACACCTGAGTCCTATAATGGTCCAACCAATAAGCATTTATCAAGTGCCTTCTATGTGCCTGGTATTGTGCTACTCCCTGGCTACAAAGACAAAGTTCCTATCACTCCTTCCTTCTGAATGTCTCCTTTGTCTTTTCACTCTAGCTTTGGCCTAGTTGAATTTAAACTGCCTCAGTTTCCTTATTTCTTTTTTTTTTTTTGGAGACAGGAAGGCAAGGCAATTGGGGTTAAGTAACTTGACCAAGGTCACACAGCTAGTAAGTGTCTGAGGCCGGATTTGAACTCGGGTCCTCCTGACTCCAGGGCTGGTGCTCTCCTCACTGCGCCACCTAGCTACCCTAATTTCCTTATTTCTAAAAGGATACATTTGGACTTCACTCGACCATCCCTATCTTTTATTCAATGTTCAAAGCTGAACTACTACTCACTGCTTCCTCCGACATTTAACCATTCCTGCCTTTGTTCACACCTTCCGCTTTTCCCCACAACTTCTTTTCTTCTGTTCTTCCTCATCCCTTTCCATTTGGATCCTGCTTAGCTCAAAGCCCACTTCCTCCATGAAGTCTTCCCTGACTCCTCCCAATCCTCTATGATCTTTCTTTTCTCTGAGCTTCCATAGCAAATTTCACTTGATGAGTGATACAGTGATAACAGGTTCACAGAATGCGCTCCAGCATTTGGAAGAGAAGTGAACTGACTTGTCTGTGGTCACCCTACAAGTCAGTAGCAGAGCCTGCATTTAAATCCAGGTGCCCTGACTTGGGCCCCTGGAGATCTCTTGCCACCCCATCCCAGCTGCTTTGTGTATAATCTGCTTTTGTTTTGTTTTGTTTTTTTAAATGTGTGAATGTTCTATCTCTCCAACTGGACTGGAAGCTCCTTGAAGGCAGGACCATGCCTCCCTTTTTTTTTTTCCAGCTCTGCTGATGATCAGCCTGGGGAGTCTTTAGTCTGGAGTCACTTCTTTTCTTGAGGGTGGCTAGGTGGTACAGTGGATAGAGTGCCAGGCCTGAAAGACTTCCTGAGTTTAAATCTGGCCTCAGACATTCACTAGCTTTGTGACCCTGGGCAAGTCACTTAACCTTGTTTGTCTCAGTTCCTCATCTGTAAAACGATCTGAAGAAAGAAATGGCAAATCACTCTGCTATCTCTGCCAAGCAAACCCCAAATGGGTTCATGCAGAGTTGAACATGACTGAAAAACCACTGAACAACAACAAGCATTTCTTTTCTTTGCTCCTTCCCCGGATACCACCATGGAGACGACTTTTCTATGCAGCCTGTTGGTTCCTCTGGTCCTAGCCAGTGGAAAGTGGACTCGCCTAATACCTGGATGGCAGAGGCAAGAACCTGCAGCCCTTGTGTGTCCCAGAGTTGCCTGCAAAGCTGGATGCTGCCATGTGCAGCCTGGGGGTACTTCCCCCAGAGCAGGGGCTGGGAATAGGGTTCAGCTTCCAGGATGAGACTCAGTGCTGGTCAATTTCACTGGCCAGATCCTGGGTAGGATCTCTGGCTCTGGGTTTTGTGTGTGATAACTCAACATGCAGAGTCACAAAGAGGCAAATCTGATGTAAAGAAACACTTCCGAAGAATCAGAGCATCGCCAAAGTGGAATGAGCCACCTTGGGAGGTAGTGGGAGGTTCTCTTTTACAACAGGTCTTCAAATAGAGTCAGCTTGGGTTTGGCCCACGTGTTGTGAAGCGGGTCCTGGTCAGCTGTGGGTTGTACTGTATTGGGGTGTTTTTTTTTTATACTTAGACCATTGTGTCTTACTATAATTGGTTTCTTTAAGAATCTTATATATTTTATTTTATGAATTTGAAAACATCATTTTGAGGAGTCCATAGGTTTCTCTGTCAAAGGGGTCCATGACACAAAATTTAAGACCCGCTGGACTAGATAATGCCCTGGGATCTCTTTCGAACTTGATATTCTGCGATGTGGAGTAGAAATACCTCTTCCTGATTATAGTATGGGGTTGATGTGAGGATCACAGGAGAAAATGTCTGTGAAAATGCTGTGTAACATAAAGTGCTCTATAAATGAGTGGTTATTCTCCTTCCTCTTGGCCTGACTTTTGTTTTGTTTCCAGCAACTGATCAGACGAAAGAAAATCTTCCTTTCACCAAGAAGAACTTGGAAGATCCCCCTGGGGTGGTAAGGAGACTTCAGAAAAGATGGGGGAAGGGTGTTGGGAATTGCCTACTTTTGTCTCATCTTTCCTCTTTATTCAAACCTAGCTGCTCCCTCTACAGGTTACCTTAGTCTGAGGATTGGGTATTTGTTGTGGTTCTCTTTTCAACTGGGATCTTTCTTATCCTGAGTAAGTGATGAAGGGAATGAGAGGAAATTGGACTCTTTATAATGGAGTCTTAGAACTCAAGGCTTAGATGTTCCCTAAATGGGATGAGTTGGTAGGGCCTGATCTAAGGGAATGACATTATTCAGTAAGGAAGAGGATTATAAGGCAAAGATCCCTTCTTTGAGAACCGGCTACCCTAATGTCATATCCCTGTTAGAGAAGAAGCATGCTATCATGGAGACAGTGTTAGAATCAGAGTCGAGAAAGAATGAGATTTCTTCTTACAACCCTCACTCACTTTGTTACCATGGGCAAGTCATTTTACCTCTCTGAGCCTCAGTATTCTCATCTGTAAAATGGATATGATAATGCTCCTATCACCTATTTCAGAGGGCTGGTAGGATCAAATGAAATTGCATTTGTCAATTACTTTACAGCCCTTAAAGTACTATAAATGTTTCAGCTCTTGTTATAACATCTAGCATTTATATAGTTTTTTAAGGTTTGCAAAGACCTTTTTATATGTTATCTCATTTGATCATCCCTACAACCCTGAGATAGGTGCTATTATTATCCTCATTTTACAGATGAGTTTGACAAAAGTTAAGTGACTTGCCCGGGGTCACGTAGCTAGTTAGTGTCTTAGTCAAGTCTTCCTGACTGTCAGTCTACTACTCTGTACCACCAAACTGCTGCTTCTGCTTATTATTTTCCCTGCCTCTCAATGATGACTTCTCCCATAGTTCAGAATACCTTCTCTTTGTTAAAGTCCCACCGATCTCTCAAGTACCAGCTCAAATTGGATTCACTCTTGTGAGCCCTTCCCTGACCATGCCAGACCACAGAGGATTCTCCCTCTTCTGAACTCCTCTAGTTGTAAGTGTCCAGCTCTTTCCAACATTAAAAAAAAAGTCATGTGTCCCCCAAGTGAAAACAATCGGATTGTTGCCGTTTATTGATTTAGAAAACACAAAATGGCAAAAAATTGTTCTGAATTCAGTAACATTTTAAAATGAAATTAATCATATTAACCAATCAAGTGAATTGAATTAAAGTATAATTAATCATATTAAATATATTCATCATTGCAGCATCTAGACATATATGAAAAAATAGAATGTCCATATGTGTCATATAGTCTCCAATTTATTCTTTTTTTTTTTTTTTTTGGATTGAGGGGCAGCTCGGTGTAGTAGAGATCTGACCTCCAAGCCAGAAAAATATGGATACAAGTCTTGCCTCTGACATATTTTAGCTGTGCGGTCCCGAGAAAGTCATTTAACTTCTTACTGCTTCAAGCCAAAGAATCTGAAAGTGTAATCTGAGGAAGCCTATGGGTTCCAAGACCCTTTCCAGGGTTCCTGGAGGACAAAACTTCTTTCATGAAAATACTAAAACCCTATTTGTCTTTTTCACTCTCATTCTCTCACAAGCATATAGTGAATTTTCCAGAAGCTACAAAGATGTTATTAATCTACCTCATTACATTTATACAATAGAAAATTTTTGAATAGTATCATGGTGCTCGTTAATTTACGGCATTATTTTGAGAATAATCATTCAGAAGTCATAGAAAAAGGAATCGAATATTTTATTTCTCAATTACATCTTTTCTTTTTTTGGGAAGTACTTGGCTAAGTGACTTGTCCAAGGTCACACAGTTAGTAAGTGTCCGAGGTAGTGTTTGAACTCAAGTCGTCCTAACTCCAGGGCCAGTGCTCTATAGCCACTGTGGCACCTAGCTGCCCTAGAATTGAATATTTTAAACATTGACATGATGAGCTTTTTAAAAGCTCACTGAAGTATCGTGCAAAGTTATTTTATTGCATTAGCTGGAGAAGTACATACAGTAGCTGAAAGACTAACAAGCTTTGAACAGTTGACATTTCTGAATACCTGCTGGATGAAAAGCCAGTAAGTGCCACTTTTTGGTTGGACAGGAACTCACTGAATTAAAGTGGCTGCAAACACGAAGACCGTTGCTATTTCATCGGCAGAATTGTACTTTTGATCGACAAATGGACAAATCTACAGACGTGAATGGACTTGCTGTTTTGCTTTGTGTCGTATCAGCGCCAACAAAGCATCGAAAAATGTCTTTTATGTTTCTGCCGTATAGTAGGCGCTAATGTTCATTGATAGATGGGTTGATTATGTGAGTGCTTGGCAACAAATATAAGAGGGGCTGAAATATTCCAAGTGTTGAATAACCTTTTTGAATTTCATGGCTTATCCTGGAGCAGCTACATTGGTGTTTGGGTTGATGGTGCAAAAGCAATAGCTTTACCAAGATGCTGGTGCCTTAGCGACAATCAAGGCAATAGGACCAAATTCTAGTAGACATCATTGTATTCTTCACTGCCAGGCACTCACTGTAAAATGAAAATAAAATGCGAGTTTCACTTAAGATTGGCCTTGGAGAAGCAATAAAAATGATTAATTTCATTAAATTTTGGCCTTCAAGCATACTTTTTCTTTGCGACAAAATGGGAAGCATGCACAAAGGACTTCTACCACCTTCTAATGTAGGATAATTGTCTCAAGGAAAAGCCTTTGTTTGTTTGTTTTTCTATTTGCCTTCAAATTGAAACAGAATGAAAAGTTTGGAAATAAATTACTATTATAAATTACCTGCCATGGCAGCCTATGTGGAGGGGCCAGCTTTTTCTTTTTCTTTTTTTAAACAACAAGTTAAAAAAAAATGGTGTACAATCCAGGGTTGGGGAACCTGTGGCTTCGAGGACACATGTGGCCCTCTAAGTCCTCAAGTGCAGGTCTTTGACTGAATCCAAACATGACAGAACAAAGCTTCCTCACCTCTGAGAGACATTTGCCCTTTTATAGAAATGGTTTTTTTGCAAGTAGCCTAATATTTTTCTTTCCTTTTGTATGATTTCTATTTTTTTGTAAATAGTATTTTATTTTTCCAATTATATGTAAAGGTGATTTTCAACATTCATTTTTATAAGATTTTGAATTCCAAATTTTTCTTCTTCCCCTCCTCCTCAAGATGGCAATCTGATACAGGTTATACACGTGCAATCATGCTAAAAATATTAAGAAAAAACCCTTGTGCAGCTGTTTAACTCAGGAGCTGAACTAGTACTTTCTTCATGCGACACCATTTTTACTTGAAATAATGACTGACAGACAAACTGTGGTTACTCAGACTCGAGTATTTGGCAGATATTTTCTAGAACATGAACAAAGTAGGGTTGTCACTTCAAGAAGAAACAACTGACAGTATTTTTTCCAATGATAAAATATAAGCTTTCAAGTGAAAATTAGAATTTTAGAAAACTTGTAGCTGTGATCTTGACATCTTCCCCATACTGAAAGACTTTTCTAACAAGATTGGTAGTGATAGCGATGAATGCATTTTTGGGGGATATTGTACAATGAAATGTGTCAACCATTTGGAAGATCTGTATTAACTCAGGGAAGCTATATTTTCCAAATGACCAATGCACAGAAAATGCATGAGAAAAAGATCCATTCACAGTGTACAATTGACCAGTGGATTTTAATATAGCAAAGTACGGAAAGTTCATTGATATGACCTTGGATTCTATATTGCAACTAATCTTGAAGAACTTACCCTTTGTTGAGTTTTGGTAGAGTATCAAAGAAGAGTATCCACAGTTGTCTGAAAAGGTTAATTTTATTAGTCAACTATATATCTGTGAAGTTGGATTGCCTTCATATACTCTAACCAAAACAACATGTCATAATGGATTTTATGTGGAAGCAGATATATCTAATATCTAATCCTGTCTTCTATTAAGTTAGACATTAAAAATATTTGCAAAAGATGTAAAATAATGCCACTCTCCTTACTAAATTTTTTTTGAAAATATGGTTCTTTTTCATAAAAATATGTTAACTTGTAATGGGTCTATTATTATATTTAAATGAGTTGGTAAATATCTTAAAATTTTGTTTCAGTTTTTAAATATTTAATACTCTAATTATTTGTTATTAATTTATTATTAAAATTAAATCTTTGTTATTGATTATTGAATTTTAATTAAAGTAGATAATTAATTAATAAATAATTTTTAATATTTTATTTTAATTTTTTATGTCAATAGATATAACTCACATAAACAAAAGCTCTTTGAGGTCCTCAATAATTTTTAAGAGTGTAAAGGGAAAATGATAGAAGGGGAAAATGACAAATGTTGGAGGGGATGTAGAAAAATTGGGATGCTAATACGTTGTTGGTGGAACTGTGAATTGATCAAACTATTTTGGAGAGCCACTTGGAATTGTGCCCAGAGAGTTATGAAACTGTGTGTACCCTTTGACCCAGCAATATCACTATTATTAGATCTCTTTCCCAAGGTGGTCAGGAAAAAAGGAAAGGAAGCTATCTGTTCTAAAATATTTATAGCAGCTCTCTTTGTGGTGGACAAGAACTGGAAATTGAAGGGATGCCCATCAATTGGGCAATGGCTAAGCAAGTTGTGATATATGATTGTGATGGAATGTCACTGTGCTATAAGAAATGATGAGCTGGTTGATTTTAGAAAAACATGGAAAGGCTTGTGTGAAATAACGAAGAGTGAAATGAGCAAAACCAAGAGAACACTGTATACAGTAACAGAAATATTGTTTGAAAAATAACTGTGAACAATTAAGCTATTCTGAGTATCAGAAATATTCAAAACAAGTACAAAGGCCCTATGAAGGAAGATAATGTCTTTTTGCAGAGACAGAACTGATAAATAGAAGTATGCAAATAAAAGTATTCATAGTATGATATATATATGTATATATAAATATATATGTATACACACACATGCATATAAATATATCTCAAATGGTGGCCTCTAGTGCAGAGTGGGGAAGGAGGGAGGGAGGCAATTTAGAACTTAAAATGTAAAAAAAAAATTAAATGAAATTTTTTTTAAAAGGATGTAAAGAGGTCCTGAGATCAAGAAGTCTGAGAACCGATACTCTTTGTATCTCTTTAGCCCACTAAGTTGCAGGGAAGGTGCTGACCAGCACTGATAGAGGGAGTTCCTCATTCAGCAGTTCCCTATCCTAATGAAATCACAGATACATTCCCTATCCTTACTTTGGATTAGATTTCTGAGTACCTTGGTGTGGGGAAGTCCCAGTGAGGACACTCCCTCTACCAATGCAAATCAGCATTTCTGTGACCCAGTCTTTGGGAATTTCCAGGGCCATTGGCCTAGGCCACACAGGATGGTCAAAGGCAGAATTTGAAGATGGGTCTTCCTGAATCAGAGGCCAGTTGTTTATTCAGAGGCTCCTTGCAATAACTTCTTGGCTCTCAGGTTGAGCAAACTCCTTGGCATGAATTACCTTGCACTCTTCTTTATCTTTTCATGTCCTAGATGTAAAATGTATTGGAAAACCTAAAGGCCTGTATAAATGCTAGTATTATCACTATCATTATCAGTCTTATCTTTCCAACCAGGTTGTCAATATTAGCGTCTAGCATGTTATAAATAATAAATAAGTATTTGTTGATTCCTTGATTGAGTCAGAACACAGGTAGGAAGGGACCCCCTTTATATTCTAACCAAACGCCTTAATTTTACAGATGTAGAAAAAGAGATTTGGTGATCCAACAGGTGTGGCAGAATGAGTGCTGGATTTGCCACCAGTATGCCAAAGTTCAAACTCTAGCACTGCCTCTAGCTATCTGTGTTTCCACTGAAATTGCTCTCTCCAAAGTTACTAATGATCTTTTATTGCCAAATTCAATGGTCTTTTCTCTATCTTCATTCCCCTTGACACCTCTGCAGCCTTTGACAGTGTTGATCGCTCTCTTCTGCATGATACTCTCTTCTCTCTAGGTTTTCAGGACATCGCTCTCTCCTGGTTCTCCTCCTAACTGGTTGATTACTCCTTCTCAGTCTCCTTTGCTGGATCTTCCTCTAACCTTTACCTGTAGGTGTTCCACAGGATTCTATCTTGAGTCCTCTTCTCTTCTCCCTCTATGTTATATAACTTAGTGACCTGCTCAGTTCCTATGGTTTAATTATCATCTCTATGGTGTAATGGATAGAGCACTGGGCTTGGAATCAGGAAGACTCCCCTTCATGAGTTTAAATCTGACCTCAGGCACTAATTGGTTGTATGACCCTGGGCAAGTCATTTAACCTTGTTTACCTCAGTTTACTCATCTAAAAAATGAGCTGGAAAAGAAAATGGCAAACCACTCCAGTATCTTTGCCAAGAAAACCCCAAAAGGGGTCATGAAGGGTTGGACTGAAACAACTGAACAACAAAATACTAACGATTCTCAAATCTATCTATCCTGCCTTTTCCTCTCTGCTGACCTCCAATTCCATGCCTCCGACTGCCTTTCAGACATCTCAAATGGATGTCCAATAGACGTCTTAAATTCAGCATGTGCAAAACTAGACTCTATGTTTCCCCCTAAACTCTCTCCCTTCCTATCTTCCCTATTATTGTAGAGCAAAATGCCATCCTTCCAGTCCCTCAGACTCTCAACCTAGGACTTATCCTGGATCCCTCACTATCTCTCACCCAACACACCCAAGCCATTGCCAAAGCCTACCTTTGCAACATTTCTTAAGTATGTCCTTCTCTCCTCTGGCACTCCCATTGCTCTGGCTCAGGCCCTTATCACGTCACACCATTGCAATAGACTGCTGGGAGGTCTGTCTGCCTCAGATCTCTCCTGATACCAATCTATCTTCCGCTCAGTCACCAAAGTAATTTTCCCAAAGTATACATTCAACATTACACCACCACCTCCCCCCACCCCAATAAGTTCCAGTGGGTCACTACTACCTCCAGGATCAATTACAAAATGCTCTGTATTCAAAGTCCTTTGTAACCTAGCTCCCTCTTACCTTCCCAGGCATTTTGCACCTTATACCTTACTCCTTGACACTTACTCTTCAAGCCGGGGACACTGACCATGTTCCATGAACAAGACACTTCATCTCTCAGCTCTGGGCATTTTCTCTGTCTCCTATGCCTAGAACACTCTCCTTCCTCTGCTCCAACTATTTACCTCCCTGGCCTCCTCTGAGTCAAACTAAAATCCTACCTTCTACAGAAATCCTGCAAGAAAAAACTTTTTAATTTTATACAATCAAAATGATCTATTTTAAGTCTCCCCTGACCCCTCTTAATTCCAGGGCTTTCCCTCTTTTAATTAGTTCCTATTTATTCTTATATAGCTTGCCTTGTATATATTTGCACGCACATTGTCTCCTCCATTAAATCATAAGCTCCTTGAGGGCAGGCACTGTCTTTTGTCTCTTTTTGTATCCCCGCTGCTTACCACAATGCCTTGTACATTTGTTATTCAGTCATTTTTAGTTGTATCTGACTCTTTGTGATCCCATTTGGGGTTTTCTTGGCAAAGATACTGGCGTGGTGTGCCATTTCCTTCTCCAGCTCATTTTACAGGTGAGGAAACTGAGGCAAACAGCGTTAGGTGACTTGCCCAGGGTCACACTGCTAGTAAGTGTCTATGGCCAGATTTGAACTCAGGAAGATGAGTCTTCCTGATTCCAGGCCTGGCACTCTATCCACTTAGCTGCCCTACCCAGCACAAAGAAAGTACTTAATAAATGTTTGTTTACCAACTGGCTAAAGTTTTTTGGCAGAAGGTTCTCTCAGGTTGAGTACATTTCCATAATTTTGTTTTATTTTGTTTTTCCCTCTCTCTTTTAGTCCCAGTGACTGTGAGAAGCCTAAATCTACCTATGAGAGCCATCCAAAGTTCTATGGACAACCTTGGGAGGTAGAAGATTCTGTCTCCAAGCCAGGTTTGGATGGTCACTTTGGAGGGACACTGTGGAAGGAATTTCTATCTCTCTTTCAATAGCTTCTGAGGCTCCTTCCATTGCTGCAAGTCTGAGATACTGTCTTTGACTATTTTTAAACTGGTGTCTGGTGGAAGAAGGAGCAGTCTTTGTGTCCCAGGAAGGCAGATTTCAGCCCACCATAAGGCAGGAGTAATGAGAACCAACCAACCATTGAATGGGATACCTTGTGGGAATGAGTTACCCCTTCGCTGCAATGTTCAAATAGACACAGATGACCATCTGCCCTGGATATTGTGGCATGAATCCATCACTGGACAGGAAGGAATTTGAACTGGATGGTCTAAATCGTTTCCAACTCCAATGATTCTTCCCCTCTCCCCCCACCCCAAAAAAAACCTGGATCTTCCCAGGGAATTCCCAGATAGGAACTCTCCCTACCTAGTCAGACTAGCACCTTCTCTTCAATTTATACTCCTGGAAAGCTGCCTGGAGCAACTGAGAGGTTAAGTGACTTGTCCCAGGATCACACAGCAATACCTGTCAGAGGCAGGATTTGCACCCAAGTCTTCCTGTCTCTGAAGCCAATCCCCTATTCATTATACCACATTGCCTTTACAATTCTATATATTCTAAACACTTCTGAGAAAACATCATTTCTGTCTAGTTTGCCTGCCTTAATCCCTCGATCCAGGCAGGGACACAAGCTCAAGCAGCTCCCTAACTCTCCAAACTGACTTCCCTTTCTCTGGGGTCCTCCTCCATCATTAGAAGCCCTCCTGAAGAATTGGGGATAAGAGGGACCTCTTAGGTCACTGTAGTAGCAATTTAGATTTGAAGATCTTTGCCACCCATTAATAGGCCATGTGACCTGCTTACCCGGGACCTGGTTTACTTCTTGTACTTCTGTGTGGAGTCTCGCATACTTTGTCATACAGACCACATTGGCATTCTGACAATTATCATCTACCTTGTGATTATTGCCTTACTGATACAGTCACTTATCATTTGCAAGTGTCCGGTCTGTCTTAATTTTCCAACCTGTCTGTGTGTTCCTGACCTTTAAATCTACACTTGAATTCTTTCTCCCTCTCTGACTCATCCTGACATTTCTTTCCTTGCCATTTTCGCTCTCTGATCTCATCCCTACCCCTGCCACAAACACACCCCTAATCTCCATAGCAACTGCCCTCATTGTTCTCTGTTCTGTCACACATTAACAGTTAGTTACAAGCATCCAGAACTTATTAAACAAGCAACCCCCACAGAATGTTGGGGCTGGGAAGGACCTTCCAAGTCTCCCAGGTGAGCCACCTCATTTTTTTTAGGTGACAAAACTGGAGATCAGAAGGAGATGGGGTCTTGGTCAAGGTGACACAGGTAGCTCTTGCCTGCAAAAAGATGGGAGTCAGGAGACATAAGTTCTCGTGTCATCTCAGCTACTTAATGTGTGACCTTTGGCAATTGCCTCCCCTCTCCAACCCCATTTTAGTCACTCATCAAATGAGGGGTTTCAATACTATGAGATATTGTCTTTTTTTTGAATAATCTAAAAAAAATTTTAGTTTACAACATTCCGTTCTGCAGGTTTTTGGGTTCCAAATTTTCTCTCCCTTCCTCTCCCCCCTGTTCCACTCCAAGACAGCATGTAACTCGATGTAAGTTCTATATTTACCTCTGCATTGAACTAAATTTACATAATAGTCCAGTTGTAAAGAAGAATTATAACCAATGGAATGAATCATGAGAAAGGAGAAATGAAACCAAAAAAGAAGGAAAAAAAAAGGGCAAATAGATATCGTCTCTTACAACTACATGGGTTACAGCAATATCGTAAGGAGGATCAACTGTGAAAGACTGAGCTACTCTGATCAATCCGATGATCCGAGACACGTCCAAAGGACGCATGATGAAAGCATGCAACTGATGAACTCTGAGTGCAACTGTGTGAACTCTGAGTAACTGAAATAGATTTTTTCTCACTTTATTTTTCTTGCTTTTTTTTTTTACAACATGGACAATATGGAATGATTTCATATGTGTAATTTGTATAATGCTTGCTTTCTCAATGGGTGGGGTTGGTGTTGGAGGGAAGGAGAGAATTTGGAACTCCGACTTTTTAAAAAACAAAGAATGTTAAAAATAAATGCATAAAAAATTTGTAAAAATTAAGTTTTTTTTTTTACAACAACAACTACATGACCTCTGAGGGCCATTTCACCAGTCATAGATTTAGAACTAGAGAGGATCTTAGAAGCTATTTATAGAGGAGAAACTGAGTCCCCTGGAGGTTAAGTGACTTTTCCAAGTCCATACAAGTAGCTGCCCTAAGAATGATTCAAACCCAAGTAGTGTATCTACAAAGGAGGAGAGAACATTCATTGAAAAACCTCATAGCGAAGGGAAAGGAACTTAATCTGCTCCCTCTGGACAGTCATTTGATGTCAGAACTGCCACTATTAAAGGTTCTCTCCCTCTAAGTTATAGTAGAAAAGCTGTGAGATGCAGGGGGTTGGGGAGGAATGTATCCAGCAGGTTATGTCCAAAGATTTCCCTTCCTGCCTCTGTGACCCAAGGCACTCATGGATAGCTGCACCCAATTCCTCCACACAGGGCACAAGAGAGGCAAATTTTTGTCCTTAATCTTTTTTGGTCTTCATCATTCTTCCTCTTGAGCATGTCCTGATGGTTGTGATTGTGTTAAGAATCTGGGGATGAAAATGCATTCTTACAGCATGTTGCTATAAGCCCATCCCTGAGCTGGGGTTTTGAGCTCCAGATAATCCAGACTTACATCCCATCATAGGGCCACAGAGACAATTATTCCAGAGTTGAGAGTTTTCTGCTCTTCCAGCTGTCCTCCTGAAGATCTCTCTCCTCTCTCTCTCTCTTTCTCTCTCCTCTTCTCTTCTCTTTCTCTCTTTTCTCTCTCTCTCCTCTCTTCTCTTTCTCTCTCTCTCTTCTCTCTCTCTCTCTCTTCTCTCTCTCTCTGTCTCTCTGTCTCTCTGTCTCTCTCTCTCTCTCTCTCTCTCTCCTCTTCTATCTTTCTGTTTGTCCCTTTCTGTCTCTGTCTCTGTCTCTCCAAATGTGTGGTCAAATCTAAGAGAAGAGGTATTATTATCCCATTTTACAGATGAAGAAACTGATGTCTGAGGTCACTTAATGGTAGATCTGAACTTGAGCCCAAGGCTTCTGCCTCCAAAATTCACATACCGGCAATAAGAAGAAAGTAGCAGAGGGTAAAGCCTAGGATAACACAAATCTCCAAGGTCAGTGGGATCAGTGCTCTCCCTATCCTAATGTAGGAGGGAGGGAAAGTATCCATCCCAGGATCATAAGATGGCACCACTGTTTTCTCTATAAGCAGAGAAGAGAGCAGCTCATGTGACTGTTGGCAGAGGAGGGGAGAGGATTCATTGAGGTGTGCTCCAGATCCATCTGGCTCAGCCCACCTTGTGTCAGAGTCCTCTGAGCCCAGATCTGGGCTGGGGGTGGGGGTGGGGTGGGGTGTGGAGAAAGAGCAGGTCAGGCTTCATTGAGAATGAATAGGGGAGGAACTGCAAAAATATTTGTCTCCAGGCCACACATAGGTGCTATGGCCTCTTTTCACCATTAGTCTGATTTATTGCTGTCTGGGCTGAGCTCCAGGGGAGCAGAATAAGCTAGATCAAGCCAAATGTCTGTTGATTTTATAGACCAGACTCCCAGCTTGCTGTACAATGACAGGCCCTGTGCCAAGGTGGGGGAGGGGGGCACAAAGTGGTGTAAATGGAGCAGGTAATGAGGGGCCCAATATTCTTGAAAACAGGGCTAAGAGAACTGGGAGCAACCGCTATTATACTGGTATAGTAATGTTATCTAAGAAATCAAGAGACTTTCCATGTGGGAAAAGGATTAAAATCAATGTCAGAGCTAGAGTGGTCTATAGAAGTCACCTAGCCCAAATTTTTCATTTTACAGATGAGGAAACAGAGACCCAGAGAGAAGTAACTGGGTCATGATTGTAGAGATGCTGCAAAGCAGAATTAATAGAACCCTGGCCTTCTGACCCCTGATCCAATCAATATCAGTCCTTTCCAATGTACTATCCTACCAGTCTATAGTGGTACAGAGGCAGGAGAGAAGGTATGGAAGAGAAAAGGGTGTAGCAGAAATACGAGAGGGAGAGAGAAGACAGAGAAAGACTAAAACCCAGGCTCTCTATCTGGAGAAAATGAATCACGGACATGGATCTTGAATGGTCCACGGTAGCCAGAGAGAGTGTGAAACAGTGGAGAGGGGACTGGACTTAGGAAGACCTGGGTTCAAATCCCCACCTTAGAGGCTTGCTTACTCTGTATTGCCCTGGGTAAGTCACTTAAATCTCAGTTTCTTCATTTGTAAATTAAGGGAATTGATCTCTAAGCTCCCTTCTATCTCTAATTCTATGATCCCACATATGGGGTAGCAGTGTGGTCCCTGGAGAAAGCACTAGCTTGGAAGGAAAGAGATTCGAATTCTAGTCCCAGCTCAGCTGCTAGCTGAGAGACCATGGGCAAGTCACTTTATGGGCCTTAGTTTCCTCATGCATTCAGTTCTCTTCCAGCTTTGGATCTATAGCCCTGTGTTCCTAAGAGGTGATCTTGTTGAACCGTGGCCTGCAAGCCTGAGGGGTTTCTTGAGACATCCACCACGAGAGTCTGTGCTAAGAAGTGTGTAGATGCAGATGGAAGATGGATATAGCTATAAGCCCCTTTAGGAGATGTAAATCCAGATAAAGGAGAAATCCTGAAAGAAGGAGAATGTGATGGTCGCTCTAGCTACTCTTATCCGTTTAGTCAGGCCTAGGTGTGCCTGCCATCTGTGGCAGCCACACTGCTGGTTAGCCTCTTCTGGAGTCCCTCTTTAATGTTTTTCTTCTCCAAGTGGAGAGCTGAACTGTAGCTATCAGATAGGAAGGTGAGATACCTACATGCTCTATCAGCCCTATCCCTCACTCCATCCCATCCAGACCTGTGGTGGGATCAAGGCAAGCCTTGTCACCAGAGAGGAAGTTCCATTACCTCTCCCACCCTCTCCCACTAGGGATTGAGTATAGACTTATCCTATTAGCTGGGAGTGGAAAAAGACACAGGGTCAACCCTAAGATAGTCTCAAATCTGAAAGGGGGCAAGATTATAAGCAAGTCCACAGAAATATTAAGGTGTATGAATGCTATAAGCTTTTCTAATAAAAGTAAAGGAAGGAGTCATGGCATCATGGACCTTTGAGGGACCTTCGAGAATATCTCAAAGGCCAACCCCCTCATTTTAAAAACAAGGAAACTGAGGTCCAAAGAGGAAATTAAGTAACAGAAGAATTAAACAGCTGCTTGTAAGAAGCAGAGCTGAATTCCCTAATCAATCCAACATTCTTGTCAATAAAGAATTATTAAGGATGCCATATAGGTATTCATAATTTTCAGAGCATCTTTCAGTGTTTTGTTTTGTTTTTTGACAGACCAGGTCTCCCTGTCTCACCCAGGCTGGACATTCAGAGGCTACTCATGGGCCCAATCCTACTCTGATCAGTACAAGAGCACTAGCCTGCTCTGTTTACAACCCAATCTAGTTTGCTCCTCCTTGGGCAGTCTGGAGGCCCTCCACCCCAGTGGGGAGGGGACACTGGGGGAGTCCTCACCACAGTGGTGCAAGACTTAGTTCAAACACTTGTTTGGTTCAGCCCACAGTGTCTCAGAACTTAATAACTGAAGAAATACTCAAGTTCTGACTTCCCATTTAACTGGAATTACAAATCTGTGCCTCAACTAGCTTAATCATCTTTATTTTGGCAACAGTAGGGTCTGAGAACTTTTGGAAGCTTTTCTTATCCTCTTCTCTTCTAGATAACTTAAGAATTGTTCCCTCAACATCCTCAAAATTATGTCACTCCCATCACAGACCTCATATGGGTGTACTTGATATAAAACAGCTGTTTTTATAGTCTTTGCTTTCTTTAATGCCATTTCTATTTCCTTGTAAAACACATTGGGGACTGGTGATGTTAAAGTCTAAATACGGATCCAAGACGATCCCAAAAGACTTGTGACGAAAAATGTTATCTGCCTCCAGAGAAAGAACTGATTGCGTCTGAATACAGACTGAAAATAGCATTTTCACTTTCTTCTTCTTTTTTTTTGTATGGATTTTCTTCCACAAAATGACTAATATGGAAATATGTTTCACATGATTACACGTATATAACTAACATCAGATTGCTTATTGTCTCAGGGACAGGGCAGGGGAGGGAGGAAAAGATAGAATTGGGAACTCAAAACTTACAAAAAGAATGTTAATTCTTTTTATGTGTAATTGGGGGAAAATAAAATATTAAAAAATAAAAAAGTAAGTATGGTGGCTTCATGGTCATTGATGAAGAAAATTGTAAATATAATAATAAAAATCTACAAAGATCTCTTCACCCTCCCCCCATCTGTTTGTTGTTCTCCTTAAGTGTCACAGGATGATTTCATCAACACTATTTAAAAAAATTTTAAAAGGGACTTATCCCAACTTAGGGTCACTACTTCTAGAAAGCTCTCATACTAAAATAATCCATTCTTTATCAGCACAAGAGTGGTAGAGTAGCAAGAACTCAGAACCAGAGGCATAAGGAGCTTCACACCTTGTCAGACTTCACACCTTGTCAAGAAGACCAAAAGAGGAGAGGAGTCCTTTTCCCAGGATCCCCAGAAGCATGCCCAGGCAGCCTGCTATAGCGATAATAAAAACTGGTTTATTCACTGCTATGTCAATTAAAAGTCTCCAGTGACCAGCTCTGGAAGCATAAGTTATGCATCTGCACTTTCTGTACTCTAGGCAAAAAAACAAACTGTTACCTGGGATTTTTCTAAAAAGTAACTTCAAAGGGTCAGGACAAATGTCATAGCCCCTTCTACATCAGTAGTATGGGTACAATAAACAGTGAAATGATTGGTATTGGTGATAGCACTGATTGCCACTAATATTCATAATTACCTTTATATAGACCTTTCAGCACTTTTTATAGATGAAGAAAGAAGTTAAGTGACTTGTCCTTGTTTTCTTACGCTATACTATGTGGACTCCCCAGTGACCCTCTTTTTGCATCCTTAAGTGCCTTCTGAATCATCAAAGATGCTTTTTTTTTTCTTCAGTAGATCATGGAGGGAAGTGCATTGTTGGGGATTCATGAGTGATAGCACAAGAAGACCACTTATGATCCCTTTAGTTACCCCTAGCATCCTGAGAGGGCAAGTAGCAGCCACCTTCTGGGGACCCAATCTGCCAATCTGAGCTGAGGTCTGAGACAA
Organism: Trichosurus vulpecula; assembly: GCF_011100635.1. Lineage (NCBI taxonomy): Eukaryota > Metazoa > Chordata > Mammalia > Diprotodontia > Phalangeridae > Trichosurus > Trichosurus vulpecula. Next base: position 126,180,183 of record NC_050574.1, read on the forward strand.
GAAGCCCAGAGCTTATACTAGGGTTATGAATATGCCTGCATACACACACATAAGACAATTTACAGAAAATATACAAAATTAATTTTGTTGTTGAGTCTTTTTTGGTCATGTCAGACTGCGATTCCATTTGATGTTTTCTTGGCAAAGACACTGGAGTCGTTTGCTATTTCCTTGTCCAGTTCATTTTATGGATGACAAAACTGAGAGAAACAGAGTTAAGTGGCTTGCCCAGTCACACAGCTAATAAGTGTCTGAGGCCAGATTTAAACTCATGTAAATGTGAGTTGGGAAGCTAGATAGAGTGTAGAACCTGGAGTCAGGAAGACTCACCCTCCTGAGTTCAAATCTGGCCTCAGACACCTACTAGCTGTGTGACCCTAGTCAAGTCACTTAACCCTCTTTGTTTCAGTTTCCTCATCTGTCAAAAGAGCTGGAGAAGGAAATGGCAAAACCACATCTTTGCCAAGAAAATGCCAAAAGGGGTCATGAAAAATCGGACATGACTGAAAATGACTAAACAACAAATGTAATTTATCATTACTATAAATAAATGAAAATTACTTCCAGGACTCATGCTTTCCCTGGTATAGGAACTGCTTCCATTGATGCAGATAGCAACCATTCCCTGCTTTAGTAGACAGATTTCATAACTTGAAATGGTGTAAAAATAATCACTTGGTAACCAACCAGTCTTCTGGTGATAGGGCCTCTCCTAATATAGTCTGGTGCTCAGAAGGCAGGCATAGTCTATCAGTAGGCTCATACTCTAAGCCTGGGAAGTTGTAGCTTGGGAAGATCTCTTAGTGCTTATGTTACAATGGCAAAACCTTAGAGAATTCAAGGTCACCTCCACATCAACATGAAGCAAGGAAGAAAGAAGTCATTGGAGGAAATATAAATTAAGAGAGTACAAATTGTCTACAGCCTTAGTGAAAGTCCCAAAGCAACAAGTTGGGTGGAATTCAGCACCAAAGGCTGATTGGAGGAGGATTATCAAGTTGAATTTTAATGAAGGACAAGTCCATGGCTTGGTGGAGGGGGAGGGGTGGCAGGGAATAGTCTAGGCACAGCCAGAAGTTCTGAGAACTAGAATGAATTTCACTGCAGGGTATTTCACTGTGGGAAAGGCAAATTCAATGGCTTTGCCCTTGTAACCCTAATTGGAAATGTCAGGGTGCTCCCCCACTGCCTCCCTGCCAGACCAGGACTCAGGAAAGGGTTGGCAGCCTTACCACTCCATGGGGCCTGCCTCCTGGACTTTCTTGGAGTTTGCACACCCCATTGGCTTCAGCAACCTTGTAAACCTGGTAAACACTTAAGAAAACAATCCCTTCTGGGCACACCTCCTCCTAAGTCCATCTTAAAAGACACCAGCTATGTTGTCTTTCAAGACCATAGCAGGAGACCATGCCCAGAAGAGCAATGATCATACTCCTGGGCAGAAGGGGAGTGAGAACAGCTGGGTTTCGAGGACTAGGTCTACACTTGATGTCTCTGGAGCTGTCTTGCCCTTCTACCACCTGGTTGCCACCTACCTTGTTTTTGTATCCTGAAGACTCAATGGAGCTGGGGAGGACTTTTTGTGGACCTGAGGAAGCTAAGAACCTGGTGCAAACTTCCACAGCCCAGGTACCGACTTCTGGGACTGACTGCTGATGTAACCGACTGCCTACAGATCTGGATTGTAAAGCCAAGTGTATTAATCAAGGTTTTCACCAAGCCTGGGACAGGCGTGAGACAGCCAAGAGCAGACTTGTTGAGTCATTTCAGTTGTGTCTGACTCTCGGTGATCCCATTTGGGGTTTTCTTGGCAAAGGATACTGGGGTAGTTTGCCATTTCCTTCTCCATCTCATTTTACAGATGACAAAACTGAGGGAAATAGGGTTAAGTGACTTGCCCAGGGTCACACAGCTAATAAGTATCTGAGGTTGGATTTGAACTCGGGAAGATGAGTTCTGGTGCACAGCCCAGTACTCCATGCACTGTGCCACCTAGCCAAAAGCAGACTAGGGAAAGTGAGAAGTAACTGCCCAGGAGAAAAAATTTCAATAGATTTTTGCCAAAGCTTCCCTTAAAGCCCAGGGGGAAAATTCAACAGTATTCCTCTGTTCTTTGGGTCCTCACTACACCACCCTGGCTGGATGCTCCCTTCTCTTTCTCCACACTCCCCTCCCCATCTTCACTTTTTCCAAAGCCTCAATAACCAAGGGAGAGGCCTGGGGTTGGGCCAACAACAGTCAATGCCTTTTGTGACCCAATTCTTGAGGTGGATATGGGGAAACAGATGTGATGATCATATTCATTCTGACCTGGCCCATGCTGAAGACAGACCTAGAAGTGCTTGACTTTGGCCCTGTTTGGGGTTCCCAGGCTGCACCTCCCCTTCCTCTTCCCTGTTTCCAATTAAAGATAAGTGCCAGGGAGCATGGTTTAAACTTTGGCCTTGAATGTCCAAGACAGCCCATAACCTTCCCACTACAGGGAATACAACATTCTTACTCACTCTGACTCATGGAAGAAGCCGGCATTGTCCTTTTTAATGGGAGGAGTTTGAGGACCCCGCTGAGGTAGATGACCAGATGGCAGTAGGAGAAGGCCAATGGGATTGATCATTGCACAAGGAGACAAAGGCCAGGACAAGGACACCGCAGAAAATCCAGCCCAGATGGATTTCCTGACCTCCATGGATGTGGTTACCTGAGACCAGACTGGCCCAGGGGAGGTGACATGTTCCAGACATCTCTTTGGCAGGGGGACTGGGTACAGGAGCCATCTGTGGAATCTCCCTGATCTTTTCCAAGAAGTGGAGCCCTTAGGCCACTTTCACCTGGGACTTCATTTTTCTCAATCAGGACCTAAGGACACGGGGGTGGGGGGTGGGGGGGGTTAAGAGCAGTCAGGGCTAGATAGATCAGGGACTATCGGATTTAAACCTCACCTCAGCTCCTGCCTTTGCGACCTCCCCTGAATGGGCCTTATCATTCCTCAGGTAGGAAGCGGACTTCTTAAGCTTCTCTCTCAAACAAAATTGTTACCGAGCCTTGATCAGGAGGTACTCTGAGTGGGAAGAAGGGAGACTGCCGCAGGATGGAATTCTTTGATTGCCATATAGAAATGTCAGCTCCTTGTTTTCTTCCCTGGTTAAAAACAAGGAGCATACATTAAGCCCTTGCTGTATTTAGAGTACTTTGTTGGTTGCTGGAGAAGATATAAAGTTTAGTTAAAATACCATCCCTGCCTTCATAAAGCTACTGACAGAGTGGTGGGGGATGACACAAATACTATAAATCACAGTATGATTCATGAACACACTAGAGAGACACAAAATAAAATGTGTGAGGTCTGGGGGGTAGTTCACTAGACAGCTAGGGAGGATGGTAGACTCAAAGCTGGCCTTAGAGTCAAGAAGACCAGACTTGGAATCCTTACTCAGACACTTAGAAGCTTTGGACCATCCCTCATCTCAAAAACAGGGTAGCATTAGCACCTACCCCACAGTGTTATATCTAGGATCAGAAAAGATAATGTATGTAAAGTGCTTTGTAAACCTTAAGGTACTTGTAAATATTAGTTGCCATTATGATTATTGTTTATTGTTAATATTATTACTACTAATGGATGGGAAACAGGGCAGGTTTTGGAGATGATGGCATTTGGGCCGGCTTTTAAAATATGAACAGAAATTTGACAGGCAAAGAAGGAGATGGGCATTCTAGGCATAAGGCGAAGACATGAGCCAGAAGAAAGGAGACAGGATAGCATGGTGTGTGTGTGTGTGTGTGTGTGTGTGCGCGTATCCATTTTAGCTTGAGCACAGAGTATATGTAGGGGAATAATAAGAAATAAGGCTGGCAAGCAGGGAGGTGCTTGAATGGCAAGCAGGAGAGTTTGAACTCTACTTACTGGGCAATAGGGAGCTAATGAAGATTTCTGGACATGGAGTGATATGGACAAATCTACGTATAAGAACGATTAGTCTAACAACAGTATAAAAAATGGTTTAGATGGGGAGAGGAAAATGAAAATAGGAAGACTTGTAAAGATGCCACTGCAATAGTTCAGATTGGGGAAGGGGGAGGTATTAAGGCCTTGTGCCTGGGTTCTGGCAGTGGGAATAAAAGAGGGGACACATGAGAGATATTCCAGAGATAGAAGATTTGTACAAGGTTAGCAAGAAGAAGTGCCAAGGGTAACTGCAAGGTTACAAACATGGGCAACCGGCTGAATGAACGAGCAATTGATCAAGGCATTTATTAAGTGCCAGACACTGCGATAGGTACTGGGGCTACAGGCACATAGAATGAAACAATCTTTACTCAAATGGACCTTCCATCTTTATGGGGGAAAACAAGTAAATTTCATATACACACACGTATATATGTAAATGTATATATGTATATACATATATGCATGTGTGTATATATGCACACATATATGTACTTATAAGTATAAATGTATGTGTTTTATAGATACATATATGTGTTATTTATTATATATAGACACACACACAGAGCACAAATAAGTACAAATATGTACAAAGAAGTTAAACATAAAGAATTTAACTAGCACTTTGAGGAATCAGAAAAACCTTTATGCAGAAAATGGTGCTTGAGCCACATTTTAAAAGAAAAGTGGGAGTTCATGAGGTAGAGGCATGGAGGCATTTCATTCCAGCATGGAGTTCATACCAGGAGATGGAGTGTCCTGTGTAAGGAACAGGGAGAAAGCTAGGCTGTTTCTGAAAGTGCAGGAAGGAATATAAAGGCCAATGAGGCTGAAAAGACAAGTTGAGACCAGGTTGCAGGGGACTTAAAAACTAAACAGATGAGTTTATCTTTGGTCCAAGAGGCAATAGGAAGCCCCACAAATAGAAAGATGAGATGAGATATTTGTAAAGCTCTCAGTGTAGTGCTTGGCACCTGGTGGGTGCTTCTCATAAATGCTTGTTCCCTTCCTTCTCCCCCACCCAGTGGAGTTGCTTGAGTAGAGGAGTCATGTGGTCACATCAGAGTTTACGGAAAATTACTCTGATGGCAGTGGTTAGAATAGACCGGACTGGGGAGACTTGAGGCAGGGAGGGACCAATCAGGAGACTATTGCAATCCTGTAGGGAGAGGTGATGAAGGACTGAACTAAGGTGGTAGCTGTGTGAGTGGAGAGACGGGGTTGGGTGGGAAAGATGTGGTGAAGGCAGAAGTCATAAGGTTTGACAGCTGTTTGGATATGGGCAGAACACCGAAGTCAAGAGGAGGATCAGGCTTACATTACACAGAATGACGAATAGCTCAGCTTGGGACATGAGCTTGGAGTGTCTGCTGCATCCAGGTAGAAGTCATAAGATCATAGATGTAGAGTTGGAAGGAACCTTAAAGGTCGTTTAGTCCAATCATCTCATCTTACAGATAAGGAAATTGAGTTTTAAGGGAGCCAAGTATTTGCCCAAGGACATACAGGTAGAAAATGATCTGCCCCCAGGATTCATTCTCAAGTCACCTGACTCCAAATCCAGTATTCATCCTACCCACACCACACAACCTCCCTAAATGTCCTATAAGCCGTAGGAGATGTTGGTTCTGAGCTCAGCAGAAAAGTTGTGACTAGAGATATAAATGTAGGAGGCAGCTGAGACCAGGGATCTGTGAGATTGCTGGGAGACAGATCATGGGAAGAGAAGGAAAGAAGGCTGAGGGGAGATTCTTGGAGAACACACACCTTAATGGCCCTAGAAAAGGCTAAGAACTCAGAGCCAGGGACAAGGAAGAAACAATATTAAAAAGGTAGGAAAGTCTACAAAGTGTGGTGACTCAGAAGCCAAAGTGGGGCAGACTAGTGCCGAAGAACATCAATTTTAAGAAGTCAAAGTGGACAAGGACTGAAAAAGGACATTGGGTCTCGTGAATAGGAGATGACGAGTGGCCTTGCAGAGAACAGTTACAGTAAAGGAACATTTGACAAAGGAAGTGGAATGGGAAACCCAATAATAATGGGTTAGGCTAGAGATGGATAGGGAGGAAGTAGAGGCATTGGACACAAATAACTGTTTTCCCGAAAAGTTTAGCAAAAGCACAAGTTCTTTTTTTGTAGATTAGAATTATGGAAGGGAACAAGCATCATAGGCTGGTTGTGAGGAGATCCAGATTCCTGGCCCAGGTCCATTGCTAACCAACTGTATGAACTTGTACTAAGTTGCTTTCTCTCTCTGAGACTCAGTTTCCTCAACTATGAAAAAGAGGAAATATAATATAGGAGAGACCCACTTCTTTCAAAAATGAAAGACTTGAGACTGGATAACATTTTAGCCTAAGTAGCATTGGGCTGGGATGGCACTATCCCTAGCTTGCGGGTGAACTTCACAAAGTAATCAATTTGGGGAACTGTCCACTTTTCAGTGAGGACAAGAACATGAGCCCAGATAACTCCAATATCCAGTCCATGACGGCTGGTTGACAATTAAGGTGCAGTCTTGCCTTGGCGACAGTGAAACAAGCATCATCTTTGAGGTCAGCTTATTGTTTATCCATGTACTATTAGCCTAGTTCTCAGTCTATCCTTAGAATGCCATTATTGGAAGAGACCTTAGAGCAAAGAATGTTAGAACAAGGGACATAGAATGCAGAGCTGAATGGGAACTTAGGAAAAAAGGGGGGGAAAGCATTTATTAAGCATCTACTATGCTTCAGACACTGTACAGTGCTTCATAAATATCACCTCATTTGATCCTCACAATCTTCCTGGGAGGGAGGTGCTATGATTATCTCCATTTTACAGGTAAGGAAACTGAGGCAGCAAGCTTAATTTACTTGGACAGGGTTACACAGTTAATGGGGCCATTAGGTGATGAAGTACACAAAGCACTGGACCTGGAGTCAGGAAGACTCATCTTTGTGAGTACAAATCTGGCCTCAGACACCTACTAGCTGTGCGACCCTGGGCAATTCACTTCACCCTGTTTGCCTTGGTTTCCTCATCTGTAAAATGAATTGGAGAAGGAAATGACAAACCACTCCAATATCTTTATGAAGAGTAGGAAACAAATTTGAACACAGGTTTTCCTAGCTCCAGGCCAAATGTTCTAGCCACTGTGTCTCCTAGTTGCCTTATAACATAGAATGTTCTAGTCGAACCCTGTCATTGTATAAATAAGGAAACTGATAAGCCCACGGAGGGGATGCCATTTACTCAGAATCACACTGCACATGGCTTCTAAGGAGGCACTTTTACTTTTTTAAACTTTTTAAATTTTTAAATGAAAATTTTAATTTGATTTTTTAAATTTTAAGTTTTTCAGTTAAAATCTTTTATTGCTGATGCTCTTTCCAACGACCCTCGCTATGTCACATGGTTGACATTAATACATTAAGAATACACCATGTGTTGTTGCTCACATGTTTTAGCATTTTTAGAACACTTTTCAGCTCTGAGCCTCTTTTCCATTGTCTTCATTAGCTCTTCCCTTCAGTTATATCCTCAGGGATAAAAGTGACTACTCCCCACAGGAGGAGGTATGCAGAAGTTACATTACTGAGGTGTCCACAGAGAATAAAGTTAACTTTATGAATTCATGGTCTCATAGTTTTCTGCATTTCTAGCCCCCACCCCATAGGACTCAGAGTTGCAAAGGACCTTGGAGGTCATCTAATCCAAATGTCTCATGATGACATTAGCTCACATTTGTACAGCGCTTGAAGGTTTGCAAAGCACTTCATGGACCTCACTTGATCCCACAACAACTCGAGGTAGATGCTTTCATTATCTTCATTTTACTGGTGGGGCCCAGAGAGTGACTTGCCCAGGGTTACACATCTTTTTTTTGTTGGTTGGTTGTTTTTTTTTGGGGGGCAGGGCAATTGGTGTTAAGTGACTTGCCCAAGGTCACATAGCTAGTACATGTGTTAAGTGTTTGAGGTCACATTTGAACTCAGGTCCTCCTGACTTCAGGGCTGGTGCTCTACTCACTGCGCCACCTAGCTGCCCCCAGGGTTACACATCTAATAGGTGTTTGAGGCTGGATTTGAATTTGGGTTTTCCTGACTCCAAGACTAGCAACTTTAATGTGACCTTCTCAAGGTCACAAAGGTGATAAATGGGGGAGCTGTTGGCGAGCAGCAGCGCTGTGAACAATTTTTGCCTTCCTTAATAGTACTTTATTTTTTTTTTCAATTACATGTAAGGATCATTTTCAACATTCATCTTTGTAAAACATTGAGTTCCAATTTTTTCTCCCTCTCTCCCTCCCCGTCCCACTCTCTGCCCCCCTCCCCAAGACAATAAGCAATCTGATAGAGGTTATACACGTACAATCATGTTAAACATATTTCCACATTAGTCAAGTTGTGAAAGAATAGTCAGAACAAAAGGAAAAAACAAGAAAGTATAAAAAGGTGAAAATAGTCTGCTTCGATCTGCATTCAGACTCCATAGCTGTTTCTCTGGATGTGGATAGTATTTTCCATCATGAGGCTTGGATCAGTGTAGTGCTAAGAAGATCTAAGTCTGTCATAGTGGATCATCACACAATATGGCTGTTACTGTGTACACTGTTCTCCTGGTTCTGCTCACTTCACTTAGCATCAGCTTGTGTAAGTCTTCCCAGGTTTTTCTGAAATCTGCCTGCTCACCATTTCTTATGGAACAACAGTATTCTATTACATTCACATATCACAACTTGTTCAGCCTTTCCCCAGCTGATGGACATTCCCTCAATTTCCAATTCTTGGCCACAAAAAGAGGTGCTATAAGTATTTTTGTACCTACAGAACTGTGAACAGTTTTCTGAACTGGTAAACATTGGTCAGGAAATTTGGGGGAAGTTGGCTTAATAGGCTCCTTACCTTTTCGATAGTGTCTCTCTCTGCCTCTGTATCTCCTTTTCTGTTTCTGTGTCTTCTCTCTTTCTCTGCCTCCTTTCTCTCTCTTCTCTCTGTCTCTCTTCCTTCCTTTCTGTCTTCTCTCTCCCTTCTTCCTCTGTCTCTCCTCCTTCTTTTCTGCTTCTCTGTCTTCTCTCTGTCTCTCCTCTGTCCTTTCTGTCTTCTCTCTTTCTCTCCCTCCTTCCTCTGTCTTCTCGCTGTCTCTCTTCTTTCCTTTCTGTCTTCTATCTCTCTCCCTCCTTCCTCTGTCTCTTTGTCTTCTCTCTTTCTCTCCCTCCTTCCTCTATCTTCTCTCTGTCTCCCTTCCTTTATATGTCTTCTAGTTCTCTCCCTCCTTCCTCTGTCTCTCCTCCTTCCTTTCTGTCTTCTCTTTTTCTCGCCCTCCTTCCTCTGTCTCTCTGTCTTCTCTCTCTATCTCTCCTCCTTCCTTTCTGTCTCTGTCTTCTCTTTTTTTCCTTCTTCTGTCTCTGTTTCTGTCATTCTCCCTTGCTGTCTCTCTGTCTTCTCTCTTTCTCTCCCTCCTTCCTCTGTCTGTCTTTCTCCCTCTTTCTTCTGTCTCTCTCTGGGTCTCTCTGTCCCTCCCCACCTCCACCCTGTCCCCACCTTCCCCATATGCTCAGCCCTGGGTACCAGGTTTTAGGAAGGACACTGATAAGCTGGACAGGGTCCCAGAGCAGGGCAAGCTAGATGATGATGGACCTTGAGGTCATGCCATACGAGAATCAATGGAAGTAACTGGAAATGTTTAACTTGATGAAGAATAGACTTACAGCATAATAACTGTTTTAAGATGTTTGTAGAACCCTCATGTGGAAAAGGGACTAATATTTTTCTGCTTGACCTCAGAGAGTAGAACCAGGAGGTCAATAATATATTTCATGTAAGGAAAATATTTCCTACCAATTAGAGCTATCCCAAAGTAGGTCAGTCATCAGAAACAGGGCTGCCTCCAGAAGCGGTGGGATCCCCCTGGTTGGAAGTCCTCAGGCAGAGGCTGGATGACCACTTGCCAGGAAAGGCACAGAAGTGATTTTTGTTCAGGTGTGAGTTGGGACGGAAGGCTCTGCGTTCCAACACTGCGAATTCTGGACTTTGCACAAATGGAGCAGAGATGTGTTGCCTTTCTAGTCACTTCCTGTCTGATATTAGCAGGCATCCCAAAGAGACCTCATTATTCTGCCATGCTTCTGGCACAGGCCAGGAAGACGGAGCTATAGAGAGAGCCTCACTCTGCCGTCACTACCTCCTGAGGGGACACTGAGGGCCCAGTAAGGCCCACAGGAGAGTCTGTTCCATTAGAGGAAGGGTGATGCTGCCATAGGAATGATCCCCAGGCATGAGTTCAGTCTCATGGCCCCATTTCTCCACAAGTCTGCCTGACTAATGTGAGTCTGGATACTCAATCTTCGGGAAGACAGCTCAGGAAGGTTATGACCTTGGGCCTGAGTCTCCTTCAATGGCTGTGCTGTCTGACTGTAAGGGACTGTCCTTCTAATAGATTCCAAGGTCCCTGCTATCTCAGCTCCTAGATAGGAGATCCTCACCTTGACAGCTTTCACTTTGAAAGTAGAAAAGTCCTAGAGTAAAATAGCCCCAGCTGGGCTACATCAAAAATATCCCACTGTGCCAGTTCAGGGAAAGGTCTTCAAAGACATGAGTGTTATTAGAACTTCTTAGAATAGAGAAGATCCTTCAGATGCCTCCTAGACTTATCAAACTCCCTACCAGTGGGACTCTAGTAGGCTAGGCTAGGCTAGGCTAGGACCACATGGAATTTGAGGGAGGGAATGGACCTGAGAGTATATCTAGTTTTATTTCTTCCTTTTGTAGATAGGAAAAGGAAATTCTGCCTTTTGGGTCATTAACCCTCAGCTGCCTCCACCTCAAATGTGAGCTCCAGGAAGATCAGAATTTCTGGCTAATTTCTTCTGATTTGGCTAGAAATCTCCTACTCCTCCCACCACCACCAGTCACAGGATCACAGGAGTATAGGATTAAAATCTGGAAGAGACCTCAGAGACCATCTAGTCTAACCCTCAATTTACAGATGAGGAAACTGAGGCCCAGTGACTAGCCCAAGATCACACAGATACGAGGAAGAAGAGCTAGGGTCCAAACCTCAGTTTTCTTGCTCCAAATGCGATTCTCTTCCCCCTGTCCCCTAGCTCCTGTGCCCTGTGGCAATACTCTGAGTTTCTTAGAAGTAGGCTGTGACAGTGCCCTGTAACCTGAGCTTGGAACGGATGTGGGGGCTGTGGTTTGCTCTTCAGAGGCTTCCAGCTTCCTTCTCCACCTGGGGCCAGGTAGTATTCAGACAACTTTACCTCAGTCTCACGTGTATTCTTTTCTCTCCACGGCATAAGGGCATTAGGTGAGGTTGGTACTGCCAGCCACTCCTCCTTGTTTGGTTCGTGTTTTTTTTGTCTTCTCTCCCCTCCTCTCCCTGCCCTTTCTCCCCATCTGTGGGCTCAGATGAGGCATGAGTAGGGTGGAAACTGCCACTGCTTTCATCCCTGGAGATCCTCTCCTCACACCTCTCTCTTCTTTCTCACCTCCACACACAGGCAGCAGCCCCGTGGACATGGATAGACTATATTTTGGTAAGTCAAACACTGCATGTTGTAAAACTCTTTAATCTTTTCAGACCAGGAGATCCTTCATCCCTTAGTGAAAGCAAACAGGTGAGAGACCCCTAGGACTTTGGGCAATGGGATGAAGAACAAGAATGGAGTAGAAATGTGTGTATTTCATGTCACCTAGCTGTCTAGATGAGAACGGAATTGAGTGCAAATATCTGGGTTCTAATTCTGTTTCCATGACTTACTGTCTTTTGTTGTTGTTTGTCCTTTGTTCTTGAAGAGGACCATGACATCGGGGAGTTGATGCCATAACGTGCCAGTGAATTGGATTTAAGTGAGGCAGGGCTGAGCAAGGTTACCAGCCTCACTTTCTCCTCTGGAGCCATCTGGGTCTGGTGGTGAGATATAGATCAGGATAACTAGAGATGGTCCCTCGACTTACGGTCTATGACTTGCGATGGTCACTAACTCTTTTAGCCTCAATTTTCTTATTTGTGAAGTGGGAATTGTAAGTCTTAGAGCTAGAAAGGGCCTCTGGGTTACCTATTCCACTTCCCTTATTTTATAGATGAAGAAGCAGAGGCCCAGAGACTTAGGCCGACTGGCCTCTGCTTACACAGATAGAAGTCAGTAAAGAGCCAGGATTTGAACTAGCACTTAACCCCAAACCCAGTGACCTTTTCTCCTACATGCCTTGCTTGTGGCACCGGGTTGTTGGGAGAATCCCATGAGGTCATGCAAGTGGAGTTACTTTGAGAACTTTAGAATACAAGATAGACTTGAAGAATCATTGTTACTGTATGGTGTAGTGCAAACAGCCCTGAGTCTGGAGACTGAGGAGCTGGGTTCCAATCTGGACTCTGCTACTTACTACCTGTGTGATAGTGGTGCAAACCACTCTGCTCTGAGCTTTAGTTTCTTCTTCTGTAAACGAAAATGGAGAGGAAGAGGCACTGAATTGGAAAGTTTTAAGGGTTCTTCCAGCTTGAAATTTATGATTCCATTACATTTATTTTGTCATAGAAAAATAGTATGGTACGTTGGAAAGAACTCTGGACTTGGATTCTGAAGATCTGGGTTCAATTCCTATTCTTACTACTGATCAGGAGGGTGACCTTGGAAAAGTGAATTCACTTCTCTATCCTGTTTCCTCATCTGTAATGTTGTGGGGATCAAGCAAGATAATGCACTAAGCCTGCCATCTAAATGTAAACTATTACCATTCTGCCTTTTCTCCCCTTCTCTACCCTGCTACCCACTTTTTACCAACTGGGAAAGGGGCAGAATGGAAAGGGGGAGGAAGAAGGAAGGTATGTTATATTATGTTATGTTATAGCTGATGTTCCATACCTGGCTAATGTCCACTAAATGTAGATGAAACCCAATAGCATAACTCTTACTCTTCCCCTCTTGTCCTCCAAAATGTGACTCCTGGCACTTGCCAGGTCCCTGGAAACAGAGACTATAATGAAGTCAAAGGTGGTCTGGTACTTGCTCACCCCTGGCTAGCCCCTTAGCCCCTGAATGTGAGAAGTGAGGTCCACCTGAACTGTGGCTCAGGGTACAGGGGGCTGACTTGGGAAGAATGAAATGTTAACTCTTGGTGCCTACCCTGCCATGGGTCTTCAAAGGTTCCCAGACCTTGTTCAAAGTTCCAGCTGTGGCTTGTCAGGCTGGATGGAATGACGCCATGACTAAGGCTCTGAGTTTCAGAAATTTCCTTTGGGAAGAAATAGTACAATGCCCCCCTCCAACCTCCTCTTCACCTTCATCCCATATGCGCGCGTGCACACACACACACACACACACACACACACACACACACACATCACATCACATCATGGTTCCATTCCCTTGCTTCCTACATCTGGACTGTGTCACAAATCCTATTAATTTGTCCTCATTCCTTCCCCAAAGCCTTAGATGTGCTTCGCACCCCCCCACCAAGCTTGCCCAAAGCTCTCCTTGTGATCAGGGTAAATATTACCCTGGCACTGTTAATGTTTAATGCTCCCCCCTTCCAGTCCCACACTCTTACCCACCCACCCACCCACCCACCCCCACCTTAGACACACTCAGTAAAGCAGGCAGCCACAGAGAAGACATAACCAGTGCAATCCCAGGGATGATGATGGCTAAAAGTAAGTGTGTATGTATTGTGTATGTATGTATGTATGCATGTATGTATGTATGTGTGTGTGTGTGTGTGTGCGTGTAGGGGGAGGGATTTCTTCCCCTTTGGAGCACATGGAGGCCAGGCCCCACTGCTTCTTGGGAAGAGAGCAGAGTGAGCTTTGGAAAAAGTTGGGAGGGAAATGCAGGTTGGGTTTCTGTCAATCCACATCCACGTTTGGCTCTCTTCTTCTCCCTGGTGGTGCTCGCCCACCTCATACCAAAGGGAGAAAGATTCTTTTTTGCTGCCCGGTGCTAAGGTGCAGAGGATAGGATGGATGTCCAGGCTGCAGGGTCCTCCCAGACCTCTCTCTCCAGGGCCCAGTTGTGGGGAATTGAAACACTAGCTTCAGGAGAGATATATGGCCCAAAGGGAGACTTGTTCCTCCCCATCCCAACTCCTAGTCCTGAATAGGACTCTCTATAAGGAGGGTAATTGCAAGGGGATGGGGTAGGAACAAGGGGTCTGGGTTTTTCCCTTGATTCCTAAAGAGTAAGACCCACTGACCTCCCCTTAGTTCAGACTCTTCTCAGGAACAGAGAACTCATCTCCCTTTAATTTCTGTCTAGTCAGAGGAGTAAGGCTAGCCCAGCTCTGAGCTCCACCCAGACCCTGAGAAGGTTGTACCATGTAGCTGCTGACAGATGCATTTTTATAGCTGTAAGCACTGCTCTCCTGGTGCCCAAGGAGACAGGGTATGCACACTTGTGAGGGGGCCCAACAAGAGAACCAAGGGCTTCAAACACTCCAGTCATTGGTAGACAACTATAGGCTGTCCCTGTGTCCTAAGGCCTGGTTTGCATTACCCAACAGGTGGTGCAGTGGATAGAACAACCTGAGTTCAAATCCTACTGCACATGCTTGCTAACCGAGTGACCCTGGGCAAGTCACTTGACTGTTATAAGCCACAGTTTCCTCATTTGTAAAATGGAGATAATAGCACCTACCTCATAGGGTTTTGGGCAGCTAGGTGGTGCCATAGTGCACAGAACACCAGGCTTGGAGTCAAGGAGACTCATCTTCATGAGTTCAAATCCAGCCTCAGATACTATCTAGCTGGGCAAGTCACTTCACCCTGTTTGCCTCAGCTTCCTCATCTGTAAAATGAACTGAAGAAAGAAATAACAAACCACTCCAGTATCTTTGCCAAGAAAACCCCAAGTGGGGTCATGAAGAATTGGCCACAACTGAAACATGACTCAACAACAACGACAGCACAGGGTTGTTGTGAGAATCAAAATGAGGTGATATATGTACAGTGCTTTGCAAACCTTAAAGGTCTATATAAGGTCCAGTTATGGCATTCACAAAATGTGCCTAGTGAAGAGGCCATCCTGCCTGGAGTCAGAGGGCAAGACAAGGTGACTTGATGCCATGCGTAAGAACACCAGCACGATGTGACGGAAAGGGTGCCCCTGACTGGCAGCGTGACCTTGAACGAATCGCTCCAGTTGTCTCTCTGTCTCTTCCCGGACACAGCACTCTCCCCGACTTTGAGTGGCTATTGTCAAAGGCGTGATGGTTCCTTGTTTACTCTGGGTTCTGACCCTTACAATGATTCCTGTGTTAGCCCCTTTGTGGCTGCCACTCCTTCCCCGTCCCTTCTAGTCACAATGCGTCCTGTGTTCTCCAAACACGATGAGTTTCCTCATTTGTAAATGGAGGATGTCCATCCAACTCCCTTTCTTGCTCAGGGCCCTTCTGTCTCTAGGTTTCTGCTAAGAGAATTTTTGCCCAGTCTCTTTGAAAATTGTTTTGCCAGGTAGGGAGAAGAGAGGAATTGAAAGCTTTCTTGAACGGAGCGGTCAGACATCCCCAGAGACACAGTCTGCTCTGTATACTTCAGTTTTGTCCCATCTTTTGCTGTTGTTTTCCTAATGGCTTTATATTTGATCCAAGCCATTCCCTCCCAATGTTCATCCTCCCCTAACGCACTCAAAGCTCACTTCATTCCACTTTGTTTCCTGTAGTAACAAGGAGGCTTCTGTTTTTCAAGCTAAAACCTAAGAGAGGTACATTGGAATGATGAGCTTTGGAAAGATGAAGGGCACACCCAAGGTCACACAGCATGAAGGTGGCAGAGCTGGGACTCCAATTCTGGCACCTGCGTATCAAATATTTCAGCCTCTTCTTCCTTGGGTGGACTTTCTTAACTTCATAACAGCTTCCTGTTGCCCATTGGCATACATGTGGCTCTGGGGAGAGAAAGCCTAGAAGCTCTCACTAGTGCTGTTCTGGCCCCAGCTGGTCCTCAAAGGTTTCCTCCTCTCCTTTTTCTCCTCTCTCAGGTAGTCCCAAGGCGGACGAGGACCGATTCAGCTATGGTAAGCCTGTCTCTCACCATTGTAGCACTTTCCTACTGAAGCCCTGAATCTCCCCTAGATGAAGCCTGAATTACTCCCCCCAGTTCTCCTCCCCCATATTATCCCTCCTTTACTCAGAGGAGTTCTGCAATGGTGGCTGGAGAGGTAGGGGGAGGGGGTGCCTGGGTGCTGGTGACTTGTCATAATGAAATGTAAGAGAGCCTGGCTTGTCAGGCTTCTCTACTAAGGGGGGAGTCCTATTTACCTTTCTCTTAGCTGTCCAGTTCCCCGTTCAGCCTACCCCAAGGCTTAATCACCTCCACTCAGGTCACTTTTATCTTCCTTTTCCCCTCTATGAGATTATGACACTGTCAGGAATGGAGGCCTGATTTTTGCTGGCTTGGCATTCATTGTGGGACTGATCATCATCCTAGGTAAGTGGGGTTTGACCAAATTGAGGCGGAGTGGGGGGAAGCAGGAGTCAGAGAACTGGATGGAGATGGTAAGATGATCTCTTATAGAAGTTGGCCCCTTGGAGAGGTGTCCTTAGCCATAAAGATGGCCCCTTGGGAGAAGTGTCTTTAGCCACAAAGATGGCCCCTTGGGAGAGATGTCCTTAGCTACAAAGATGGTCCCTTGGGAGAGGTGTCCTTAGCTACAAAGATGGCCCCTTGGGAGAGGTGTCCTTAGCCACAAAGATGGCCCCTTGGGAGAGGTGTCCTTAGCCACAAAGATGGCGCCTTGGAGAGAGGTCCTCAGCCATAAAGATGGCCCCTTGGGAGAGATGTCTTTAGCTACAAAGATGGCCCCTTGGGAGAGGTGTCCTTAGCCACAAAGATGGCGCCTTGGAAAAAGGTCCTCAGCCATAAAGATGGCCCCTTTGGAGAGATGTCCTTAATCACAAAGCAGAGACACATTCTCAGTGAGTAGGGGGAAGAGGCCCCATTAGCTATTGAAGTCAAGAAGAGAGAAGTTATTAGAAACTAGTAGTGACAACAATACCCTTGACTGCTGCACAGCCCCTACATTAGAGTCTTGGGCAACAAAAAAACCCCTAAATTGGGGATCAGAGGGCCTGGGTTCAAATTCCAACTAACTATCACTTGTATTACCTGTGTGACCTTGAGTAAGTGACTTTTCCTCTATGTGCATTGGTTTCCTCTCCAGTGATTTGAAAAAAAACCCAGGGGATCTGGGTTCTAATCTTGGCTCTGCTACTTAAAATCCATGTGACCTTGGGCAAATTATTTAGCTTTACTGGACCTCAGTTTCCTTATTCATAAAATGAGGCAGTTAGATTAAATGAACCCTAAAGTCTCTCACAATTCTAAATCTTAAGATTAGATGAGCTCTAAGGTCTCTTTCATTACAAAATCCTCTGATCCTAAGTTGGGTACAGGGAATTGGAGGCAGCTCTCTTCTATTGGAGCAGGAAATATAAGAAATGAGGCTGGTAAGAGAGAGAGGCTGGAAGGATGAGGAGGGCCAGCTCCTTGGCTACTGTCCATCTCCTCGGCAATGGAATCAGGAAAGGCTGGCTTCAGGAGAAATGTATGGCCCAATAGAACTAGAAGAACAAGAGGAATGATCCAGTGAGACAGGATCAGGGACATCCTCACCTTCATCCTCTCTGTAGCAGGATTTTGGAGAATTACGTGGATCAAAGAAGGGAAGAACACAATCATGAACTTAGATTCAGAAATCCGATGTAGGTTTTCTCAGCTTGGTATTGCCCAACCTTGCCTTTTCAAATCCACCTTCCAGTTGTTCTCTGAGCCCATTCATCCACTCCTGTGGGAGCTGTGACCAATGCCCTTCTTTTCTCTCAGGATAGGAAGGCTAGTTTGTCCATCACAGTCTGACCCTATGTAGGATTAGGGAAATTCTTGAGGCAAAAAGTGGAGGAATGAGGGATTTCTTGTTCTCCTCCAGCAGGCATTAGCCTTCCACCCTATTATATATAGATGAAAAAACCAAAGCCCAAAGAAAGATCTTACCCAAGGTCATAGAGCTGGCTTGTGGCAAAGCCCAAGATTTGAACCCAGGTCTCAGGACTCCAAATCGAGCCAAAAGTCTGCACCAAATATAGAGACAGTCTAAGGGAAGGAGGGAGAAGGAAAAGGGAGAGTGGAAGAGCTGGGGTTACAGGACAGATGTAAATTTTTCTGGAGGGCAGAAGTTAATGAAAATAAATTGTCTTTTCTGTCTTCAAAGGCAAAAAGCTTCGATGTGGGGGCAAGAAAAAACACCGGTGAGTTACTGGACAAGTTGTGATGGGAGGAGAAGGAGAGAAGAGGAAGTGCCCAATCAGAGGACCCTACAGAGATACAGAGTCTTAGGGCCAGAATTGCAGAGCAATGCAGAGGCTTTGATACAAGCCAGTCTCACCTCCTTATTTACAGATGAGGAAATGGATTTTGCCCCTTAGGCTGGAGGGCAGGATCTCTCAGGCTTGTGCCACTCATGTCCTGGCCTAGCCCTCCCTTTTTCTTCTCTCTCTTCTCCCTTCCACCCCACAGGGCTTTAAAAAGGGCTTTTCTTTCCTCTCTCCTCCACAGGCAAATCGATGAAGATGAACTTTAAGTGCAGGTATGTGCCAGGAGGGCAGAGTTTGGGGATGGGGTGGGATGGAAACTACAGGAATTGTCCTCCACATTGATAAAGAACCACCCAAGAGATAAAGCAGAAAAGCTTGAGGCTAGACCAAAAAATGGCCAGAATAATTAACCAATTAATCAGATTTTTAAGTGTCCATTATGTGCCCAGTGCTGTGCTAAACCCCTTGTAACCCCTGTCCCAAAGGCCATTGGTATGGGACTCTTTCCTTATTGGTGGAGATGAAGCTTTCATATACCACCAATAAGGAGAGTCCTAAACCAATAGGCTTTGAGATAAGGGTTACACCCTAGATTGGGCTAGAAGGGGAAACTACAGGAGCTGCTAGAAGTTCTCCCAGAAGAAAGAATACCCTTATTTTAGCATTCCCTGCTGTTACCTCAATCTAGGACTTCATTGCCACTTATTCCAAGAGTCTCCTAACTGGTCTTACTTGCCTCCAATCTTTTCTTGGTTATTGAATGAACGGACTGTGATAGCAAGAATTATTATTATCTACATTATTAATAATCATTATTCACATGTATATAGCACTTTAAGTTTGTTCAGTTGTTTTTCAGTTGTGTCTGACTCTTCGTGACCCCATTTGGGGTTTTCTTGGCAGATACTGAAGTGGTTTGCCGTTTCCTTCTCCAGCTCATTTTACAAATGAGGAAATGGAAGTAGAGTTAAGTGACTTGCCCAGGGTCACACAGCTTGTAAATGCCTGAGGCCAGATTTGAACTCACAAAGATGAGTCTTGGAGACTCCAAGCCTGGTGCTCCGACCACTGTACCACCTGGCTGCCCTACTTTAAAGTTTACAAAGTGCTTTCTGGGTGTGGCAGAAAGTATTGTCCCTGGAGTTGAAGTGCCTGGATTTGAGTGCCACCTCAGACACTTAGCAGCTTGTGTGATCATGGGCTAGTCACTTTCATCTTTCTGAGCCTTGGTTTCCTCGTCTGCAAAATGGGGATAAGAATGTTTGCCGTATCTCCCTCAGGAAACGTGTTTTGAGGAAAGAGCTCTGTAGTTAATTATTGTAACAAGAACCCTGTGAAATTCACAGCGAAAGTATATTTGCCCCCATCTAATAGGTGAAGAGACGATGGCTCCCAGAGGTCCTTTTGTTGAACTCGTAAAGAACAAATGAAAACAGACAAATGTCAGATAGGAGCCCAGACAGTTTAGACCGGAGGGTGATGCCGTCCTGGGTTTAGTAACCTAAGATGTTTGGGAGGAAGGAGCTGATTCAAAGTGTAGCAACATCGAAAATAAAACAAATACCGTCCGATTTAAATGTCTCCATGAAGAATCACGGCTCATATCCACCTAACACTCTATAAAGAGCTTCCTCCGCAATAGCACTGTGAGGGAGGCAGGGCAAGGGTTATGATCCACATTTTACACATGACCAAACTGAGGCACCAAGAGGTTTAAATGATGCGCCGGCAGGTAGAGTCCCCTGACTGCCAGTCTGGACCCGCTGGGGCTTGTTCTCCTTATCCAATAAATAGTTCCTAGGTACCTATCTGGATGCTAATAGTGTATCAGGTACTGTACCAGGGGAAGGGCAGGGGAAAATCATTTACTGATCACCTGTCATGTATAAGCACTATGCTAAGCACTTTACAAGTGTCATCTCGTTTGGTCCTCAAGAACCTTTCCAGGTAGCTGTTGTTATCATCCCTAGTCTACAGTTGAGGAAACCGAAGAAGCCAGAGCTTAAGTGACTTGCCCAGGATCACAACTTAGAAGTATCTGAAGCTGGATTTCAGCTCAGGTCTTCCTGACTCTGGGCCTATTGCTCTGTTTACTGAGCCACTTAGCTCTAGGCACAAGGGGAGCTATGAAGAAAAGTAAGTCACAGTCTCTGCCCCCAAGGAGTTTATAATCTGTGAAGGAAGGTAAGATAATTAAAACCAAATAACCACAATTCAAAGTATAATCTGATAAGTATACTTGAGAGGTGTACACAAGACTCTCTCCCTGTCCCATATATGTGTATGTCTAGCTAACTACTGATTTATTGATCGATTGATGGTCAACTGTTCTATCTATCTATCTATCTCTATCTATCTTTATCTATCTATCCACCTTATCTATCTATGTATCTATCCGTCCACTTCATCTGTCTATCTATCCGCCTTATCTATCTATCTATCTATCTACCTACCTCATCTCCCTCTCTCTAGCTCATCTCTATCTATCTATCTATCTATCTATCTATCTATTTATGCATATATACCTGAGACCACCACTAAGGTTTTCCTCTGACATTGATTCATGGCCTGAGGGTGACCCTGAGATCTTGAAGGTTACAGCAATGGAGTTATGCCAATCTATGACATGGCCTATTATACTGAAAAAGCTTTACCTGCCTGGCCAGCAATGAACAATATAGTCATGGTCCAGTGATTAAAAGGCTCAACCACAGAGGACTGACTGCCAGGGGATAATTGGTTTTTGGCCACAATAATTCAAGAAGCTCTACATGTTGTAAAGCATGGAGGGACTGGAGTCTGTAACAGGACAGATCTGTTAAGTATGTCGGGATATACAAACATATTTGTGCATGTATATACATGCATGTATATACATATATGTATATACCTGTGTACCTATAACACCTACTTAGAGATGTACTAAGTGTCTGTACATGAAAAAAGACCACTCCCTGGAGTTCTCCTAGAGCGCTTTGGCCATATCTCTTCTTTGTCCTCCCTTTCCATTCCTTATTTTGTATAATATCTTTTTGCCTACTCATGCATCTTCTACTAGACTGTAAGTTCCTTGAGGGCAGGCTCTGTGACTTTCATCTTTGTATCTTCTCCAGTACCTAATCTAGATGTATGTAATAGGTACTTAAATATTTGTCGAATTGAACAGATTGAATAAACCTGGATAAGAACCTGAACACAGGTCTGGTGGGGCTTGGTGGGTGTTTGGCGACAGAGATGAGCAATGAAGTTGGTAATACACAGAACGTCAACTAACAGCATCTCCGAGCAAAAAGAGCACAATCCCTGGGGTCTAATAGAGGATGGCCTATGTTCTCCATCCATTAGTTTTGAGTGTGACCATGACAATGAGTGAGCTGGATGTAATAACCGGAGTGCTGATTACGCAGAGTACATCTCTGGGGTACTTTAGTCTTGTACATTATGTGCCATTTAGTTATGATTCACATTCTATGGTTCTTTGAGGCTGGCAAGCCATTTGCCTCATGACACAACCTTGAGAGGCTCTGAGGGGTTGATTTACTCATGCTCGTGAAGTGACTAAGTGTTTAAGATAGGATTCAGGCAAGGTATCCCAACCCCAGATCCAGAGCTTCCTCCATATCTGTCTCTCAGTTTGATCCTCACAATGTTTCTGTATGGTGGCTATTAGTACTTCCATTTTACAGATGCGGAAACCAAAACATAGGAAATTAAATGACTTACTCAAGGTCACAAATATATTTAATGGCAAAACCTACAGTGCTTTCCCCATACTGCTTCAGGGCACATCTCTGGCCTGGAGTAGTCTGATTCTCGGGGGAACTTGGATTTTCATCAGAAGGGTTCTGCAGGAAAGTGGAAACACTACAAGTAGGTGAGCTGAATAATAATAATTCACATTTACTAAAAGTCCATTGAAGAGGCAGCTGGGTGGCTCAGTGGATAAAACACTGGGTCTGGAGTCAGGAAGACCTGAGTTCAAATCTGACCTTGGATACTTACTAGTTGCGTGACCCTGGTCAAGTCATTTAACCTCTGTTTGCCTTAATCCCCTGGAGAAAGAAATAGAAAACAACTCCATTATTTTTGCCAAGAAAACTCCATGTCCATTATTGGCATGCTGTGGTCCAGGGCAGGCATGGGGAACCTGCGACCTCAAATCTAGATTCAGTCAAAGGGCTGCACTCGAGGACCTAGAGGGCCACATGTGGCCTCGAGGCCGCAGGTTCCCCACCCTTGGTCCAGAGGGTCATGAAGAGTCAGACACCAATGAACAACTGAACAACAATAAAGCACATTTAAGCTTACAAACTGCTTTCCACACAACAACTCTATGAGGTAGGCAGTGCAAATATTCCCATTTTGCAGATGAGAAAAATAGTGGTTCAGAGAAGTGAAGATAGTTTGTCCATGACTAATAATTGTCTGAGTCAGAATTTGAATCCAAGTCTTGAGATTCTAAGTCCAGTGCTTTTTGTAATACATTGCCTCAAAGCATGAAAACACGGTATCTTGGGACCCTTCTATGCTCCACCTTGACCCTTAATTCCATAATCCACTGGTCAAAGTTTGCTGGGGAAGTAACTTTGGGGGGCCTCAGAACAGGAGGGCCACTTTCCTGGAGGCCTCTGATAAATCATACTGTACATTCTCTCTTTATCTTTTCAGGGTCAGTCACATCCACACCTACAGCTTCTGCAATTTGTTTCCCTGGACAAGGGATATGTGCCTATTCTGGAGACCTCCCCAGGGCCCTCCGGCCCTTTATGCCTTTGCTACTGACACTCCCCCGCAAGGCCAAGACTGGTCTGGGCTTTGTCGTCTGCATCACCTGCCTCCCTTGCTCCCCAGGCCTCTTTGCCTTGATGATAATAAAGCTGGCTCGTGAGAGGGCACTTTTCCTGTACTGTTCTGAATTGGAGTGAGGGGATTCTAGTACATCTGATCATAGCACCTAGAAAAGGGGCTCTTTACTTGGGGCTGCGATTTTTTAAAAAATATTTTGAACATTATTTCAATGCAATTGTTTTCCTTTGTAATCTCAAGTTTTTTTTTATTGTATGCATTGAGAAACATTCTTCTGAAGAATCCATAGGTTTCTCCATGACACCTGCAGTAGAGGTAGAAGGAGGGTTGAGACTGTCTTGTCTAAACTCTTCAGGACATAGATGAGGAAAGACGCACAGAGAGGTCGTGACTTGCCTAAGGTCACACAGGCAGCACATAGCAGACCCAGGGATCCCTCCTTCAGGCCAGATAGGCTGGGTTAGGCAGAGACTTTCAATAATTCACCATCATCACTAACATTTATATACTGCCATGCGCTTTATAATTATTATCTCACCTGCTCCTCACAACAACCCTGGGGGATGGTACTATTATTAACCCCATTTTACAGATGAAGAAACTGAGGCAAGCAGAGGTTAAGTGACTTGCCCAGGGTCATACCGCAATTGGTAAACATCTGAAGCTGGATTTGAACACATGTTCCTGACTCCAAGCCTGGTGCTCAATTCACTGTACCATATAGTTACCTTTATTAATATTAATTCTCTTCACTGATATACTGATATTAGAAAGCACCTAGTCCAATCCCCTCATTTTACAGACAAGTCTCACTGAGGCTGAGAAAGGAGAGACATGCCCAAGGTCACATAGGTAGGAAGTGCCAGGTCCAGCCAGGTGTCAAACAGATCTTCTGCATCCAGATTTCATGCTTTCTCGACTGATCATACCATGCTACAATTCAGTTTAACATATATTTATAAAGGACCTGACATATGTTGAGTACTATGTTAACCCTGGATACATAAAGATGAAAAACATAGTAGGTAGATAGAAAGATAGAAAAGACAGAAAAGAAAGATAGAAAAACACAGAAGAAAGAATGGAGGAGTGAAGAGTCAGGAGAAGTTGACTCAAATCCCAGTCCTGCAACCTGTTAGCTGTATGACCTTGGACAAATCACTTAACCTCTCTTGGCCTCAGTTTCCCCATCTGTATAATGAGGGTGTCGGACTTGACTTCTAAGACCTCTTCTAGCTCTAGAGCCATAACCCTATGATCCTTAAGGAACTTACAGACTGATAGAAGAGCACGGGGAACAGAGACATTAAAAAGTTTCTCCTTTGAGGTAGAGTGGGACAGGGCTAAGGAGAGTCAGGAAAAGTGCTGTAAGAAGCCCTCCCACCAGGAACATCCACCCAACCCTAGAGCATAAAGGGCATCCCTAGATGTCATGAAGTAAGTGAGCTCGGCATGTGCCTGACATGAGCTGCCATAATTGGGTGAAGCACATGGGACACTGTGGTGCTTCATTTCTGAATACCACACAGAGGTATTCTGGGAGCATCTGGTAGGGGATGGGAATATTGTTGGGGCACCTCTAAAATAATTAGTATATTGATAACTGGCCTTCATCTTCCCCCTTCTCTGTTTCCAAGAGTCCTGTTGAGTCTACCAGATCCAGGAGTCAATGGTGGATGGCTGTGACAATGGCACCATCTAGTGGCTATGAGTTTCGTGACTCAGCTCGGCTTGAGGATGCTGAGTCAATGCCACTGTTATGAGGATCTTTCTGCTCCTCTCTGTGTCTCCTCTACTTTTTATAGTCGTCCCCTGTCCCTGTCCCTCCTCATCAAACCCCAAAGCAAACCAGGAAGTCAAAGGGAGTGATGTAAATGAGATATTTGTAAAGCACTTTGTAAACCTTCAAACGTCAGATGAATGCTAATTCTCATCGACATCAATTTTTCTCCTCCTAGTTATCTCCGTTATCTTTATTATTGTTGTCACCAAGGTGGCTTAACTAGGGATGAGACAAAGACAAAGAAGGAAAATCAGTTGCTGAACGTCCAGAGAGGAAAATCGTAAAGAAAGATGGTGGGGGCAGATGGAGGTCATTAAGAAGAAGGGAGCTGAGGAAAGGATGTGGGTGGGTTTCATTAAATGTACTTCATCTCAGCAATTCTTTCCTTGCCATTGAGAGGACCCACTATGTTCTGAGCCCTATGAAGTATACAGATGTCCTTCCTACCATCAAGGAGTTTATGATCTATCTGGGGTGATGAGGACACAAGGAAAGAAGAACAGGACAAGGCAGTCTATGACCAATCCCAGAGTGAGTGGGATGGCCTATAAGGGCTGCAGGAGAAGGAAGGTGAGAGCATTTCTCTTACCTTACATTTATGTAGCCAGTGACATAGAACCTTCACTTACATTATTTCATTTCATACTATGACAACGTGTTACTCAGGTGGTGCAGGCATCACTATCTCCATTTTATAGATGAAGAAATTGAGGCTTTGAGAATCTAGATCACCTGTCCAGGATCACACAGGTAATTAGTAGTATCTGAACTTTTTTCCATTTTGACGTTCATGGACATGAAGCCTTTACTCAGTGGAGATCCATAATCATTCAGCAGAATTTGACCTATCTACCCAGGAAAAACCTAGTGGATGAAGAATGCCTGCTGGCCAAACTCTAATATGCAGTTGGGTGGACAGCTTCTATAACTTATCAGTCACCATGTATGGCTTGGACAGACATTGAATTAGATGATAAGTTGGGCCTAGAATCAAACAGGAGTAGAGTGGGCTAGATTGACCTTGGGAAGTTCTTTTTAACAACCCCAAGCTTCTCCCTGAAACAAAGACCCATCTTTTTATTACCAATATCCTTCTGGTTTTGATTATTGTGTGGCTGCAAGTCATGGAACATTAGTTTCTGAAAAATTGAAATTGAGGATCACCCGAAGGACAATGAGGAGGCTTGAGGTAGGTGTGAGCTGACTGCAACATATTACAATCAAGGAAGACTCAAGGGTCAAAATAAAACATTTTTTTTGAACATGGCCAATTCAGGAACTTGTTTTGCTTGATGGTACATATTTGTTACAAGGGTTTTGTTTTTATTTTTTATTCTTCAATGGAAGAGGGGAAGGTAAGAAGGAGAAAATATAGAATTTTGTTAAATGAAAAAATTTGATCTGATTTTAAAATAAAAAAATGAGGGAGTTGGACTTTACCTCCAAGTTCCCTTTGTACTAGTGAGAGCTGATGTGTACTCCATTGGTATACTTGGGATGTCAGGAGAAATCAAGAAAAGCCCCCAGAACATTGGATTAACTGGCTGTGGAGAGCTTATGAAAAGACATGATGAGCAGGTATGGAAGAGTTGGCATCTCTTTTGTTGGAATAAATATCCATAACAAAGAGATCACAGATCCATTGGCGAACTAGAATATAAGGTATTATACATTGGTACAAGTCAAACCAACACAGACTCTTACCCTGGGAGTTTGCAATTTAAAGAAGACATACTTGTTGATCAAGGCTTCTCAACTCTGTTCATTCCAAAGCAGCCAAATTACTTCAATGTTTTCCTTAGCCCCCCTACCCAGGACTTGGTTCTGATGCCCACAAATGAAAGTTGGGATTTGACTATGAGAGCAGTGTCAATAAATGTGCTTAAGAGGAAAAGAGAATCAGTGCTTCCAACGGACCTCCCAAGCCCCTACTCCATCAGACTTTATTCTCTAATTTAGTAGTTCTCAAAGTGTGGTCCAGAGAACTCTGGGGGGTCCTCAAAACCTTTTCAGGGGGTCCATGGGGTTAAAACATTTCATAATAATACTAGCACATTTTAATTTTTAATATGGCAAATGTCAATAGCTATAACCCACATAAACAAGAGCTCTTAGGGGTGCTCAATGATTTTTAAGAGTGTAAAGGGGTCCTGAGATCCAAAAGTCTGCTCTAAGAGATCTATAGCACCAGGTCTCAAGGCAGAATCCACCTTTCTGTTACAGCAGCCACCAGCTGCTCTCTACCTAACCTGAACACCCTAGCCCTGGCTTCTGGCATGACCACGTTTTCTCCCAGCTTTTCTGGTCTTATAAGAAGTGAAAGTATTTATCTGACTCAATTTGTTTTGTTTGACTGTGAATATTTTGTTCCAAAGGTTTTGTTTTTATTTTTTCATTTTCAATGGAGAAGGCAGAAAAAATATTTTTTTAATTGAAAAAAATTCAATTTAATTTTTAAAAACAAAAGGAGGATGATTTGACTTCTAAGGTCCCTTTAAATTTTTATTTTATTTTAAAATTAATTTTTATTTGTATTTATATATTTTATATATTATTATATTATGTTATTCATTATATTAAATATTTATATTTATTTATTTTAAGGTCTCTTTTAAAATTTATAACCCTTGATTAATATGCTAACTGACCATGTCTACCCAGGCAGGACTCAAATCCTATTTCATCTGCTATCTCCACCTCCAATTTTACCCATTTCTCTGTCTTCTGCTCTCTCTCTGATCCTAATTTTATGATCTACAGTATACATGGATTGGTCAGGTGATCTGGCCTTCCTATCATCCCCTTAACTGAAACCTCCTCCTCCCCACCCTCAGCAGCATTAGAATGGTCCTTGCTAAGTGATGTTGGAATACTGTACTGGGATAAGTCACATCTTTACCAATGGAGAGAGCTTAGGAGGGATAGGAGCAAAGGGAGGGAGGCCAGGGAATGCAAGGAAGGTTTGGGCATATCTATACCTGGAGCTCTGGGAGAAATCTGACTTTCTGTGACTTCTCAGGGTGGTCTTCATGACAACACAGTGATTGAGGAAGTCCTGATGTGAAGGCCAAAAGGATGACAATAAAATGTAAAGGAGCAACATGGAATTAGGAACAAGCATCTTTTTTTTTTTAAATAAGGTTAAATACATTTTCAATTGGTGAATGAAAGGGAACCTTGGGGAATCAGGTTATATATTGACCATGGCTCACATCCATAAGACAAATTGATAAAAACATGGCCTGCATTCATAGTAGTTCTGTACTTAGAAGCATCTTTATAAAATGGTTCATGCTTCTGCCCTCAGAGAGCAAAACACTACCTAACAATGAGCTGGGGGTTGGAGCTCCCAGAGTGCTAGGAAAGACACTTCCCTCCTGTGTGGCTCCCTCTGTACCCTTATGACGAAAAACAAAAGGACCCCCAGCAATATGTGGACAGGTTCAGTGACAGCCCTTTATGAGAAATAGTATTAAATCAGGCAAATGTATTCTTTAACAGAATAAATTTTTTAAAATGCAATTAAGTGGAAGTAAGTTCATCCATTTGTTCCTCTCAACTGGCTTCTTTCTCTTGGCACTCTTGCTATGAAAGCAGCTCCTAAGATAAGAACACAGTCACCTCCCAACTCGTCCATTTAAAAGTCATCTCTCATGGTCTAAAAAAGGGAATTATAGATGTGGCAGACACTGGCTGTTCCCATGGTCAACATTACTTCCATGGGACAGCTGTATGCTCCTCGAGAGTCCCACTGTCATGAAAAAGCTGCATTCCCTGGCCAAGGGCTGATCTTGTATTAATCCCCTCTCTTTTCAAACCAGAGAGAACTACAAATCCCAAGAGGGGTTTGTGGCTAGCCAACCCCTTGCCAAAGGGTGTTAGGTGTGCAAGACAGCTATCTGGAGGTGATGGGATCTTAGGAGTGTTTAAATGATGGGGAAGAGGAAAATTCATACACAGGGAAGTGAAAGTTCAGGGTGAAGTTTTCAGACCTATGGTTCAATTCGGGAAAAATTGTGGTGGTGATGGGGAAAGCCATTTTGAGAGGTTTTTCTTCAATCTCATATCCAGTGGGATTATCACGCTCAGAGGGGAATTCCTATGGTATCTGAGAGGGCAAAATGATCCCAGTTCTCAGGCTTTTAGCACTTTGCCTTTTTCATCTCGATAACTTCCTTCTTGGACCATTACAATAGGGGAATTCTGCCTCCATCTTTCACTTCAAGCTGGTTATTTCCAGAAATCTGCAGCTGAGATTAGTCACTACTAGAGGTAGTGGGAGAATGTTGTCCTTGGAGCTAGAAGTTATGTATTCAAATACTTAGGACACCGAGGTGCTGTGTGACCTTGGACAGGTAACCCCAACTCTGGGCTTTAATTTCCTTATATTAAATTATATTAAATATTACATAAAATGGAGGTAATGATATCTATACTACCTAACTCACAGGACTGTTAAGAGGAAAACATTGTGTAAGTTTTAAAAGGAGTTATACAAATGAGGACTGTTGTAATTCTGTGAAAACGCCCGGCTAGGGGAGGATTTTTAAATCACGCAGTGTTATTTCCTCTGTGACCCCTAGAGGGAGCATGTGATTCATGCATTCATGCTGAATCTATGCTGAATTTAGGTTTCTGAAGTTTGGTCCTCTTTCTCCTTATGCTTGTCCCAGGCTGGTTGGAGAAACTGAATCCTTCCTCCTTGGCAGGGTTACCAAAGAGGGCAGACAATGGGGTATTTACCCCTGGCCTGTGAAAGGGAGAGTCTTCATTTCACCTGATAACTCCTCCAACCTAATACACTTTTCAGGGGAGAAGAAAAGCGGTAAAAAGCAGTGACCTTGGAACTGGAGGCCTTGGGTTCAAGTTTTGACCCTGTTACTTATGAAGGCAGAGTGGTACAGCAGAACTGGAGTCAGAGGATTTGGGTTCAAACCTCACTTCTCTGACCTTGGACCTATCACTTCATTCTTTCATCTGTAGAGTGGGGGAGTTGGCCCTGATGGCCTCTGCTATCCCTTCCAGATCTAAATCTATAATTCTATGACCCTACCCAGTGCCATGGCCCTGTTGAGTGGGGAAGGCATTTGACCTACTCCAGGGAGTCCAGGCTTTTCACTGTAGATAAAGTGCTGGACTGTGTGTGTGTGTGTGTGTGTGTGTATGTGTGTGTGTGTGTGCATGCAGTGTGTGTGTGCATACACACTCTCGAGACTTATTTTTACCCATGCTCTGACATTCACTTCTAGTTGAATCCTCATATCTTCTCTCAGCAGCTTTCAAAGCTTCTGGTTAAAATCACTAATACTAGAACAAATTTCCTAGTCCATAGGCACTTGGGATCATTCATTCAGGACCTCTTAAGTACCTATTGTATGCTCAAGAGATTGGAAGAGGCTCCATGTCTCCAGCAGAAACCTAAGGAATAAAATCAGCGACATCCTTGTATGCCTGTAATGAAATGCCCAGCCTTGGAGTGAGGAGGACCTGAGTTCAAATCCAGCCTGACAATTGACACTTACTAACTGTGTGACCTTGGGCAAGTCACTTAACCCCAATTGCCCTGTCTTCCCCCCTCCAGAAACAAAAACCAAAAAAAAAAAAAAAAGAATTTTTTCTGTAAAACTTAGACTCAATCACAAGGCCACACCCAAGGACCCAGAAGGCCATATATGGCCTCAAGGCCACAGGTTCCCCACTCCTGGCCCAGATAATGATGTTGATGGTGATGAAACTGATAACTGATAATTTAAATAGCAAGTAACACATATTACCTCATTGGACCTTTATAAAAAAAATCTGAAGTATCCCCATTTTGCAGATGAGGAAATTGAGGCCTTGAGACATTTAATAATAAAAAAAACTTGAGGGATCAATAATTATGTCAATGAGAGGGAATTCCAGCTTAGGGACTCCCCGTACCAATGCAAATAGCAAGCAAGAAATCAAAAGGCACTTATTAAGCACCTGCTATATGTCCTAAGTGCTGGAAAATGAAAGTTTTTGCCTTCAAGGAGCTTACATTCT
Organism: Trichosurus vulpecula; assembly: GCF_011100635.1. Taxonomy (NCBI): domain Eukaryota; kingdom Metazoa; phylum Chordata; class Mammalia; order Diprotodontia; family Phalangeridae; genus Trichosurus; species Trichosurus vulpecula. Next base: position 126,211,039 of record NC_050574.1, read on the forward strand.
CTAGAGAGAGATAACATTCTCTATGCATACATATGGGCAGCTATGTGGTACAGTAGATAGAATGCCAGGCCTGGAGGTGGGGAACCTGAGTTCAAATCTGGCCTCAGACACTTACTAGCTGGGTGATCTTGGGCAAGTCACTTAACCCTGTTTGCCTCAGTTTCCTCTTCTGTTAAAAAATGAGCCAGAGAAGGAAATGCCAAACCACTCCATGATCTTTGCCAAGAAAACATCAAAGAGGGTATGAAGAGTCAGACATGACTGAGCAGCAACATACACACATATACAAACTGCATTAAGAAAAAATAAATACAAGATAATTTGTTTGGGAGGAGGCACCAGCAGCTGGGAAGATGAGGAAAAGAACTTATGTAGGAGGTGGCCCTTGAACAGAGCTTTGAAGGAAGTAGATCCTAAGAGGTAGAAATGAGGAGAGTGAGAATTCCAAGCATAGGGGCCAGCCTATGCAGAGGCAGGAAAATTAGAGATGGAGAATTGTGGGCTAGGGGCAAGAGGAAGGCCAGTTGGTGGTTGTGAGCCCTGCCATCTTGGGTGACTTAGTGGATGAATCCTAAGGCACTTGACCCTCTTGCTGTAGGCACTTGATGCCAAGCTATCTCTTAATTCTAAAATATTCAAAGTGATCTGTGATCTCACTGATATTCATGTAGGACATTGATGTAGGTCATCACCCATCCATTCCTCCCTACCTGGTGTGGCTCTTGTTCATATCTTCCCACAAGGAGGCACACTAAACATGCTGGGAGACTTCCTCTCTCTCAGCACCTACAACAAGCCAATGAGGAACACAAGCCATCTATTGACTCTCCAGGCATTCTACAGGCTAGGATATTGACCTTGGTTGGGCACACAGGTAGGACTACTTGTCCCCACCTCACCTTTCTTAGTCTCTTTCAAGGGTTGGCTCAGATCCCGTCTTCTGCAGGAGGTTTTTCTGGTCCTGGCATTTCCTCCTGCCCTCCCCTCAACTTAATCCTTTCCTCTCTCATATTATCTTCCCTATATTCTATATAGATGTTGTAAGTACCTGGCTGTGTGCATCTTCTCTATCCTATTAGACTGTAAGCTCCTCGAGGGCAGGGACTATTTTTTCCCCTTTCTTCATATCACTTTGTAAGCACTTAATAAATGCTTGCTGACTGACAATAAGCAAGCCACCTAACTTACTGAGACAGTTTTCTCATCGGTAAAAGTAGGGTAATACTTTACAACCTACCTCAAAATATTGTTTCAAGCATTTTAGAAGATACTATATATGAAAAGATCTGCAAACTTTAAGGTACCATCAACTGTCAATTATTAATATTACCTTTGTATATTCCCTAGACTTAGCAAGGTTAGTAGCTATACATATACTTGTCGAATTGAATCAAATCACATAGAAAGAGGGGGAAGCGCAGAGAATGAGAATCTTGGAAGATTTTGCCTGTAGCAAGAGTTAGGATCCAGGAATCCAGCTTCCCAGGCCATTGGCAGGCCCTTTACCTTACCTCTTACCATGGGTAAACCATCCCAGGTCTGCTATCAAAAAACTCACCTCTCACGTCTGGAGCACAGCTAGCATGGGAGAGATAAGTACCAAACAGGTAAATTCCCAAGGGAGACTAGTCCACTGTTAAGTTTCTAGGGGCTCAGGCCCAGGCCACTGGTGTTCCCTTCTCCTTTTGAAAAAAGTGGAAAAACTATAGATTCCTTGACAAGGCCGTATGTATATGTATGTGCATGTATATGACATGTCTCTACACATCTATGCATATGTGCATGTACATATTGGTATATGTGTGTGTGGTTATATACATATATGCCTATATATACATATATGTATGCATCCATATCGCACTGCTGGCTGGGAAAGCTGTCCTTTGACTCTGCTCCTACACCCAGATTCTCTTCCTAAGTGAGACATTACAGTTTAGTTGTGAATCCCCATCATGGTTAGAAATGAAAACATTATGACTCCACAAAAACACTGAGGCAGGTAAAGTCGGTTTGAGACCTCTGTCATATTAGGCCAGGTATTTAGTTTCTTCAGACCTCACTTTCCTCATTTGTAATATGAAGGGTCTTTGAGGTTCTTTCCAACTCTAGAACTATGATCCTGCCATTCTCTGACTTGGGTTCAAATCCCACTTCTCATGCCATGTGACCCTGGGCAGATCTTTTAACTTCCTCATTTATAGAGTGAAGAGGCTGGACTACATGGCCTCTGAGGTCCCTTTTAGCTCTGTATCTTATGATGAATGGTAACAGTGACTCTAGAAAAGTATGACAGCCAGGCTGGCTCCATCTCCCCCTCAGGATGCCTGGAAACGATCAGGAGTGTCTATCTCTAAAGAGATCATCTCCAGCACTGTTCCAGTGCATTCCCCAAACTGTCAGCCTCCAGTAATTAGAGCCCCAGTTCCTTTAAACAACCAGCTTTTAAAAGAATATTTATTGTGAAGACTTACAAGAACAAAAGTGCCAACATTTTCTCTAGACACCTGAGAAACATATTTTCTTTTCCTTATATCACTTCAGTGTCTGGGAAGAGTCAGCAGAGACTTAAAGTAATTTCTACATAGCATGAATCCCACCAAGTTCACTTCCAAATATGGCTGGGCCATTGGATGAGTCTTTGTCTTAGCTACTTCTGGGCTAGGTCAAACAAGCCTCCTTGCCATCTGGCTTCTGGCAAGTCCTGACATGGACTCTTTTCTCATACTTTTAATGGCTCACCACTTTGACCTTTCAAAGCTCACAAGGTCGTACATTACTCCAATACTTCTTCCTCCCCTAAAACCAGGAAGAATATGTACAGAGACAAAGAACAGAGGCCCATATTCATGAGTTTCATGAAGGCCTCCGATGGGGAAGGCCTGAGGCCTCTCCTCTTATAGCATTATCTGCCTCCTTAAAAAGCATACAGGCAGGAAAGAGCCAGAACCAGAGGAAGGGACTAGTTTGGGCTGGTTAGTGACTTTTGAATGCAGCACAGTTCCATCTCCACAGCCAAGTAAAGAAGGCTTGTCTTTACCACCTGGTTAGCGGAATCAGTTACAGAAGGTCTGAGCGTGCTCCAAAATCCACGTAGGGATGGAAGCAGCTGAGCAATGCGCTTAAGAACTGGACCCATTGGCCAGTCTTCCTTTTATGCTATGGTTCTACAATCCTTTCCCTCTCTCAGTCACTTCCCTACGGTGCCCTTTGCTCCCATGCTTCCCCACTCCTGTCCTGAATATTTCTATATCTTTGAACTGTGAGGAAATAGATTCCAAACAGGAAAGTCAAGTGCCCAAACCCAGTGTTTGCTTGGGTTTTCTTCTTTTTCTTTACTTTCTAACCTTGTCAACCTCTACTGGTTGGCATTCGTGAACTTTGGGCGTGAGTCCCCTTCTGTATCGACACTGTTTCTAGCAAACCATGCTTATGCATGGCACGAATGTTCTTACTGTACCCAAGACAGAGAATAGATTGCTCCAAACAACTGGAGAAGCATTTAAAATCACTTAACCTCTGTCTTAGTTTCCTAGGATGTAAAGTGAGGATAATAGTAGTACCTACCTCTCAGTGTTGTTGTGAGAACCTAGTGAGACAATTGTAAAGTACTTAGTACAGTGCCTGGCACATAGTAGGTGTCATGTAAATGTTAGCTATTATTATTACTCATGAGACAAAATGACAGAGCACAGCACTGGGGAATAATAAAGCATAGAAAGCTAAACCTAAGACAACCCTAATGCAGGCACAGAGGTGGTCTTAGCTAATTAACTCTGCTCTCCATCCAAGGTCAGCTGACATGCTGACCTAGGATCTTATTTCTAGCCTGAACCCAAATTATTGGGGTATCTTGCCAGGCAGCATTTGTCAGATTTTCAGTTCTCTACCCACTTTCTCAGGTTTAGCTGGACTCCATGTATCACATTATCTTTCCAAGAAAGTATTTACCCAAATGATACTCTAGTTGAAAATACACTCACATTCAGTACATATCCAGTCATAACTACATTCATTTCCTACCAATGGTCTGCTGTCAATTCATACACAACCCCATTGAAACTGACCCGCCCTATTCTGCTCAATACTAATTACTAATACTAATAATAATTAGTAGAGGTTGTATTAGTATTATAGTATGTAATAGTATTAGTATTAGTCAAGTGCCCAAACCCAATGTTCGCTTGGGTTTTCTTCTTTTTCTTTACTTTCTACCCTAGTCAAACTCTACTAATAAATATGTAAAGTCAAACAAAATAAATTCCCTCATTAGCTGTGTTCGAAAAATAGATTTCATTCTGCACCCTGAATCCATTGTCTCTGTGTTAGGAAGTGAACAGCATGCTTCATCATTGGTCCTTTGGAATTATGGATGGTCACTGAATTGATCATAGCTCTTACAATTTGCAAAGATGTTTGTCTTTACAGTGTTTTTGTTTGTTTGTCCTGGTTTTATTCCTTTCACTCTCCACAATTTATGAAAGTCTTTGAAGGTTTTTGTTTTCTTTAATATTGAGGTTATAATATAAATTACTCTTCAGACTCTGCTTACTTCCCTCTAATCATCTATTTCCTCATTTCTTTTTTTAAATTTTTTAATGGCAATTTATTTTTTCCCAATTACACGTAAAGATAATTTTCAACATTCTTTTTTAAAAATTTTTTTTTAAAAATTGCAAGGCAATTGGGGTTAAGTGACTTGCCCAAGGTCACACAGCTAGTAAGTGTGTCTAGTGTCTGAGGGCACATTTGAACTCAGGTCCTCCTGACTCCAAGGCTGGTGCTCTCCTCACTGCACCACCCAGCTGCCCCTCAACATTCATTCCTTATAAGATTTTGACTTCTAAGTTTTTCTCCCTCCCTTCGTCTCCTCCCCCCTTCCCAAGATAGCAAGCAATCTGATATAGATTGTATATGTGCTATTGCGTTAAACATTTCCACATTAGTCATGTTGTGTATTTCCTCATTTCTCATAGCGTATTAGTATTCCATCACTAGTGTGTGTGGGGGGGAATGGTAAGAGGAAGGGGAAGGAAAGAAAAGGGCAAGGAAGGACAGGGAATAAGCATTTATATAATGCCTACTATGTGCAGGCAAATGTTAGAAATTACAAATATTATCTTATTAGTCAGTTTCCCCTTCTTTGGAAGTTTTCGAGGAAGGGCTGAATGATCACTCATGTGACAATGAGGATTCTCAGTCAGTTATGGGTCAGGCTAGAGAGCTTTTGTGGTTCCTTCCCATTTAGATTCTAGGGTTCTGTAAATTCCTTGGAAACTGAGATCAGCAACATTATTGACAACTTGTCAACTCTTAAGGCTAACAAAGCACTTCTAAGTGTTTGACAGGAAGTAGCTGAGCTTAAGTGAAGCCTTGCTCATAGTCATGTTACTGGTTGAATATTAGAGACAGGATTCAAACCTAAGTCTTATAACTCCAGGTCCTGGCTCTTCCACAGCTCTCAATAGGGACTTTAGCTCCACATAAATGCCAAGAGCTAGATGCCTTGCCCTGATGCTTTGCCCTAAGAAGCTGAAATTCCAAAGGTCCAGGCTATAGTTATGATGGGGATGGGATTTGCGCTGGACCCCTAAAAGGAAAGACCATGCTTATTTCCACCCTCCCTCCCTCCCTCCCTCCTTCCCTCTTTCCCTCCTTCCCTCTTTCCCTCCTTCCCTCTTTCCCTCCTTCCCTCCTTCCCTCCTTCCCTCCTTCCTTCCTTCCTTCCTTCCTTCCTTCCTTCCTTCCTTCCTTCCTTCCTTCCTTCCTTCCTTCTTTCCTTCCTTCCTTCTTTCCTTCCTTCTTTCTATCGTGAAATAAATCAAAGCCATGAGTTGAGGAATAAAGCACCTTTAACTGAGATAGCAGGGCAGCAGAGTTGCCACTTGAGGGAGATGTCCAGTGGATTTCCCAAACAAAGAGACCCATGAAAAAGTTTTCAGAGTTTTAGGAGGAGAGAGGGAGGAGACAGTATGAGGTAGCAAGGCCTGATCACAAGACCCTAGTGGCCCTTGGCAATCCAGATAAGGAAAACCACTTCATTCTGGCTGTTTTGTCCTTCATGCCATGAGTCCCAATGGAAGGGGGCAAGGACACTAGAAGCTGAGCTCCAGCTTGAGCTGGGCTCCTAACAAGGCAACATCCCTGGGTAGAGGGACCTAGGGTGTCTTTCAGCTCAACCTAATCAAGAACAAATATCTTAAGAGCAGGAATATAAGGACATTACTGAAATTCTGACATTTCTAGGCTCATTTAAGGGAGTGGCAAGTGACATTTGGTATCAACAATTTCTGTTAATATAAATTAACAATTTTCCCTCCCTCCCTTCCTCCCTTCCTCATTAAGGATGGCAGTATGTGGGGTGGAACTCACCTCCCACAGGTCCTTTCTGAATGGAGTTGTTTGTTAGAGGGGAACAAGACATACTAGGTGAGGTGACAAGGCAAGGGACTAGGGGGAGGCGAAGATCATCCGTGAAGAGGATGATAAAGTTCGGGAGTTGTGCTGTGCAAACACAATTCAAGAGGCAGACATTCTCTTAGTCAAGAGAGCTATATTGACACAAAAGCAGAAGACTAGCTCTGGAAGAGGGAATACTAGGAGTTTGCAGGAAGACAAGGGTTTGTTTTTATACACAATATTTGGGCATTCAGCGAAGAGCCGAGGATGCTCCTACATGAGTAGTTACTCACAGGGAAAGAGGGAGGCAGGAAAGGGAAGCAGGTGTGCTGAAAAACAGTTCAAAGATGTGATCACAGAACAAGGAACTCAGCTTGCTCCATCATGGGAGGCTAATCACTTACACAGAGTATGGGCTAAGGAAGCAGGGTTTTTGTTATCTGGCAGAGCTTCCTGTTATTGGGCAGATTTAGATGAGGTCCTCACAGTTGCTGGGCAAAAGTCAGCCTTGTCAACCTACACACCTCCCCCAGGACACATTGGTTCCCTCCAGTGACACCTTTGTTAAGTGTCACTGAAACAATCATCAGCCCCGTTCCTGAAGGTGACCTCCCTGCCTCAAGTCTTTCCCCATTCCAGTCCATCTTCTACTCAGATGTCAAATTGATCTTGTTAAAGCACAAGTCTGACCACATCACCTCCTTTTTCAAATAACCCCACTGGCTCCCTATTGCCTGCAGGAACAAATATAAAACCCTCTGTTAGGCTTTTAAAGCCCTTCATTCATAACCTGACTCCTTCCAACCTTTCTAGTCTTCTTCCCCCTGAGTCCCTCCCACCTACTCTCTCATCCAGTAACACTAACCTCCTTGCTTTTCTTTGCACAAGACACTTCCTATCCCAAAACTGGGCAATTTCTCTGGTTGTCCCCCATGCCTGGGATGTTCTCTCTCCTCATTTCTGCCTCTTGGATTCCCTGGCTTCCTTCAGGTTCCAGCTTTAATCCCATCTTCTGCAATAATCCAGCCCTAATCTCCCTTAATGCTGGGGTCTTTGCCTTGTTGATAATTTCCAATTTATTTCATATATATCTCGTTTGTACATAATTGTTTACACATTGTCTTTCGACTGGAAGCTCCTTGAAGGCAGGGACTATTTTTTTTTGTTTTCTTAGAATTCCCAGTACTTAGCACAGTGCCTTGCATAGAGTGGGTGACTGATATGACAGAAAATTGTTAATATAACAGAAAATTGTTAATATCAAATATTACTTGCCACTCCCTTAAATGATCCTAGTAATGCCAGAATTTCAGTAATGTCCTTGTTTTCCTACTCTTAAGATATTTATCCTTGATTAGATTGAGTTGAAAGACACTCTAGGAATCTCCACCTAGAGAATTTGCCTTGTGAGGAGCCCAGCTCAAGCTAGATCTCAGCTTCTAGTGTCCTTGCCCCCTTCCATTGGGATTCATGGCATGAAGGACAAAACAGCCAGAATGAAGTGGTTTTCCTTATCTGGATTGCCAAGGGCCACTAGGGTTTTGTGATCAGGCCTTGCTACCTCATACTGTCTCTTTCCCTTCTCCTCCTAAAGGTAAAGCTTTTGCATATGTCTTGAGGTTGGGAAATCCACTGTGCTCTGCATTCATGAAATATACCCCAGGGTGGCAGGTTTGCTGCTCCTGTTATCTCAATTAAAGATGCTTTATTCCTCAACTCATGGCTTTGATTTATTTCAGGAATGGACAATTTTTTTTTTGTCTCTGCAAAGTTGTCTAAGTGGTTTGCCATTTCCTTCTCCAGTTCGTTTTCCAAATGAAGAAACTGAAGCAAACAGAGTTAAGTGACTTAACCCAGGGTCACAAGGAATCGTCTGAGGTCAAATTTGAATTCAGGTCCTCCTGACTCCAGGGCCAGTGCTCTATCCACGGTGCTTCTAATAATGTTTATAACTTGATTAAAGTTACTGCAAACACATATATAACACATATAATACATTACACGCAATGCACACAGCACACAGACACACACATGCATACACACACACACACACACATCCATCTAGAGCTGTGTTTTGCATTAAGTGTAGAGAACTCCTGATGAGAAAATTTAGATGATTAATGTGGATCAGCAGCTGCTTACAGTTTATAGACTTTGAGAGCTCAGTGGACCAAGAGCTTCAGTGGACTGCCCAGGGTCACCTAGCAAGCAAGTGTCAAAGATGTGTTTCAGATCCAGGTAATACCCAACTCCAAGTCCATGCATCCTTCTAAGACACCACCCTGCCTCTCAGTTCCACACTTATAAATAGTTTACTGTCTGCTTCAGATATTGGAGGAGATACAAAGTTTAGATAAAACTTTATCTCTTCCCTCATGGTATTTATGGTCCAGTGGTGGTAGTATATAAATCACAATTTATGTAATACCTCATGATTCCCAAGTGCTTTACATACATCTGTGATGCTCAGGGGGACCCAATCCATGCTATAGGAGGATATTTTGAAGAAAAGGAAGCTGTTTAGCTTGGAGAAGAGGAAAAAAGACTTAAAAGGGCCATGATAGCTATCTTCAAGCATTGGCAGAATTGTTCCATGAAGAGAGATGAGACTTGTTCTCAAAGGCAGAATGAGGACCTGTGCTTGGAAATACCAGGGAGGAGGATTTCGGCTCAACATAAAAAGATCTTTCCAACAATGAAGAGCTGCTCAGATGCTCCCTCTAGGGACAGTGACTTCTCTGTCAAGAGGAAGCTAAGTGGCCACATGTTAGGGATGTTATAAACAAGATTCTTGTGTGGGATAGTGGATAAACAGGATTATCCCTGAGATCCTATTCCAAGATTCTTTCTAATTTGATTCTCAAATGGGTCCTCTGAGAGACGCCAGACAGATGTTCCCTATAACTATAACCAATGGCCCAGACCTCCAAGCTCTGGGTTTTACATGGGACTGAGTTCAATCAGGAGAAAGCAACCCCCAAATCATATATCTTTAGTTAATTTTGCACCCCCACCCCAGCCCCTGCCCAGGGTTTCCTCTGAGAAAACCAGGATATGTAGCTCATATGTAGGTTTCCATAGATGTGTAGGTACTAATTAATTTATTTTTAGTTTTCAACATTCACTTCCACAAGATTTTGAGTTCCAAATTTCCTCCCCATCTCTCCCCTCCCCCACTCCAAGATGGCATGCATTCTGATTACCCCTTCCCTCAATCTGCCCTCCCTTCTATCATTCCCCCTCTCTTATCCCCTTTCCCTACTATTTTCCTGTAGGGCAAGATAGATTTCTATACCCCACTGCCTGTATATCTTATTTCCCAGCCACATGTAAAAACAAATTTTTAACATTTGTTTTTAAAAAACTTGGAGTTCCCAATTCTCTCCCTTCCTCCCTCCCTATCCACCCTTATCGAGAAGGCAAGCAATTTGATACAGGTTATACGTGTGAGGTTATGCAAAGCACTTCCATAATAGCCATGTTGTGAAAGACCAACTATTTCCCTCCATCCTATCCTGCCCCTCATTGATTCTATCATAGATGTGTGTGTAAAAGGGTCCCTAGTTCCTGTACAAGTACTCAGGGTAACAATGCATATCAGACGTATGTTTAATTTCACAGAAACTGAAAATCAACATGAATAACTCATAGTAGCCTAAAAGAGTAAATACATTTCTGGTTCCCTTTCCTGTAAGCAACTTTTACCATATAGGCTTCTAGATTTTCTGTATTCCCCTTAGGACTTCACCATTCCAGTGAATCTGCTTTCACTTCATGGGCCCATACACTCTCCAATCTTACTGTACTATCCTAAAAAATTTGGAGTCTCCATGGTAAAGGAACAAATTCAGGATTGCTAAAGAGACAACCCTTTTTACCACCGGAGCTACATTGCCTGAATAACTCACTATAGTGGGAGAAGAGAATTCCACTTCTTTGATCCTCCATATCAAGGTTCAGTCCCTAAGTGCTCCTCCAGCCCTGGGGCCATGTGCTAGATTCCCATCACAAAAATTATTGAAGACTGATGCAACAGGAACTCTCAGCATTCCTGCAAAAGGTTGGGGTTCAGGAACGTCCACGATTTGGGGTGGTCATATGGATAGCATAACTTCCATCTCTTTGACTAAGAAGATATGTCACTGTCTCTCTACCACTTGGCCAAGGCACTCAGAAGCCAGGAACTTGGAGTCCAGAACTGCCCCCGCCCCCATCCTCTATGCAAGATGCTTTAAATCTATGTGATTCCCTCCTCTCCTAGGGTATTGTGATTGAAATGCCTAGATATAGTTTTTCTTTTTTTTAAATTTAGTATTTTATTTTTCCCCAGTTACATGTAAAAACAATTTTAACATTCATTTTTATACCTTTGAGTTCCAAATTCTCTCCCTTTCTTCTTCCACCTTCACTCCCTTATTGAGAAGGTAATTCAAAATAGTCTATATACATGTGGTCATGCAAAACATATCCATACTAGTCATGTTTTGAAAGAAAACATAGAAAAAAACAAAATAAAGAAAGTTTAAAAAGTATGCTTCAGTCTGTATTCAGACACTATCAGTTTTTTCTCTGGGGATGGATAGCAGTTTTGATCATAAGTCCTTCAGAGTTGTCTTGGATCATTGTATTGCTGACAATAGCTAAGTCATTCACAGCTGATCATCTTACAATATTGCTGTTACTTTGTACACAGTACATTTCACTTTGAATTAGCCCATGCAAGTCTTTCCAGGTTTCTCTGAGGGCATCCTGCTCATCATTTCTTATAGTACAATAGTATTCCATAATAATCACATACCACAACTTGTTCAACCATTCCCCAACTGATGGGCATCCCCTGAATTTCTAATACTTTTCCTCCAGAAAAGAGCTGTTATAAAAATTTTTGTACATATAAGTCGCTTTCCTTTTTGTTTTTTTTATATCTCTTTTTAGACACAGACCTAGTAGTGGTATTGTTAGGTCAAAGGGTATGCATGGCTTTATAGCCCCTTGGGCATAGTTCCAAATTGCTTTACAGAATGGCTGAAATCAGTTCACAACTCCACCAACAATGCATTAATGTCTCATTTTTCCCACATCCCCTCCAAAGTTTGTCATTCATCCTTTCTGCCCTATTAGACAATTAATAGGTATGAGGTAGTATCTCAGAATTGCTTTACTTTGCATTTCTCTAATCAATAGTGAGTTAGAGTATGTTTTCATATGGCCATAGATAGCTTTGGTTACTTCATCTGAAAACTGATCTTATGTTTTGATCATTTATCAACTGGGGAATGGCTCTTATTTTTATGTTTGACTCAGTTCTCTATATGTTTGAGAAATGAGGCCTTTATCAGAGAAACTTGCTTCAAAATTTTTTTCACAGTTACTATTGCTAACTGTGTTTCCCTCCATCCTATTACCCCTCCCATTTATTCTATTCTCCCTCTCTTTTACTCTGTCCTTCCTCAAGAGTGTTTACTTCTGACTACCCCCTCCCCCAACCTGCCCCCCTTCTATCACCCCCATTTCCCTTCTCTTATCCCCTTCCCCTTCTAATTTCTTGTAGGGTAAGATAGATTTCTATACCCAATTGAGTGTGTATGTTATTCTCTCTTTGAGACAATTCTGACGAGAGTAAGGTTTACTCACTTCTTCTCCCTCCCCCCTTTTTCTTTCCATTCTAAGAGCTTTTTCTTACCTCTTTTATCTTACCTCTTTTTCTTACCTCTTTCTCTCAACACATTCCTCTCTCATCCTTTAATCATATTTTTTAGATATCATCTCTTCATGTTCAGCTCATACCTGTGCCCTCTAACTCTTAACTACTCTAATAATGAGAAGGGTCTTATGAATTCCAAATATCATCTTCCTATGTAGGAATGCAAACAATTTAACTTTATTATGTCCTTTATGATTTCCCTTTTCTGTTTACCTTTTTACGCTTCTCTTGAGTCTTGTATTTGAAAGTCAAATTTTCTATTCAGTTCTGGCCTTTTCATCAAGGATGTTTAAGAGTCCTCTATCTTACTGAATATTGATTTTTTCCCTCTTAAAGATTATACTCAGTTTTGCTGGGTAAGCAGTTCTTGGTTGTATTTCTAGCTCCTTTGCCCTCCAGAATATCATATTCCAAGCCCTCCAATCCTTCAATGTAGAAGCTGCGGAATCTTGTGTTATCCTGACTGTGGCTCTACCATACTTGAATGTTTCTTTCCAGCTGCTTGAATATTTTCTCCTTAACCAGGCAACTCTGGAGTTTGGCTATAACATTCCTGGGAGTTTTCACTTTGGGATCTCTTTCAGAAGGTGATCAGTGGATTCTTTCAATTTCTATTTTACCTTCTGATTCCAGAGTATCAGGGCAGTCTTCCTTGATAATTTCTTGAAAGATGCCTGTCTAAGGCTCATTCTTTGATCATGGCTTTCACTTAGTCCAATAATTTTTAATTTATCTCTCCTGGATCTACTTTTCATTCTTTTGGCTTTGTTTTTTTGTTTTTGATTTCTCATAAAGTCATTAGCTTCCAATTTTTCCACTCTAATTTTAAGGAATTATTTTCTTCAGTGAGTTTTTGGACCTCCTTTTCTATTTGGCCAATTCTTCTTTTTAAGGCATTATTCACCTCATTGGCTTTTTGTACCTCTTTTACCATTTGGCCTGGTCTGTTTTTAAAGGTGTTATTTTCTTCAGTATTTTTTTGTGTCTCCTTCACCAAGCTGTTGACTCTTGTCTCGTGATTTTCTTGCATCACTCTTATTTCTCTTCCCAATTTTTCCTCTACCTCTTTTACTTGATTTTCAAAATCCTTTTTGAGCCCTTCCATGGCCTGAGACCAATTCATATTTTCTTGGAGGTTTCGAATGAAGCAGCTTTGACTTTTTTTTTTTTTGCAAGGGGAGGGCAGGGCAATTGGGGTTAAGCGACTTGCCCAAGGTCACACAACTAGTAAGTGTGTCAAATGTCTGAGGCTGGATTTGAACTCAGGGCCTCCTGACACCAGGGCCAATGCTCTACTCACCGCACCACCTAGCTGCCCCAAACAGCTTTGACTTTGATGTCTTCTTCTGAGTGTGTTTTCATCTTCCTTGTCACCACAATAACTTTCTATAGTCAGAGTTTTCCTCATTGTTTGCTCATTTTTCCAGCCTGTTACTTGACTTTTAACTCTTTGTTAAAGTAGGGCTCTGCTTTCAGGGCGGAGGGCACATTGTCCCAAGCTTCAGGGTTTTTGTGTAGCTGTTTTCAGAGCTACTTCTAGGGACCTGTAAGTTTTCAGTTTTTACAAGGTGTTATGATCTAAGGAGAGGTGTTTACTCCTCTCCTGGCCTGTGCTCTGATCTATGACTGACCACAAGCACTCTTTTCTGCCCAGGAACTGTGAGGAGGGTCCCACCTCTGCTGTGACTGCAAGTTCTACTATGCTAGTGCTCCTCCTCCCCCTGGGACTGCCACCCATGACTGCAACCTGGATCCAAGTATGGGCAAAGCAACAAAGTCCTGCTTCAGTGCCAGCAAAAAACCCTTGTAATCTCCCTCTGACCAGCTATTCAACACCCTACCATCTGTGGGCTGAGAGCTCTAGGAGCAGCTGCTGCCACTGCCACTGCCACTGCCACCATTGATTCAGTGACTCCCAAGGCCTGCTCCTGGTTTACTGTGACCAGGACTGTGCTGGTATGGCCTGTGCTAGACTGTGTTCCAGGTGTGACAGACCTTTCCTGCTGACATTCTAAGTTGTCTTTGGTGCCTGTGGGCTGAGAAGTCTGGAAACCACCACTGCTGCCAGTGATTCAGTTGCCCCTAGGCCTGCTCCTAGTTTACTGGGATCAGGTCTGTGCTTGTGGGGCCTGCATTGGACTGCGCTCCTCTCTTATACTGATGCAACAGATCTTTCCTGCCAACCTTCCAAGTTCTCTTGGGCTGGAAATTTGTTTTACTCCTTCTTTTTGTGGGTTCTGCTTCTCTAGGATTTGTTTAGAGTCATTTTTAAAGGTATTTGGAGGGGTTTTGGGGGAGAGCTCAGACAAGTCCCTGCCTTATTCCACCATCTTGGCTCCACACCTGAACATAATTTTTCTCAGCCACTATAGGTGAGAGCACATAGAATGCAATATACTTTTGCTCTTGCTCACTTAAGGCTGACATTCTTGGTTTGGAGTTGAGGGAAAGATATTGTAAATATGTACACATTTCCCATATCCCAAGTCTATTCTTAACTCTGATGGTGAGGAAACTGAGTTACTGAGAGGTTATGTGACTTGCTTGGTCAGTGGCAGATTTAAACCCAGAGTTTCCAAAGGCAGATGCCTTTCTCACTAACAATGCCATGGAAACTTACTCTCTATTGCAGCTTAATGAAGTGGTAGTTGGGAGATATGTCTCTCCTTCCCTCTCTACCCCCCATAGAGTTCTCTTTCAACCTCTTCATCTGAGTCTAGAGCTAATCAAATGAGCAGCAACCTCCTCCCCTTCTGTGGGAGAAGAAGGATGACATAGGAGTATTACCTTCAGTGATGCTCTGCTCCCTCCTCCATGACCATAGCCCCCACAGATGGCACCCAGCCATACCTCATGGAGATTAATAGCTTTCCCACTAATTCATGAACTGAGGAGGCCAGAGCATTGACCTGCTATTCAGTGGGCATCTCTCAGGCAGTAATCATATTCCTCACCACGTGTCTATTCTTTACTCCCTGGATGACAAACTTCACTCCCTGGATGAGTAAGAGCACAGGCAAATGCCACAGTCTCGGCTCCTCTACCTCATAATACCATTCTTCTGGCCAGAAAAATGAAAAGGGATTGGGTCCCCTGAGCTCTGACTGTGGGTGTCCCTCGGGGTTCTATCCTGGGCCCTCTTCTCTTCTCCCTCTATACAACTTCACTTGATGATCTCATTAGCTCCTGTGGATTCAATTATCACCATGCTGATGATTCTTAAATCTACCTATCCAAAATTAACCTCTCTGCTGACCTCCAGTCCCACATCTCCAACTGAATATCTTGAACTTAAGGTCCTGTAGACACCTTAAACTCAACATGTCCAAAACAGAGCTCATTATCCTTCCCTCCAAATCCTCCTCTCTTTCTCACCTCCTTATTCTGTCAAGAGAACTTCCACCCTCCCAGTCACCTGGTTGTAATTCTTGATTTTTCACTCTCTCTCATCCCTCATATCCAATCCAATATGCCAAGATCTGTGGATTTTACCTTCCTGGCATCTCTCACGTATGATCCATTCTCTCCTCTGACAATGCCATCACCCCAGTGCCTGCCCTCATCACCTTGTGCTTGGACTATAACAAAAAACTGATATTTGGTCTCTGCCACAAGTCTCTCCCTACTCCACTCTTATCTTCTGCTCACCTGCCAAAGTGATTTTTCCTAAAGCACAAAGTGATTGTGTCACTTCCCTCTTCAATAAACTTCCCTATCATTTCTAGGATCAAATACAAAATCTTCACTCTGGTATTCAAATCCCTTCCTAACCTCCCCCGCCCCCGTTCCCCTCCCCGCCCCCCCCCCCCCCCCCCGAACAATTAGCAAAGCTAGAGTTTGAACCTTGGCTCTCTAGCCAATACCAATCAGTGGTATTTCTACTATAGCTCACTCCCTCTCTTGAGCCTCTCGTAAATTAATTCCTGAGACTTTCCCTACCCCATCCTGCGGGCAGTCCCTCAATCAGAATATCCAGACTGCAGGTAGTGCTGGGAGAGCATTTTAAGTTGTCTTCAGTTTGGGCAATGGAGGGTTCCAAAGAAATACAAGCACATTTGTAAACCTCTAATTGTGAGTTTAAATGAACAAATTTATCGATTTATTTTGATAAATCGATAAATTTGTTCTTTTATGGTTTTTTTAGTGAACATTTATTTGGACAACAAAATAGATTTCTCTAATTTTTTGGACTTTTTCAAATGGTGCTTTCAAGGACCCCACTGCCATTTTAATGATCTGAAAAAATGTCAAAAACCGGCACTGCAAAATTAAAATCCAAACTATTTGGTATCTTGGGCAATTAAGACGTTTGGACCATTTGAACTGACTTCAACTTCTACATTCCTTGAAGAAATGTCAACAAACTACTTTCCTGAGACCAAAAAAGTCTATATTTTCCCTTCCACCTTTGTTCCTTGGGTTTAGTCATTGTAGAGGCTAGAAATACATATTTTTAAAAAGCAAGGTGTGTCTTAGAAAATCAGAAGAATTTCTTGGAATCCTTCTGGTGCCTCTGTTTCTGGACATTAAGGTGCTCAGTGCTTTTTCTTATATGTTTCTAGCTTCTACAGTGACCTGCCCTCCTCACAACTCCCTTGTTCCTCGTGATTTATCCAGCTCCAAGGGAGCATGCTGATGGCTCTAACCCTGAGTTGTTGCTCTGGGGAACCGTTCCTCTTCTGCTAAACACTTGTACTGGTCTGCAGTTTGTTGGTCTCAGGCAATCCTAGAGCTACCCTTTGCTAGACTAAAGTTTCCTTTCCAGGGAATTCCTCCTGCCTTTTCCCCTAGAGCCTAGCAAGGGTGGGGACCCTGTGGCCTCGAGGCTGCATGTGGCCCTCTAGGTCCTCAGGTGCAGCCCTTTCATAGATTCCCGACATCTAGTAGGGGAAAGACCCTAGGTCCTAAACCCTATACTCAGCTGCTTTGGGAGAATCCATTAGGTTGTATGCTCTTTGGAGAAAGAGACTGTCTTTTGCTTCTTTTGTAACTCCAGCACTTAGCGTACTACATGGAACAGAGGAGGTATTGAATAAATGTTTATTGATTACTGAATTTCCCTCATTGATGATGATCCTGAAGTGACAGTTCAGAAGTGACTCCTTAAATGGAAGGAGAAGAATAATAGTTCTTATTTATATATTAAATGACAATTATCAAGTGTTTTCACTCCCATTATCTCATGTGATGCCCCAGCAGCCCTGTAAGATAGTGGGATGGATATTATAATGGTCGTTTTAGAGATGAGAAAACTTCAGTGACCAAGGCCCAACCCTAATAAGCAGCAGAGATACATAGGAATTCTGACCTTCTAACTCCATACTTAGAAGCCAAGATCAGGGGCAGGAGGAAAAAAGGATCATTTCAGAGATATTGAATATGATGGAGACAGAGAAGAAGAATCTGTCCTATCTGTATAACTTTGGGCACAGCCCCCCTCTGGTCCCAACTCTGGAGGGGAAGACTCCAACAAGCAAAATGCCTTGAAAAATCACAAGGATTAGAACTGGATGGGCTTCTAAAGATTGCCTAGCCTACTCCCAGTTTTGTATGTGAGGAAACCAAAGCTCAGAAAGAAGTGACTTGTACAAGGTCATGCAAAGACGTAACAGAATCAGTGTCTGAATCCATTTCTCATTCTAAATTTTGTGCAATTTTGTTGGTCCTAAGCTAAGAGAGCAATGGAGAGTTTAGCTTATTAGCTTATGTTACAGTCACTCTCCCTAACCTCCCCCCAAACTACACACACACACACACATACACACACACACACACAGAGCCTGGCCCTCACATTAGTTAAAACACAGAAGCCTCAGAGAGTGATAAATGCAGACAAAAAGAAATTCTTGACAAAGCTGAGGAGATGAGGCTGCCTTGGCTGGGAGCCAGAAGCCAGCCGGGTGTATTCTCCCTGGGTTTTTGTTTCCTGAAAGGCCTATCAATCAATAGCAGAGTGCAAGCCAAAAACACAGCCCTACATGGTAATAAATTGTCCTCTCCTCTAAAGTAAATACGATTTCAGTTCTCATTTTGATGTTACATATGCCCCTAAAGCAGTTTTTTATTAGGGACTGACCTAGGGCACCTCCAACCAATGCCTGCCAGATAGCGAGAGTGGCCAAGGATGGCCTACAGGTGTAGCCAGCTTCACACGCTCCTGCCCTCTGTGAGAGAGGCCCGTCCGAGCCACCGAGGCACTGAGAGAACAAAGACCAATCTCCAGGGACTTACGACAGACGGTCCCTCGCTTCCCTTTAGGGACTTTCTGTCTTTACTCCTACCTAAGTGTAGTAATGATTCCTCACATTTCTGAAAAGTGTTAGGGTTTATCAGATACTTTGCTCACAACAGCGCTCTGAGGTAGATAGTGTAAAACGATTATTCTTGTTCTGCAGGTAAGGAAGTTGAGGCCCTAGAGGTGAAATAACCTCCATGGTCACATACTGTTAGAGCTGAGACTTGACCCTAAGTCTAAGAGCTATGGGTTGGAACCCTTTCACCCAGGGGCAAAAATAGTTGAGGTGATTGGGGTAAAGGAGTGGGGTTATATAAAGGACAATTTCACTAGAGGTGACAATATGGCGGAGGACTTTGAGAGGAGGCCCAAGAATTACTGGTACCCTAGGAAGGAAGGATCCTCCATGTCGGGGCCCAGGGACAACATTCTGTTTGGTCCATGCTTAACCATGGCTCTGGCAGGGTGCTTTACTCCAAGTGTTCCTGGCTATATTGCCTGGGAGAGGAGTGTTAACTGAGTCTTAACTGAACTTTGTATCTGCTTAATCGAGGCTGGTTGAAGTAAATGATCCCTTATCTGCCTCTTCCTCCTTCAGCACTGGACCAGCTTCTTGGGGGACAGGAAAGGGGACCTGTACAGTTCAGCTGTAGGTAAGGGACCATTTGTGTCTTCCAGGAAGTCTTCATTCTCTTCCAATCCCCTCAGCGCCCTTTTCCCACTGTTCTTTTTTCCATCCCAGGGCTTTGGGGTATAAATCTTTTTTGCTTGCATGGAGGATAAATGAATTGGAGGTTCCCTGAGTACCACCCCTGGGACATGACCCTAGGTAATACAGAATCTATCTAGTGTTGGTTGGCCAAATTTGGGGTCCTCAACCCTCTCCCTACTCCAAGCTCCAGGTGTCATCCAACTCCAGGTAAGCCTACAACACGTGCCCTCCTCCTCCTCACCCAGCTGCAGCCTATAGGGTAAGGGCTATGTTCCCCAGGTCCTCTGTGATTATTTTGATTGTGTGTGTGTGTGTGTGTGTGTGTGTGTGTGTGTATCAGAAAAGACAAGAAAAAAATCATTGCAAAAACCTGTGGAAGAGAGCGTGAGGATGGGAGCCTTGCTACAACCAAACAGAGTCGACTGCTTCCTCAGCAGAGCCAGTTTGACTTTTTTTCTTCTTTTTTTCTGGACTTGGTTAAAGAGGTCATTCTTTGCTTCATTTTTTTTTTTACCTAGTCTTAATCATTGAATGGGCTTTGCCTCAGTCAAACTAAAGACCAAGGTCTTCCACCACCTCTGGGGCCATCTCCAATCATCCTGTTGTATATCTGGCCACTGGACCCAGATGGCTCTGGAGGAGAAAGCGAGGCTGGTGACTGCACAGCCCTCCCTCACTTAAATCTAATTCACTTCCATATCATTTTTTGAGAATGAAGGACAAATCACAAGAGCTGGGAGAAGGGTTGAGTGGATGAAGAGGAACATATACCCTTGGGAAACTGGAAACTCCTCCCCCCATATACATACAATACATATACATACCAACTTCTCTTTTCACACACATATCTTGTTTATAGAGCTCTGCAACCCCCTTGCTGCTATCCCATTCCTTTCCCGTAACACTAGAGGGAGGCAGTGAGCCAGATTCACTTCTTAGAGGATATGGAAGGGCCAGCCTGCTTTGGAGGAGGAGAAGGTGTTACATTCAGCTTCCAGCTAATGGGTGACCAGACATCTCACTCTCAGTAGGATGGAGTAGGATATCCTTCCCAAAGGAGGCTGGGAATATCCACAGGAAGTGAGACACGAATGCTCCTGCCCTTGCTTTCCTGGATGTAGTGCAAACGGTCCAGGCCATAGTTCATAGCACCTCCCTAATACCCCTTAGCCACAAGGGAGCTCCCCTTTGCAGCATCCTGGGACCTGGACTGGGGTTCTTTGTGTGTACCTTGGAGCCACAAAGTCCCAGAAGGTTAGATCTGGAAGGGATTTTATAGACCATCTCATCTAACTCTTCACAGGTAAAGATGAGACCCAGAAAGAAAGGGGTCCTAGAATCATAGATGGAAAACAGCAAGTGACCTTTTAAATCATCTTCTTTAAATCCATCATTTTATGGATGAGGAAACTGAGAACCAGAGAGGTTAAGTAACCTGCCCAAGTCCACACAGAACTACAACTTGGTGTTCATAGTCCCAGGCTCATGCTTTTTCATAAACTATGGTCACAGGGGTCTGTGGGCAGTTCATTGAACTCTTTTCTCCCCAAAGCTGAGGACGTTGCTGTGATTTCTTTCTATTTCAGAGTCACCAAGGATTAATTTTGGAAAACCTGTGAACTTGATTTTCAATGGACAATGATAAGGTAAAAATGCCTCTAGAATCCAGAAATTGAGGCAGGGAAGAGCTACAGGTAGCAGAGAGTTCCACCAGAAGACAATAGGCCTTAGGTTTGGGAACATGGAGTGAAGGAAGCTTGCACTTTGCCTAAGGCAGCACCTGGAGTCTTTGGGTCCTTTTTACATTGACCAGGAATCACAAGGATATTTCTGGTCTGCTCTGGGAAGGATACCTCCTCTCCTGTAACAGATAGCTTTGGCCAGGGTAACATTTGACCGGAGGATTTTCCTTTGAATTCCCCCAATGCTAAAAACATTAGTGATGTCCTTCTTTCCTTCACCTACCCCACTCCACACAAGACCTAGCACTGTCAGCTGGAGTACGCTTCTAGAAACAACCGCTACTTTCATACTAGGCATGATGGTGGGTCTTACGCTGTGCTGAAGATGAGAGGATTTGCCTAAATGATAGGATTAGGGTCTCCTTATCTTAGAGGGGCACCAAGGTGCTATGGATACTACTGGAAATCAAGAGACTCATGGTCAGAGTGACTCACTTTGCAAAAGGCAGTACACATGTCTGGGCCTAAATTGTTTCATCTGTTAAATGGAACTGGTATATCTGTCCTGCCTAACTCAAAGGGTTGTTGTGAAGACGAGGTGAGATCATACAAATCTGATGAATATTTGGTTTTCTGCATCAGTAGGGAAATCTCAGAAGACCTGATTTGGAGTTCCAGTTTCAATAGTTACTAACTTGGAGAACTAGTGAATTTCTACGAGGCTTGACTTTCCTTCCCGTAAAATGGAAATGACATACTCATAATACTTACTTCATACTGTTATTGTGATGAAAGTGCTTTGAAAATTGAGTTAAATAAAAGTGAGTTATGGTCAGATCCTTGCTTGGTCTGTCCTTCTTTGGTCAAATGCTACTTTAAAGGTCCATCTTTCCAACTTTTCTTAGTTTAATGGATGCTATGGGAATCCATCCCTTCTTTGTGGGTCATTATCTCTGATTCAGGCTCTTGGGGTTATGAAAAATGGGCATCTTCCATGAGCCAGAAAGGACTAGGCAAAGTCATTCAAGAGGTCAGGGGGGAAAAGCTGGAGTTGTTTTCCCAAGAAGAAGAGAAAGTTAAAGTAAAAAAGAAAGGAAAGAATAGAATGTAAGAGGTATAAGGGAACTCAGAGATCATCTAGTTCAGGAGTTCTTAGCCTTTCTTTGTGTCATGGACCACTTTGGCAATCTAGTGACCTCTTCTCAGAATGATGCTTTTAAATGTATGAAATAAAATACATAGGATTGATTATAAAGGAAACCAATTATATTGAAATAAAGATGTATTTTTTTTTCTCTTCCAAGTTCATAGGCCCCCTGGAATCTAAGAATCTTTGATCTATTCTAATCCAACTCTTTTATTTTACAGATGAGTAAACCAAGGAGGTTCAGAAAGGTTACTCAAGCAACCAGATAAGGATCTTCAAACCAGTAGGTTGCTAAAGCGGATTTCTAAGGTGAGGGAAAGAACAAATTGTTTTCCTCATCACAGAGGTCAAAACAAAAGGGAATGGGGCGTAGGCCTCAGCAACAGACTTTGGCAAGATATGAGGAGGAACAACTCTCTACATTGAGAGGTACTCTCTAGACCAGCAAAGGAGGTTCTCAGGAGTCTCTGAGAGTATGCCAGATACTCTTTGGAACTAGGGACTTCAGGCAGAGAGCTGCCCAAAGTAAGGGACTGAATTTTTTAAAGGGCTGTTTTAGTCTAGGAGCCTGTGAATCTATGATAACTCTATCCCTTGCCTCCATGAGCTAATTTGGTCGGTCCAATAAAAAAGAAAGATTAGTCTAAATAATTAAATGACTTAATCACCTTATTATTTGACTTAATTCAATGCTTGATCCATCTATAAAAGTTGGACTGGCAACACTTTAAAGTCTTCTCTCCAACCAGGTTCACATTTATGTTTACAACCATACATAATTCCTTTAAAGATATAACAACAGAGATATCCTTGTTTTCTGACCTTGTGATTATCAATATTGAACAAGGAAGGCATAAAGTCCCTTATAGATACTGCCCAGGAACTGTATAAGGAAACAAGTGAGAAACATATAATAGAAGTATCTTCAGGAATGCTTCCACCATACGTTGGCCCACTTTCCCTGCCTTTTCCCTACAGCAGATAACATAGTAAAATGGAAATTATGTTGAGTCCAGACTCAGAGGATCTGGGTTTTATTACTACCTCTGCACTTCCTGGCTGTGTGACCTTGGGTAAGTAATTTAATCAATCAGCAAGCATGTATTAAGTACTTAATATGTGCCAGGCACTGTGGTAAATGATGAGGATATAAAGAAAAGAAGAAACAGTGCCTGCCCTCGAGGAGTTTACATTCTAGTAAGAGAGACATGTAAATAATTAGGTAGATTATTTCTTTAGGCATCAATTCCCTCATCTTTAAAATAAGATTAGACTAGATGACCTCTACTATTTTTTCCAGCTCTAACTCTATATCCTTAATTTTTCTGGAAATGCCAAAAATACCTTTTGCTGCCTCCTCTTTGACTGTCCATTTGCTTGCCCAGTTCAAGACTTATCCTCCTCTCCCTACCCTGGAAGCTTTCCCTAACTTTTCTAAACAATATTTCTTGCTCTCTACTCCAAATTTCAATGACCATTTTCTCTACCATGTAATTTAAAGCCATAGAATCATGGGATGGTAGGTGGAGCTGGAAGGGACCTTAGAGATTATATAATCAAACCCTCTCATTTTACCATATTTGAAAACTGAGACTTGTAGAATCTTGAGGTTTGAAGGGGATTTTGAGGTCATGTAGACCAACCTCCTGACCAATGCATGCATCCCCTCTACAACCCCACAACCCAGTCTGCTGGACCATTCTCTAGAGATAGGGAACTTGTCTTACAAAGTAGCCTATTTTGGTTTTGAACAGCTCTAATTGTTATAAAATTCTTTTTGTTGAGTTGACATCTTCTCTGTATCAGTCCTAGTTCTGTTTTCTAGGCCCAAGAAGAATAAGTATTAATCCCTCTTCCATTTGACAACCCTAGAAATACTTAAAGATAGTGATAGTGCTTACGTCTTCTTTTCTTTAACTTTCCCTTCTGATTTCTTTGACAATTTCTCATAGGACATGACTTCCAGTCCCCTCACCATCCTGACACTTCAGATTTTCAATGTCTCTCCTAAATGTGGCACCTCAAATTGAAGACAGTAGTTAAGATGGATAATAGCCCAATAGGTCAGCATAAAGTATAGTAGAATTGCCAACCCCCATTTTCTGGACTTCTTTCTAGATTGGTTCCTTTCTGTTTTGAGCGTCTTTGTTTCTTGGATTGGTCTGCAAACTGAGGATAATCAAATATTTGCATGATTTTTCTAGGTGGGAAGGGATCAACAATAACCTCCAACATTCTTCCTAGTGGACTAGAAATGTCTGAATCAGATAAGCCTGCTCTGTGGAGGTTGTCTCCATGATATCTCTCACATCTGTTCCCTCTGCTCCATGCACATGGTCACCACTCTAGGACTGGCCTTTATCACCTCTATTGTAAGAGTTTCCTAACTGGTCTCACTTTTTAAACTGGCCTAATCATTGAATGGGCTTTGCCTCACTCAGAGTGAGAACTCGGAAAGACCTTTGCTTAAAAAGGTCAAGATCCCCACTGCATCTAGGGTCATCTCCAGTTGTTCTGATATCTATCTGGTCACTGGACCCAGATGGCTCCAGAGGAGAAAGTGAGGCTGGAGACTTTGCACGCCCTCCCTCACTTAGATCCAATTCATTTGCAAGTCATGGTACCATCTTCCTGATGTCATGGTCCTCTTCAATCTACTATAGAGCTGACAAAATAATCTTCCTAAGGAACAAGGCTGACCTTGTCACTTGCTTGCTCAAAAACCTTCCATGGTTCCTCATTGGCCTGGCAGGCAAAATTTCAAAGTAGCCTGGAATTTAAAGCCCCCATTATCTGGCTCTGACTTAGTTGATATTTCACAGTATACACTTTGGTGCAATCTAGGTTCTAGTCAGACTGAGCTATTAGATAGGCCTTAAACTTGACCTCCTCTCTCTATACTAGGTAGACAAAGCCATTTTCTGTTCATCCCTAATTCGGGCCTTCATCGCCTCTCACTTGCACTATTGCAATAACCTCCTAATTGGTTTCTGAGCTTTCAGGCGTTCACTTTTCCAATCCAACCTCCATACAGCTATCAGATTGATATTTCTAAAGCACAGTCCTGACCATGCCACTCTGGGGCTCATGAAGCTTCAGTGGGTTCCCATTGCCTCTGAGATAATATAGAAATGACTCTGTGAGTCATTTAAAGCTTTTCACAGTCTGGCTCCCACTCCTCTCTATGTACCCTATTTCCCATATATATAACATACTCCATCTCCTTTGCACAAGGTATTCCCCTATCTGGAATGCTTTCTCTCCTCACCTCCAACTCTTAGGAACCCTAGGCCTCTTTGAGGGTCAGTTTATGTAAAGCCTTCTACAAGAGATCTTTCCTGATTCACCCAGTACTCTGCCCCTCTCCATTACTTTCTAATGATTTCATATATGGTTTGTCTTCACTTTTCTTCACAGAGTGGGCTGTCCCCACTCCTCAGTAGAATGTTAGTTTCTCGAGGGCAAAGATGGTTTCATTTTTGTCTCCTATCTTCAGAACCTAGCACAATGCTAGGAATAATGTAGGAGACAGTTAAGAAAGACTTGTTGAATTGACTGAGTTAAATTGAACTCTTCCAGCACCTCATACCTGGATCCATCTGTATGCCCCATAAAATCTTGCATGGGTACCACATAGGAAGTTGGCTCAAGAGATCTGAGATGAGGAGCAAGGAGTAATGATCTGAGATTGTGATAGTATGGAGGATTCAATAATGATTATAGAGGCAGTTTCCTCCACACTTTTTCAAAATCAATCAATCAGGATTCCTGCCAGGTCTAGAAGGTATAAAAACCTCTCCATTTTAATTTCATAATGATAAAGGGGCAGCTAGGTGGCACAGAGAATAGAGTGCCAGGCCTGGAGTTAGGAAGACTCATTTCCTGAGTTCAAATCATTTATTAGCTGTGTGACCCTGGGCAAGTCACTTCACCCTGTTTGCCTCAGTTTCCTCATCTGTAAAATGACCTGGAGAAGGAAATGGCAAACCCCAAATGGGGTCAAAAAGAGTCAGACATGATTGAAACAACTCAACAACAACAGTGATAAAGTCCCAAGCTCAGGGTAAGAATGAAGACAAGCAGGGAATTGGCCTGGAGCTTGAAAAAATGATAGATTTCAACAGGTGTGAAAGAGGAATGAATGTATCCTAGGTATGGAGGATGGTTCATGTAAACATATAAAGATAGGAGGCGGTAGGTCAAGTTTTAGGACACAACTGAACAGCAATAATATTTAGTGTAAGCCCTCGGAGAACGCAGTGAAGTTCTTTCAGCTGCTGGGATGCTCAGTCTTCTTGGGCTTTTTTAAACCAAGGTGTTCTAGGACCTCCCGGTGCCAAAGTGTCAAAGGTGTGTCAAAGTCAGTCTGGCAAATATCCTAGTTTACTCTTATGATCCTAACCAATGCATCACTTGTCCCATTGATACCTCCTTAGCAAGGCTACCGCCACATGGCTCTATGCCAACCTGGGAAAATCTGTCTTCAAACTCCAGGAAGTAGAATCCCTGGATCATATCCTGAAATGGTTTCATTCTTTCAGTCTGGACACCTAACATTTAACAAAGTACCTGGCACATAATAGATGCTTAATAAATGTTTGTCGATTAACCGATTGGCAGATTTGCTTCCTCTTTAGTCTGACCCTCAGGAGATGAATACTATCCTTCAGGGCCACATCCCAATCAGCACTACGGGCTTCCTCAGGATCCTGGGATTGGCACGGGGTCTGGCCAAAGAGGTTTATGCTGTAGCCTAGTGCAGAAGAAGCCAAAGTTTGTGGTCTGTTCCCATGTGCCTACTTTTGTCAGAAGTGAAACCCTGCCGAGTGCAGCTTCTCAATCTGGGTTTTTCTAGGTGCGACTTTTATGTATCTACATCGTTGCTGTTGTTGTTCAGCTGTTCTCAGTCGTGTCCAACTCTTCATGTCCTCATTTGGGATATTCTTGGCAGAGATACTGGAGTGGTTTGCCATTTCCTTCTCCAGCTCATTTTACAGATGAGGAAACTGAGGCAAACAGGGTGAAGTGAGTTGTTCAGGGTCACACAGTTTGTAAGTGTCTGAGACCAGATTTGAACTCAGGAAGATGAGTCTCTCTGACATCAGGCCTAGAACTCTATCCATTGCACCACCTAGTAGCTTTCATATGCATACACACACACACACATATATATATATATACATACATACATATATACATACATACAAATACATGTAACTATGTAAACATGCATTATATCTAACACATGGTTTCTGCAATATATAGACAGGAATTTGAGTAGCAAGAAAAGCAACTATGCTAATTTGGCACATTGAGATTTACTAGGTCATCCAGTGGATAGACTATTAGCATTGGAGTCAAGAAGACCTGGGTTCAAATCTTGCCTCAGTTATTACTTGGCTGTTGGGGCTCTGGGCAAGTCACTTAACCTCTCTATGCCTCAGCTTCCTCCTTATAAAATGGGGATAATAATAGCATCCACCTTACTGGGTTATTGAGAGAATCAGAAAAGATAAAAAAATACACAGTTATCCCTTCCACATAGCAACTTTCCCCATTGCTATTTCAATATATCGCGAGTTGGCATAGGAAATTAAATGGGAATTTTTGGGGAATTTTGCAGAAGCTGCAGATGACGCGTGAAAGCCAGCAGATGATACAGAAAATGTTTAGAAACTCAGAAATGCGTAAAATATATGTATGGGATGTACGTATGATATCATGTAATAATGGTGATCATATCCATACTAATATATGTATAATATGAACACATTTTATCTTTAAATACCATAAATATACACAATTTCTTTTTTAAAGTTAAGATAAGTAAAAGGATAGTTTGGGAAAAGAACAAGAAAACCGACAGATGATGCCACACAAAGGCTAGTATTTTTACTTAACATTGACCTACATATAGCCCATGACCGAATACTTAACCCAAATTTTACAGTAAGGTACTGTCAACACTCCATAAAAGGAAAAGAAAAAATTCCTACTTCTTCTCTGGTACAAAGGGAGGGCCAAACATTTTTCCTCAGATTTGCTAGGTCGTAAAGGTGCCGTCGTGCCCCAACCCCACCAAGATGTGGAAGGGATAACTGTCGAGGGTTTTTCAAATCTTAAAGTACCATATAAAATGTGATTATCATCATAATTATTATTATTGCCATCATCAACATCGTCATTACCAAATGCATTCCTCACAAGAACCTCAAGGATTAGAGGTATTAATCCCGTTTGTTTTTAACATGCAGAAACTAGGTTAAGATAAGTTGGGTGACTTGGTAGGGGTCACACAAGTAGTGAGGGTCATAGTCCCAGCATTCATTGAACCTATATTTATCCTGACCCCAAGGGGGGTGCCCTATCCAATACATGTCCCGTACAGCTCCTAATACAAAGTAAGCGTTCAACAGATACTTGTGAAATGAATGAAGCCACAATAAATGAAGAAGGCATCTGAGATTAAGTAATCCAAAACATCAGGTAATTCAAAAGCCGACTATGCTTAATTTTGGAGTACATTATGTCATTACTTTCCTGTTTCCTTGGGCTGATCTTCAAATCACCTGATGCTCTCTAAGCCTACAATGACTGGAGGTGTCGGGATGAGCGGAATAGAAAATAGTCATGGGAATGGGTGAAGCTAGGAGCGGAAGGGAAGGTGAGAAACCAGACCAGAGGGTTGGAAAATTCAGCACAGAAAATGTGCAAAGTAGATTACCAGACGTAGAAGATTTCCAAATGTGACAAAAGGCAGGATCTGAGTCCTCTGTTTACTCCCCAGACGCAGTTTCCCAGGCCAGATTAGGGGCAATGAGGATGTTTGCAGAGGCTATGTGTCAGCTTTTGCAGGTCTGGCCCTAGGCAGAATCCTAAAGCAGGTAAAGTTTGCTTGCTTTCTCTCCCTGCCCTTTCCCTCCTGCCAAATGCCCTCAAGCTTTCTCCCCCTCTTCTAACCATTGTGAATTCTCAAATCCTTCATTTTTACTAAGGGGAAAATGACTGTTAACAGTTTCAAGGGCTACCCTCTCCCAGAGATACTTTTCTTCTAGCAAACTCTTAAACTTTAAGCTAAATTGAGGTCCTAGGCTCTTGTCACTTGGAATTCTTCCAGCCCTAAATCTATGCTCCTATGAGCTTAGCATCTATGAGATTGGAGGGTTGATCAGTATCCCACTCCTCCATCTTCTTGCTGTTAAGTCATTTTTCAGTCATGTCCAAATCTTCATGACCCCATTTGAGGTTTTCTTTGCAAAGATGCTGGAGTTGTTTGTCATCTCCTTCTCCAGTTCATTTTTACAGATGAGGAAACTAAGGCAAACAGGGTTAAGTGACTTGCCCAGGGTCACCCAGCTAGTAAGTGTCTGAGGTCACATTTGAACTCAAGAAGATGAGTCTTCCTGACTCCAGACACGCAATTCACTGTGCCACCTAACTGCCTCCTCCCCCACCTTACAGCACAAGAAAATGTTTATACATGCATGTGTGTGTCACCATTTGCATATTTATATACACACAAACATATATGTGTTTATAAATATGTGTGCATACAGTACTGTGGATATATGTATGTATCTATCTATCTATCTGTGGATTTCTGTAGTCTGTATTTATGTATTTGTCTTGGGGGTGTATCCATCTATTTGTGCACAAGCGTATCTTTTTCTTTAAAAAAATTGATTGCTGGGTTTTTTAACATCATTTTAATTTCTGAATATATCTCACTTACCCAGAAAGCCATCCCTTGTAACAAAGTATTTAAAAAAAAGAGGAGCAAAAAAGCAATTCATCAGAACCAACCAACACAACCGATTTTTGACAATATAGCCAGTAGTCCACACCCATAGCCTGCCACCTCTGAAAAGAAGGAAAGGAGTGCACAGCCATATTTCATAAGATGAGAATCTTAGATCTGGAAAGGACCTTGGAGACCATCCAATTGAACCCTTTCATTTTACTGATAAAGACACTGAGACCCAGAGAGAAATGACTTCACTAAGGAACAGCTCTTTAACTAAAGAGACAGGAGGACTCCCAAACTGGTGCCCTTTTCCATTCTCCTTTGCTGTCGTATCATTTGAACATTGAGAAAGTAGGAAGCTTGTCTTTCTTTTTTCAACTTATGAATAAACACGAAGCAGAAGAGAGAGACTAAATTATCTGCATGACCATATATTTCAAGATTTTCCTAACAGCTAAAGGTTAAAACATATTAAACTACATTTACAAATAAAATCAAACAGATTAAAAACACACGCAGTGGGCACGGCATTTGTGCAGTCGACATCATGGTCTCCTATGATGGCAAAGACTAGGTGAGGAGTAATGGTGAGGATGCTGAGATTAAGGAGAAGAGTAATGGTAGTCAGCCAGCAGAAAACGCTTTCATTGCCCTTGAGATGAGGGACCATGAAAGTCAGGTAGTGCTTCACGCTAGGGGAGAAGCCCTGCATACTTGGTTTCAGGATGAATGGGAGAGAGTTAGAAATCACTGCACAGACTTCAAGAGGAGATGACTAATGTGGGAAAGAAGGGATGAAACTGAGGGGAAAGTGACATTGACTCCCACTTGTTTGATCATATGCAGGTAGGAGGATCAGAGTAAAAACCTCCAAGTTTTTACTCTCTCTACTTCTTGGGAGTTGGATCAGGACTAAAGTGGGAGAAAGGGGACAGGAAGAGGCTGTCAGGGAGAATGTGTCCCACTCCATTGTTGTACGTGCCAGGAGCTTTAACAACACTATGTTTAATTTTATTTACTACTTTAATTAAATACTTTTCTAAACTAATGACCTTTGCAATCAGATTCAATGAACCACACTATGAAAGGGAGAACCTAGTAGAAGAGAGTAGAGGTGAGACTATCAACTTGTGATCACACAACGGATCAAGTTTATGGAGCAAGCAGCTGCCCTGGGAGGAAAAGCAACTTAGTTTGGCTGAAACTCACAATGCCCTCTGGTGGTGTGTGGTCATTACATAAATATAGTAAAATCAGAACCTTAGAGTAGAATGGACCTTAGAGATCACCTAGTACAGAGGTAGGGAATCTGAGTCCTAGTCCAACTCCCTCATTTTACAAATGAGGAAACTGAGGGCCAAATAGATTAAGTGACTTGCTCATGGACCCATAGCCAGTAAGTCCCAGATAACCGTTCCACTAAAATAATCAAATATTTTCATGTTAAAGAAAAAATTCCACAATATATGAATTTTCAATTAAACCACTAAATTGCCTGTCATTCCTGGTGATGATTACTGTCCTAATATTGTGAAGCAAAATATGTACTCTCAACATGGTAATAATTATTTTTAAAAAGCACAATTTCCAATGCCCTTCCAAATACAATGAAGTAAGACATTTATCTAGAATTTTCAGGATTGCAGAGAACCTTCTGGCAATGACCTTGTGATCTAAAAAGCTTGAATGTTAATGACTGTATTTTACTGGTAAGGAAACTGAGACCCAGGGAGGAAAGTGAGTCGTCCGGGGCCATATAGCTAATGGGAAGCAGATGATTGGTTAAAATAATCATGTGAATTTGTTGTTGAATATAAATATTCAAAATGCATAATTTTCTCCTTTTAATTAAACAGAGAGACAGTGTTGCATGGTGGATAGAAAGCCAGCCTTGAAGCTCAGAAGATCTGGGTTCAAGTCCTGTCTTTGACATGTACCGTGTATAACCCTGGGCAAGTCACTTAACCTTTTAGGGCTCTAATCACTCTAAATTGGAGAGCACTATTTTAGTGCTGTAAGACTATAAATTGGAAGGAAGGAAATAACCATTTATCAAGTGCCTACTATGTGCTAACCACTGTGCTAAGTGCTTACCAAATATCTCATTTGGTCCTCACAACGATCCTGGGAAGTAGGTGCCATTATGAGTCCTATTTTACAGTTGAGGAAACTGAGGCAGACTGTGATTAAGTGACTTGCCCAAGGTCATACAGCTAGACAGTATTTGAGGTTGGATTTGAACTCAGGGCTTGCTGACTCAGAGGTCCAATGCTCTATTCATTGCATCATCTAACTGCAGAGAAAGGTAATGGCCTGTATTGATAGAGGGAGTTCCCTATAACAAGGAAATCATATTCCAGTCCCTGTCCCTAATTAAAGTTAACACATGTGTTGTTTTTGGTGATGGTTTTTGTCCTTTAGTTTCTTCTTTCAGACTTAACGTCAATGGATCCACAGTCTCATTGGTGTGGGTGTTCCCTCTCTAGGTGCGAATCCTCCCCACGCCTCATTCTGAATGATTCTTGTCCATATTTGCAATAGATCCTCCAAAGAAGACCTCCCCAGTTCTCTGGATCCCATCCAATGTAAGTCTGTCCACCTGTTATCCCTTGCTCTCATCAGGAAACCATCCTCTGTCCTCTTCTGCTCATATGTGACCTTGAGCGTATCTTTGAGCCACTTCTTCTTGCATATAAGTCATCCATGGTGATGTGCCACAGGTGACTTACAAATACCAATTCCCCTCCAGGTACGATGAGGTAAAACATAGCACAAATAACCACAATTAACTTCAGAATGAACAATTCTGAATTGCTCACAATTAACTTTCCCAAGGCTTTAAAGGTATCTGCTTCATAATAGCATACATAGCACTGCCAAGCTTGAGGGTCCCTTGGAGGCCATCAACTTCAACCCTTTCACTTGACAGATGAGGAAACTGAGGCACAGAGAGGTTAAGTGACCTGCCCAGGGTCACACAGCTAGTGAGTAGCAGAATCCAAGTCCAGTGTTCTACCCACATCACCATGCTGATCCTCAGTTAACTTTGGTAAATAAAATAACTAAATTATCATTTAGGTTTCCAAGGAAACAGCATATCAAATTTAATGACAGCTCTAAAACACATCCTCCACTAACAATTTCTCTGATTCCTCATCCTAGATGGAGGTAGCCCTGTGTTTTTCAAGGCTATAGCATTGGAGCACAAGCTTTGAGACATCCTACTGATGGGAATGCTTAAAGTATGGATCTAGTAGGGAATAGGCACATGTACAGTATTGTATATTAGTTATCTGGGGACCAGCCTAGCTAAGTTTGTAGAGGCTCATCAGCGGTTTGGCCATGATGATTTGGGGCGGGGCGCACATCAAGCCTTGGTGATCATTTACAAAATCAAAGAGGAAAGAACTCACCCCAAGAAATCCCAGATCGCCGAAGTATTAAAAATACAGAGTGGAGGCTTTTTTAGGCATAGTGTCACATCCTTGCAATACTTGTGTTTATGGAAGTATGGAGGTTTTGTGTCTGTATCTATGCATGTGTGCAGGTTAATGTGAGTTCATAATTACCTGGGAACATCCACATTAAACATATAAGAGTGTCCCTACTTACATTTGGACATGAATGTATTTCTGTGGGTGTCTGTGGGCTTCCACACCCATACCTTCAAAGCACGGAGGAGATTCTGCTGAGGGTCACCATAGTGTGAAAAAAGGACTGGATGTGGAGTCAAGAATTGAGTTTGAAACTTTGCTCTGCCACTTGCTAGTTGAGTGGACTTGGGAAAGTCATTTTACTTTTTTGGGACTCAGTTTTCTCCTCTGTGTAATAAAGGGATTGGAATAAATGACTTCTAAGGTCCACTCCAGTTCTGGATCCTATATTCTCATTGCTTCTGCAGTTTGGGTGCTGAGGGAGAAATTGAAAGCCAGGCATTTGTGATGATGTGCCTATGTTCCAAAGGCTGTGTGTGAGGGGAAAAAAAAGCCTTCTCCACCTTTCCCTAAGGGTTCCTACTCTCCCCCACAGGTGGTTCCCTGCTTTTATCCTGCCCTGCTTAGTGGTTTATTTTTGGCAGTGCCTAGCCAAGTGCACTGGGTCAATAGGCTTAGTTTTAAATAACCGGATTCCTCTCTGCCTGTTCTTATAAAGAAGGGTGAGCACACACACCAGGAAGAGGCATTCAAGTGTCCAGACTTTGGGGGAAAAAGTGAAAAATTCTGTAAAAGCAGTTATTTGGCATCATGAAAGTGAGCTCTGGGTTGCTGGAGTGTAGTGTGCTTTTAAACGTAACTATAATTCACTCAAAATGGTTTAGGTGGTTAGAGAGCCTTGGAGTTCAACCGTCTCACTGACTTGTTTAGGCAAAGCATTAGGAAGGGAACTAAATGGTGGAGCTGGGAGCAAAGGAGAGGGGAGAAGAAAAAAAATGAATTTAAACTTGTCTGTAAAATGGAACCAAACTGGACTACTCATCCTGATGTGGCTTGAGTAGAAGGTTAAGAGATTCCGGTAACTCCAGAATGGGGGGTGGGGGAGGGAGGGTGAATTCACAACTGTCTTGGCTCGGCAAGCAATCTTCTATCTTTCGGCAAGTTACACATTCTCTCGGTGCCCCATGTTTCCCATGAAAAGAAAAAAAAGCCTTGGGCTTTTACAGTGAAGGAAGAGGATCCCTTCTGCCTGACATCAGGGGTCCCTCTCCAAGTCATTCAGAAAGGAAGGAAACAGATTAATGGTAATATGACTCCTGAGATCTGAAGGGAGATCTGTCTTTACTTAAGCCCCGCTTATCTTCAATACCACTAACCTTATCCAGGCTGGAGTAAGGGTCCTTTTGGGTGAC
Organism: Trichosurus vulpecula; assembly: GCF_011100635.1. Lineage (NCBI taxonomy): Eukaryota > Metazoa > Chordata > Mammalia > Diprotodontia > Phalangeridae > Trichosurus > Trichosurus vulpecula. The sequence goes on from NC_050574.1 coordinate 126,245,505, forward strand.
TGCTTTGGCTGAGGGGTGGTGTTGGGGGGTGGGGGGAGAGAAGAGATGGAGGTAAAGAAAGTAGATTTGGGAGGAAGGTTAATTATTTTTGTCTCGGAGGGTGCCAGCTAGAAATCCACTGATTCTTGAAGTCGCCACCTCTCCTCAACACCTGCAGGGTGGAGTCACCTGCCAGCTCTTCTGTTTAGCCCTAGAAAACCCCCGGCAACAACCCCACTCCCACCCCAGTCCAGTCTAAAGTGCCGCAGCAGTGACTTCAGTTGTGGAAAGATACTGAGTTCCCAGTTAATCATGTAGGGGTTACTGAATCCAGCTCGAATTTTATTCAGTGTGGCCCTGTTAGGGGTAGAGGATGGGGGAGAAGCTAAACTGAAGTAGAAGGAAAAGGGAAAAGACTGATCCAAGGCACTGAGTGAGGCAGAAGAACCTAGCTGTTCCAGATCCTGGCCCCATCTCACTAAGGTCTTCCTTGTAGACCTTGTATGATGTTGGTATACATATAACATAATGTATGTATATAGATAATATGTTCCATTAATCCATGAAGCAGGGACCCCTTCCCCCCGCCCCCACCCCCCGACCTCCCAGCTCCAGGTGAAAGGAGAAGGGGACGAGGCGGGGCTGCACCCGTCTGGGTCCCCACCTCACATGCACCTCCCCCATTCTCCTGCCTTCGGGTTGGGGGCCATATGGGCTTGGAGCTAGACGCTGTGCTCCTCACACAGGGTGCCGCTGGGGGGTGGGGGGTGGTGGCGGGGGCGGGGAGAGCGGCAGCCTAGCCCAGCCCTGGCGATGACAGGAGCTGGGGAGCGGAGGAGGGAGGAGCCGCCGAGAGCTGGGCTGTGGAGCAGCGAGAGCGGAGCGGGGCGCGGAGTGCGGGCGGCTGGGAGCGCGCTACAGCGGGGGAGAGGCGCTGCTGCACGGCCGGCCGTAGGACCACCTCCCCGGGAGAATAGGGGCTCTTTATGGCATGTGGCTGGTAACTTTCCTCCTGCTCCTGGACTCTTTACACAAAGGTGAGACCTGCTTGGGAAGGGGATGGGGGTGGGGGTGGGAGAGGAGAGCGCTAGGAGAGAGACGGGTGCACAGCTTGTCCAAGCTGGACTTTGGGGACCAAGGTTGCATCCTATCCCCGGGGGGCGCAGTAGGGACTGCCCCATTTCCCTGATCAGAGGGGGAGCCAAGAATCGGGACAGGAAACTGGGGACGAGTCCTACCTCCCCCAGCCTTCTCTCCCTCGGGTTCGCTCTGTTTCCCCGCTAGCTGCCGCTGGTGGGGAGGGGGGGGGTGGTGTCTGGAAGGAAGAAAAGGCAGGAAAGGGAAGAGAAGGGAAAAGGAAGAGAAAAAGAAGGGGAAAGGGAAGGGGAAGGGAATGCATCGCCCCTAGGACTATTCACCTCCCGAGTTCTGCCCCGGAACATCGTGATCCCTGGCCCCCTCCTGCCCCGCCCCCCTCCATCCCCTTCACCAGCTCCAGTGGATCACCTGCCATGGGACCCAGTAGGGAGCGTCCAAGTGAGGACCCAGTCCTCATTGGATCACCCCACTCTTTACCTAGCAGCTGTATTCTACCCTTCCTCCTCCCTCCCTTAACAGATACCTCTGGGAGGGGGGCGCTATCTGGGCTGGACTCGCTGCTCCCCCTTTTTCCTCTGGGGGTTCGGTCCGGAGAGGTGAGGTCTGCCCAGTTGCAAGTTTGTTCCCTACACACTGATCTAATCTCTTGGACCCAGAGGCTCCCCCCTCCCCGGCATCAGTGGGGCTTTCTCCATCTCCAGGCGCCTCTGCCTGCCCCAAGGTGAGAGAGCCGCTGTTGCTTCGTTTGCTCTCCTCTGGGCAGAAGGGAGCGGCTCCTCTGGGGGACGTCGATCCCAGCCCTAGGTAGCAGAGGGACCATCTCCCCCTCCTCCGTTGGGGGTTGCTAGGGGTGGAGTCAGGTGTCCGGCATGTCCAGACCTGCAACCCAGGCCCTGCGCACCTGCTCTGGGAGGAAGCGGGGACACGCGGGGGGTGCTCCCCGAGACACCTGGGCACAGATCTAGGGAGTGAGGGTGGCCTTGAGTTCCCCTGCCGCCCTTCTCTCGGGACAAGGCTAGAAGGAGATTTTGGGAGACTAGGCTACTGAACTCCGTGGCCCTTGCCCTCTTGTATACGCGCGTGGAACACACACACACACACACACACGCAAACATGCGCGCGTGTGCACACACACACGCAAAAACGCGCGCACGAACACACACACAGCTCCACCTGTCCAACCCGCCGCCTCCAACTTTTCTCCTTCTCTCGCCCTCTGGGGCGCTCCTTCCCCCTTTTGCTCTGGCAGGCAGGATTGGGGAGTCTCCCCTCTGGGTGGGTGCACCAAAAGCCCGGGGGCTATTTGAAGCTCCCTGGAGGGACCCCAGCCCCGCCCTTGCAGATGCCACTCACCCGGACCCAGACTTAGGGGGTTGGGATACCCTAGGGAGGGGGAGGAGGAGGGGTAGAAGGGATTAAAATCCATTCGTGGGTTTGGGGATGGGGAGGTGGGATCGAATCATTCGCGTTTTGCCGGTTTCGGCCCAGCCTGCTGGAGGCTAGGATGCGCTTCCCCGCTTTGCCTGGCGAGGAGGGGGAGGGGGGCCGGTCCAGAGGCCGGGGAGGACACTAAGTTACGGAGTTTACTTGCAGGTGGATGGGCAAATGGGGGTGCCAGGTAACCTGCAAGGCCTAACATAGAGCAGCGTAAACCGCGTTCCTACTACGGGGTTAAAGTCTGGCGACTCCTTTCTCCATATACCTTACCCTTGGCGGATCAAAAAGCCAACCTTCCTTTCTCCTCCTTCCAACCCCAAGACTTCCTCCTCCCACCCCACCCTAGTTTCCCTCCTTCCTCTCTCTCCCTTTGGCTCCTCTTGCCTCCCTCCGCCCCCACAGGCTTGCTCAAGCTCTAGGCTTTAATTACATTAATATTAAAAATACATAAGGTGAGGAGCGGCAGCTCTCTCTCTCTCTCTCTCTCTCTCTCTCTCTCTCTCTCTCTCTCTCTCTCTCTCTCTCTCTCTCTCTTTCTCTCTTCCTTCTTCTCTCTCCCACTCCTTCCCCTTTCCACCGCTACTCTCTTTTTCCCCTCCTAGTCTCTAGTTTGTCAAGCAAAGAAGCCCCACCACCCGAAGGCTGCTGCCACACTCTCCCAGCTTTGTCCTTCAGCCTTTTTACCCCCTTTACTTCGCAGATGCTCCCTTCCCTTGTTCCCCATCCTTGGGACAGGGATAGGAAGAACTTTAACTTCAGGCTAAAGACTTACTTCTCCCCCCTCCCCCCTCCACTTCCCTCCAGGAAAATCTGCATTAATAAATGAAGCCTTAGCTATTTGATAGGGAGTAGGGGGAGGAGGGAGAAAGAGCCAGAAGGCACAATACTAAGAGGGGAAAGATTGCCTTTAACTTGAGGATGAAGTTTCTAGGGTGGGCTGTGAGCCAATGGGCAGCATGATCCTGGCAGAATGAGGCAAGGGACCTGGATGGTGGGTTTTACTCTGTGGTACCATTGCAGTTTGGAATGAAGCTCCCCCTGGTTTGTGTACCAGTGATGCTCATCATGCATGCATTTCTTTCTCTTTCTGCCCTTAATTGGGTCTCAGGCGCCATGCTGGATTTGGTGGCTGTTCTACCTTGGGGGTGGGGGTAGGTACTGGATAAGAGGAGGTTTGGTGTTTTCTCTCTTACTGCCATTCACAGTGGAGACAGAAGAAAATGTAAATGTTTGAGGCTGCAGTTTCAGGAAATGATATCCTCCTGTAATAATTTGTATGTCCATCTGTGAGACTGGAGAGAAGGCATAGCAAGAGGGAGGAAAACAAGATGAGATTGGAGGGAGTAAGCCCCTTGGGTGAACTAAAGCAGTTACTGAATATGTTTAAAACCTGTATTAATACCCTTCTCCTCAAAATATTTTATTTGATAGAAACCAAGCACATGTTGATCTTATCTCCCGGAGCTAAACCTGGGGAATTATTTTAATAATTGGTTATTGAGCATCCAATGACGTCTTATTATTGCAAAGGCAAACCTAGATTTGGGCATCTGGATGAAGCCCATCTCTGCTCTCAGTGCATTTAGGACGGTTGCTATAGTCAGCGTGCCAGCATCTGTGTTGCGTGAATTTGCATTTCTACAGTGTAAAATAACAACCATCCGCAGCCCTAAAATTCCTGTTTTCTAAAAGCCAAAATAATGCTTTGCATTGATTTTTCATTTTCCACCAAAGCCACAGGGACTGGGGGCTCATGTTTTGTTTTTTTTTTCCTCCCTAGAAGACCAAATTAAAAGCCCTGTCAGGCCATTAAGAAAATCTCCCATGCTCCGTGTGGTGTCTAATTAAAAAGGAGGTGGGTGGGGGAAAATGCATTTTTGAAATATCCCAACAGCAAAGCAACTTCTCGAGCTGGGTGAAAACACCAGGGATTGAGCAGTGGGGGAGAGCAGAGGGAGAAGACCCGGGGACGTCATTACTGGAACAACATGATGAAAAATGGAATTGCTTTAATGCCCGATAAACCTTTCAGACCCTTCATATTTCTGGGCATCAAAGGCAGCTGCCTTTAATCTATTTCTGCAGCAGGATGGGGAAGCTCAATTAGAAACATAATGCAAGTAAGCAGTTGACCCAAAGACAGGACTGAAGTTGAGTGAGTCCCAGTGGACTGGGACTACCTGCTTATTTCTTTACCTTCAGGAAGAGAGAGGCAGTTGGTCAGCAAACAAATGGGGAATTTAGCTGAGCAATGGCTTACTAGACAAACAAGAGAGGAGATCTGAACCAAAGCAGGGACGATGAGGAACAAACAGGGAGTGTAATCCCACCGGGCGAGTAAACTGCCCTAATGCTTTCCAGGATGCTACCAAGGTGGTGGGGAGAGCAAAAAGAGGGTTGCATCTGAGTTCAAACCTTGTCCTCCTACCTCCCTATCTGTTTGACCTTGGGCGAGTCACTTCTTGGAGTGGACCTCAGCTCCTTCTTTTATCAATTGAAGGGAATCAGACTAAATGATCTTGCTCTAACCCCCTCCAGTTTTAAATCCTATGACAACCTTTAACCATTGCCTCTTATTTCCTAGGAGGCTGATAGCCCTTAGAAAAGGGTCCTTGGAAAAGCAACAATAGCCTACAGGCAGTTGTTCAAGAGGGACAGGGATGAGAGGCAGCTGTGGTAGAGGCGGTAGGGTGCTAGACTTAGAGTTAGGAAGACCAGGATTCAAATCCTGCCTTAGACAGTTACTATCTGTGTGACCCTAGACAAGTCACTCAACCTGAGTGTGCCTCAGTTTAAATATCCATAAAGTATGTGTAGTGTATATTCAGTGGCCTCTAAGGTTGCTTCCTATGTATAACTGTGTTCGGAACGGGAGAGCGCAGGCAGGGATTTCAGTTGTGTGTGGTGGGTCTGCAGATAGGATCTTGGCAGCTACCCAGGTGTGCTTTCTTTTGGTAAGGCAGCATTTGTGCAAGTGGAGTGGATTACAGGTTGGCAGCAGCCTAGGTGGGAGATAGAGCTCCTTTAACCCTGAACGAGGTTTATTCTGGGCAGACAGGTGCCTTAAGGGACCAGGACCAGAGCAGGCCCAGGTTTATGGATTCATTTGCCTCTATGGATTGTCTCCCCAGCTAACCCAGATAAAGGACCACATCGTCTCTGGTTTTCTGGATCAACCAGATACCTCCTTTCCTTGGGCACAGAGACTGCTCAGTGTTGGCTCTCTTTCCTTCTACATTAGAGGGTCTGTTGTTCCCAATGCAGGCTTCCCCCAATTCAATTGGGGTCTTCTAGGGTTAGAGCACCAATTTCTCTGCATGACTGAGCAGCCCCAATCTCTCCGGGCCTGTGTATGTATCCAGAGGCCAGACTGCAGGGATGGGGGTGGGTGTCCATGTTAAAGAGTGCCGAGGAACAGGGGGTGTCATTCATCCTTTTGACTTGTCCCAAGTCCTCTTGCTGATCTCTCTGATGAGGTGCAGGGGGTGGAGGAGAAGGGATGAGAAGAGAGAAGACAGAGGGGGATGCACACACCGGTTAATAGGAATCCAGTGCTAACATCAGCCATCTGTCGAGATGTGCAGATTCCCCGGAAATAGAAGGAGCTGATGTTTATCATTATGGTTCATAGATGGAGAAGCACTCGATGATAGTGAGGGGAAGCTGATTACTGAGTAGTCAAGGCCTCAAATCTGACCTGCCTCTCTCTCTCTCTCTCTCTCTCTCTCTCTCTCTCTCTCTCTCTTGCCTTGACTTCTCTCATGAGCTGGGCTTATTTCCCCCTTTCTGGTGCTTTCAAACCTAAACAAGTGTCAGATGGGTCTCAAGAACTGAATCCCAGGCTCAGTGCCTCCCTTCCCCCCACCAGAGTTCTACCTTGTCACTTCCTCTCTCTACCCCAGCACGACTACTGATGCTAATGATAGGTCATATTTAGATCCCTATTTTACAAAATTTCTTCCTTAAAACAACCCCGGGAGGTAGTTAGTGCAAGTCACCCCATTTTATGGATGAAGAAACTGAGGCTTAGAGGAGCTAAGCCACTTGCCTGAAGTCACATTGCTCCTAGGGCAGTGTTTTCCTTTTTTTCCAGTATACTAGTGGGATGAGAATCTCGGAGACTGGGTGGGAATTACTTTCCTGGAGGGGGAAAAATACCCTACTGATATCTAGGCTCAGTGCTCTTGACCAAGCAGGACAGGGTCAGGCTCAGGAAGGAAACCACTGCCCAGAGTCTTTCCAGGGGCCCAGGTACAAAACAAAACTTCCCACAATCTACCAGCCTTTCTGCACCTCCATGGTATTTATTTTCAAGACTGTTCTAGAAAGTTTGTGCCCCTCTACTTCCCCACTGTCACCTCCACTACTGCCCTTTGAGGATATTTTTTTTCCTGAGACCAGAACTGGGCATGTGGAGAGAGAAGGGCAAAATTCTTAGGAGTTTATATGATACATGGCAAAGCAGCTCTGGTCCCTGCCCTCCAATCCTCCCTCAATGCATCCATATTTTCTGTATTGAATAACATTTACAGTCACCAAAATCCTTCCTTATCTCTAACACACAGTTCTTCTGTTATGGTTTGAGACCCTATCTTCCTTTTCTGATCCAACCTGCTCCCAAAGGTCCAAATATGGGTAGGGCAGATGGGGGCATTTTCCACCTGCTTCTCTTCTTTCCTACTGATCATATGATCTCAGAAGAGCATTCCATGGTATTTTTTTATGAGAAGATTTGAGATCACCTGGATCTGTTGCTATCTTTTTCTTCCTGATGTGATGATTCCTAGCAATGCAGAATGTCTAAGCAGTCCTGGTGTGTGTGTGTGTGTGTGTGTGTGTGTGTGTGTGTGTGTGTGTGTGGTGAGAGAGAGAGAGAGAGTGAGTGTGTGTGTGTGTGTGTGTGTGTGTGTTGTGTGGAGAGAAGGGGAGAGAGAGAGAGAGAGAGAGAGAGAGAGAGAGAGAGAGAGAGAGAGAGAGAGAGAGAGAGAGAAGGGATTCTTTACCTGGGATCCATGGATAGAGATATCTACAGATGGATAGGTAGATAGATGATTGTTGTTGTTCAGTTATTTCGGTGGGGTCCTACTCTCTGTGACCCTGTTTGGAGTTTTCTTGGCAGAGATACTGGAGAGGTTTGCCATTTCCTTCTCCAGCTCATTTTACAGATGAGGAAACTGAGGCAAACAGGGATAAGTGACTTGTCCAGGGTCACATAGCTAGTAAGTGACTGAGGATTGATTTAAACTCAAGTCCTCCTGACTCCAGGGCTGGTGCTCTATCCACTGTGCTAACTATCTGCCGATAGATGGATAGACAGATAGATAGATAACTATATTTAAACATAAGTGGTTTACTTTGCTATTCTGTTTCTAAATATCATTTTGAAAAGGGATCCATAGGCTTCCTTAGACTGCCAGGTGGGTCACAACACAAAAAGTTAAGAATCCCTCGTTTAAATGGTGTTGGCAATGGAATGGTACTGGGGGATGAGAGGCAGTATGGTCTAGTAGAAAGACCCCTAGGTTTGAAGTGAGAGGAACTGAGATTTAATTCTGTCTCTTTTATTTACAATTTGAGAGAGAGCAATTTGTTTGACCTTCTGGGCCTTGGTTTCCTTCTCTTTAAAATGAGGAGGCTTGGCCTTGATGATTGCTTATGTTCCTTATGGCTCTAAATTTGTGTTTCTATGTCTGGAGGCTCAACTTAATGTCTGGAAAAAAATGGGAGGTAGCATTACTTTATCCCATCTGTCGCCCTGCCCCCCACCTTCAACTTGGGGAAAAGTCATGAGGTCAAGGAGATATCCAAGAAGACCCAAAGCTTGCAGACTACATTCGATATCAGGGCAGAAGAAGCCCATCTTAATTCTGGGGCTCCCTGGAGCAGACAATGACATAACTATCTCAGTTCTTTGTTCTTCCCAGTATACCTGGACACTTGCTTGTCCAGGATCATCAGACCTTTCCCATCACTTCCTCAAATCTTCAGGTCCTGTTCTGAACCCCAGGGTCAAGGTCTATGCATTTCTAGGGCAGATTGGTCCTTGAAACACTGGAAAGGACTTTGCTCAGTGCTTTATTATTTAATATTATCTCATCTTATTCTTACAACAATCCTAGTAGGTATGTGCTATTATTTTCCCCATTTTACATGTAGAGAAACTGAGGCAGACAGAGGCTTGCTGTGGATTGCACAGCTAGTATGTTTCTGAGGCCATATTGAATTCAGATCTTCCTGACCAGGCTCAGCAATCTATCTGTTGCCCCATCTAGCTGCCCTGAAGATTGAGATACCTATAACACTGGCGACCCATTCATATTTGTTCCAGGATTTCAGGGATCTGTGACCTCCTGGATGTGGAGACTCTCTCCCCTGGTACAGAATACAACTCTATCTATTCTGTTATCTCTATTAGTAGGTGTTTCATGAATTGATGTAGTTTTTAAAAAAGTCATCATTTTCTGTTGGCCAGCCCATGGGGTGTGTCTCTTCAAACCCTTGCACGACAAATCCCTTCTCTTTTCCCTCTTGGTAGGACCTAGCAGAGCTTGATCTCCACTGGTTTCGCCTGTGAGAACCCAGGTTCACCACTTCACAGTAATTTGGTGTCAGGGGACCACAGTGAGGGGTCAGTTCATACAGCATCAAATAGTACATTTGCATAGTATTCTGTGGTTTACAAAGCACATGTGCCTGATCTCATTTGATTCTTCTCCAAGTAACCCTGTGAGGTAGGAAAGACAATGCAATGAAAGAAGTGATAGACTCGGAAGTCGGGGACTTAAGTTTAAATCTTGTCCCAGAGCATTCCAAGGACAGCTTTTCCTCACTGGGAGTTCCCTACACCAAGAAAGCCAGATTTCATTAAAGGAAAAAAAAATTATTCATCTTTCTAAAGAACTTTAGGGTTTATAAAGTACTTTTCTCACAACCCCTATATAAGTGCACATATAGGCTAAGTGACATATAGCTGGTAAACACTGTATCCTGAGCTCAGTTCCAGGTCTCTTAAGTCTAAGTCTAGTTCTCTTGTCACTGCCTGGCACTGCATCTATAAATCCCAGTGCCAGTTCTTCCCTAATAGCTAGTCAGGAAGCACGGAGGCCCCTTATAAATAATATTAGAGAGTTGATGAAAGAATTGGATGGCTATAGAGTTGCTTTTTTGGTAACACAGGCCCTTCATTTGGCTATCCTGTTCCCTGGGTACAAAGTGGGAATGGAAGTGGGAAGTGAAATAATTTATTTTCATAAACTGTTACACCTCTGTGAGAATTTTGTTCAATCCCTTGATTTTGCAGATAAAGAAATTGGGGCTCAAAAAATGGAATGACTTGCATAAGGTCACATACACAACAAATGACTAAGCCTTGAACCAAGGATTTCTACCTCTGTACAGTGCTCATCCACGCTGCCTCTCTACAGCTACTACTAGAATGTTTTCTAGAAACTTCTTTCAGTTAGCCATTAGTCCTTAGAAGATATGACATTGATAGATTTTAGAAGTGCTTCTAGGTTGGCAATGAAAGGATTATTTCCCAAATATCTGGTGATTCCACCAATGACAACAACATAGATTTGTGGGATGTATGTTGGTTTATGTTCTTCTTTCAACAAGGAAAATTACCAGATACAAAGATGAAAAGACACAAGATCTATGATTCCAAAATAAGCATATCATCTCACTTAAATTATCCAATACAGTTTATTGATTGAGTTCTCCAGGATATTTTGAGGTCTGAATTTGTAGCATGGGGATTTATCATCTGTCAGTTCACACAGAAGATGGTGAATTTCTGATGTATAATTCTAGCTACCAGGTTATGTCTTGCTAGGCATTTGTAGGTGCTAAATTTTTATAGCTGTCAGTGATATGTTGCACTGTTTCTACCATTTACTTGCATAATTGCTATACTGTTCACTAAGTCTGGACTTCTTAAAGAGAATCCTTCTGTAATTTCTATTGGCAATGACCTTGTCCTGAATGGGCATAATAAACTTCTTCAGTTCCACAAATACATCCATGAGATTCAGCCATTAGTTGCGATGTTTCTTTTTCAACATAGTGTTGACTGAGTTCATCTACATGTTGCCAGTGGAGGGCCTTTTGATTCTGTTCCTGAACCTCAGCCATTTCATTGCCTCTACACAGAAGAATACCACTTTTAGCAATATTGGAAAAATCCACTGGTGTTTATCTATGATAAGATTTGCTATTTATCATTATTTATTATTGTCATCATTATTAATGCATAGGTCAAGAAAGCGGTAAAGGGGATACCTATTCAAATATGTATTGATCTAGATGATCTCTTAGGTCCCTTTATCTCTAACATTATGGGATTCAGTGATAAAAGGACCTTTTTCATGAGTCTTTGAAGCCTTAGGATTCTTTGGCTACTCCTCTCAATTACTAGGATGGACATGTCTTTTGAGGGTAGCCTTGTATCGATAGAACACCCCAGATAGTCACTTGTCCCAGGTCACCTTTGGGAGTCTCTGGACATGTGTCAATTGCCTGATAGCCTGATTCCAGAAGGACTCATCCTCAAAGCTATTTTGAGGGAGCAGCACTTGACATAAAGGGTAAAATATTTTGCATTGTCGGGGATAGTTGATGTGCCCTCCCGTAGGGTGTGGGTACAGCCGACAAGCCTTATTTAACAGCTGTTTGCTTGGCTGCTTTAGAGAGCTGGCTTTTGCCTTGGGTACCACCCATTGCCTCTCAGCTGCTCATCTCCTCATCCCTCCATGCTCACCCAGCCTCCACAAGATGTCATTTACTCCGACAGCCTCCAAGGTCACCACCTTCATTAAGAACAAAGTTATTCAAATATTCCCTAAGTAGTCATACTCAAGATAAAGCTGATCTTGAAGGGCAGATGTGTGTGTATATGTGTGTGTATAAAATCCATACCAAACCTATTTGGCATTATAAATTTATATAAAGAATGAGCTGTGATTATTATAATTTTTAAAAACTTAATAAGTCCTCATGGCTACCCTAAGGCTCTGTCTCATTCTCTCCCCTTTCCTTCCTTCACAGAAAAGTCAGTGGTAATGTGGTAGAACAAGCTTGGGTGTTGTCGTTAGAAGATGTGGGTTCTAGTCTGAGTGTCCCTTAGCTGTGTGACCTTGAGTAAATCCCTTCTTTAGGCTTTAGTTTTCCATATCTGTAAAATGGGGTTGGGGGTGGGAGTGTTAGATGACAGTGGCATAGGCCAGCAAATGATTTCCAAGGCCCCTTCTGGTGCTCAAAGCCAGAGTCTGAGTCTGGATCTTCATTTGAAAGGCCTTGCCTCTGTCTAATGAAGTCTGTTACTCCTTACACTTTGGTGCTGAAGAAGGATGGTCCTCCTGGCTAGGAAGGGCTGGGACCCTTTTGATTGATGGCTCTGGGACAGGTAACCCCACTAAAAACAACAACAACAAACAAAACACAGTTGTTTGTTTCTGGTGAAGTTGGTATCCAGTAAAATACCCTTCTGAGCAGACCAGGCATGTCTGGGTTTCCGGTCAGAGTGTTCTGGGTCTCAGGACATTACTATTCCCTCTTCTCTGTTGGAAAAGTAAAAATAGTGTAGGTTACTCTGCAGGCTACCAGATGAATGTTTCCTTCCTTCCTTCCTTCCTTCTTTCCTTCCTTCCTTCCTTCCTTCCTTCCTTCCTTCCTTCCTTCCTTCCTTCCTTCCTTCCTTCTTTCCTTCATTCACCATTCACCAATCATTTATTAAGTCCCTAGCTAGATCTGGGGAAATTGCCGTTCATTTCTTTCACTCAATGAGAGAGGACTATGTTAGACACAAGGGGAAGGATAAAGATAATTAAGACAGTAAAACCTACAGTGTAGTAGTGGTATTGGAAGGGTGGAGGGTGATATGACACAAAGGGAAGGAATAGCTATAAAGCAGAACAGAATATGATAAGCAGCATATGATAGACACAAATTGCTATGTGAGATCCAAGGAAGAAAAATCAGTTTCTGACTGGGGAAATCAGGGAAGGCTTCATGGGGGAGATATCATGTAAGTTGGGTTTTCTAGGATGAATAAGATTTAAATAGTTGGGGGTTAGGGGTAGGTGGATGCAGGGAAATTCCAGACATAGAGACCAATATGAAAACACTGGATATATGTGAGGGAGTAGGGGCAGTCTAGTTTGGCTGGAGTGTGACATATGTGGAAAGGAGGCGTTTGAGATAAGGCCAGAGGGGTTGGGGGAAGTTGAATTATGGACAGCCTTGACTGCGGAATTTAATAGTTTGGGTTTGATTCCATAAATAGGAGACACTGAAGAGTTTTGATAAGAAAAGTGATGTGATTGGACCTGCATTCTGGAAAGTTTGATTTGATAGCAGTGTACAGGAGAGAGAGTCTTTATGGGACTGTGGCAAATGTCCAGGCAGGGGATATCAGCTTCTCTCTTTTTCCCCTTAACTGAAATCTGGGCTCAAGAGTTTTTTCAAAGGTTTGACCACGCTGATGTTATAGGTTGAAGAGGTTTTCTAAGCCAGGAGCTAAGAACCTGGGCATGCTAGGCCTGGGTCTGGGTTCTGTGACTGGGTTGGTGTTTGACCTTGATTCAATCTTTAAGCTTCTTTGGGCCTCAGTTTCTCCAATTGTAAAATGTAAATGATAATCCTTCCTCTTCTCTCACAAGTAGAGTTCGAAGAGATGAAAGCTCTCCTGAGAAGAGATGCTGTGGAAATGCATTGGACATGAAAGAACTTTGCAAATAGATACCCCAAAATCACCAGTCCACAACTTTATCAATTATTTTGCAGAGGGATTTGGAAGCAGGAACAAATGGCTGTTTGTAATGTTTTGCTGTGGTTCATTCATAGGACAGCTAGGTGGTATAGTGGATAGAGTACCAGGCCTGAGTTCAGATCTGAAGCTTATTAACTGCATAACACTGAGCAAGTGAACTTAACCTTCATCTGCCTCAGTTTACTCATCTGTAAAAACTGGGATAATAATAGCACCAGGATTGTTGTGCGGCAGGGGCGGGGAGCCTATGGCCTAGATCCTCAAGTGTGGCCCTTTGATTGAATCCAAACTTCACAGAACAAATCCCCTTAATAAAAGGATTTGTTCTGTAAAACTTGGAGTCAAAAGGCTACACCCGAAGACCTAAAAGGCATTTATGTGGGAAATTAAATAGATAATAATTGTAAAGCACTTCCTGGAATACAGTAGGTACTAGATAAAGAGTGGTTATTATTATATCTATTATTATTACAACCACTAGAATTTTATTAAATTCATTCATACATTCATGAATCCCATCTTAAAGTCCTGCCAGCTGCACTTCTTGTAATGCCCTCTCCTCCTTCTGAATTCTCATGCCATTTTATCCCTCTATCTGCACTCCATGTTGTATCATTTGCATACCATCTTATCTCCAATAGATTGTATGCTCCTTGAGGGAAGGGAAAGTATCATATTTTGCTTTGCATCTTCCCAGAGTAAGTTAATAAATTTGTTTTACGTGAATGAATAAATGAATCTTGGGAAAGAAATACTGTGGCATTATGACAATGCTCACTGCTGCCTGAATTGATGTCATTGTATGATAAATTACATCTGAAGATTCCAATGATTATGACCATAAAGGACCCCATATTCTCCCAGGCTCAGGTTCTACCTCTTCCTAAATGGTCCCCCTCTCTAGAGTAGGCCTTCCTCTGTTGTCAGGAGTCCAGGCTCAAGCACATCATCCTGATTGGAGAGTACAGTGAATAAGACAAGCAAATATCACCAAAGGATGAGAACACAGTGAGCTGCTCTTCCTTGTGGGGGTGGTGAAATGTTAATATTTCAGGCCCCTCCAGTTGCCATTTTTAGTGTTTTAAGAGGATGATCCTGGGGTGATTCAATGTACACCTCAGGAGGAGTCGAGGCGAGGCATCTTTGGATGGAGCGGCCAGACTCAGAGTAATGAGGGAATGGATGGAGAGGAAAGGGAACGGTTTTTGTCTGATTTTCCAGACACGAGCACCGTGCGTGTTTTGTTCTCCTCCTTAATCTAGGTGCTGAGATATGGGAGGGCGAATGAATGGTTGGGGGGTCGTAGATAGATTTCAGGGGCCAGGGACCCTGGGAGCAGCAGCCCAGATGCCTGGGGGTGATTTCTGGTTTAAAAATATTACTGTGCTATTTCTACATGTTTAATCTCTCAGCGATTTGGAGGCTGTTTTTCATGAAACACAGCATTTGGATGATGCTCAGTGTTAAATGGTGAAAGATTAAATGTCTTTAACTCTGTGCGTCTGTCACATAACAACCAATCCCATAACTTCCATTTTCTATTAAAAATCCATTTCCCCCTTTGACCAGAAGCAGCTTTACTGGGAATCTGAATGTCTCTCTCTTTATTTATGAGGTATTTTTCCACTCTTTTCCTTTCTCTCTTTCAACATGCCTGATTCTGTCTGCATAGGGGATGGAGAGCCGATGGAGAGAGACTGGGATTTAAGGAGATGGTTGCGGTTTTCTAACCTGGGGATTTGGTC
Source organism: Trichosurus vulpecula (assembly GCF_011100635.1). Taxonomy (NCBI): domain Eukaryota; kingdom Metazoa; phylum Chordata; class Mammalia; order Diprotodontia; family Phalangeridae; genus Trichosurus; species Trichosurus vulpecula. The sequence goes on from NC_050574.1 coordinate 126,260,532, forward strand.
TATAAATTAGGGATTTTTTCCAAGGAGAGATGGAGGAGAAACCTGTTCTGTTTGGTGCTTATTGGAATTTCAAAGGGACTGGAATCTGACTATCCCAACACTCAGCATCGAGAACACCCAGACAAATGTCAGTCCTCTACACAGATGCCAAAATAATCTTCCCAAAGTATAATTCCACTCAAGTTGCTCCTCAAGAAACTCGATGGCTCCCCATCACCCCTAGGATAAAATACAAATTCCACAGTTTGGCTAACTGAAAGCTCTTCATGGTCTGGCTCATTGGATAGAGCCCAGCTTCATGTACCCTCTATTTCTGCCAAACTGGCTAACCTGAATTTAGCATTCCTCTGCCTTCCTCTGTATCCTCACACAGTCTGTCCCCCATGCTTGGGATACACGTCTTCCTTCCTACCTCCGAGCTTTCTTTAAGGCTCGGTGCCACATCTCCCATGAGGCTTGTTGTGATCTTCTTGATTGTTATCTTTGCCCCTCTAAATTCGTTTTTATTTTGTTGTATATACATCTTGCATTTATTTATCTCTGTACTAATGGGTTCTCAATAAAATGTAAGGTTCTTAAGGAGCTTGGCCTATTGGGAGGAGTATAGCTTAGCTATTTGCATGGCCAACAACTAAAGGAGGGGGAGAACCTGTGGCCTCAAGGCCAACTGTGGCCCTCTGAGCAAGTGTAGCCCTTTGACTGAATCCAACAGGGCTGCACTTGAGGACCTAGAGGGTCTCGGGTGGCCTTGAGGCCACAGGTTCCCCACCCCTGACATGATATGTACCCTAGAATAGGTGCTCAATAAAGGCTTGTTGAACAGATGAAGGGCAGGCAGTGAATGGCTTGTTATAGTGGTACTGGAAAGGGAATCTGATGTTGTTAAAAGGGCACTGGCTGTAGAGCCAGAAGATGTTTTTGTGAAGCTCCCTTCAGCTACTTATCACCTTGGTGACCCTAAAGGAGTCAGTCTAACTTTATGGGCATCAGCTTCCACACCTGTAAAATGAAAGGGTTGTTCTAAATTAAAGGTTCTGAAGGCATGGTTTGTGGACCCCTGGGAGTCCCTGAGACCCTTTCAGGGGGTCTGAAAGGTCAAAATTATTTTCATAATAGGATATCAAATATTCTTCTCTTCCCAGCTACATATCTTTCTGAGGTTCAGATTTTTTTCATAGACCTCAACCCAAAGAACACATCCTAGCATCTCAAGGTAGAAGCAGGTATGAGAATCTAGCTATGACAAAATCATACAAAACAGTGCCATTCTCACTACATTTTAAAAATACATAATAATTTTTCACAAAAATGTTATTTCTGTTAATAATTTTTATTTTTAAATGAATTAATAAATATTTTTAAAATGTATTAGTTTAAATTTCTAATATGGTAAATATCAATACTTATGATCCATATACATGAAAGCTCTTTGGATTTTCCTCAATCAATTCGGAAGTTTTGGAACCACTGGTCTAGATCGTTCTTAATATCCTTTCTATTTCTAGATACAATAAACCTGGAATCCTATAGCCAGCCCTTCCAGTCTGCATTACTGAATTACATCCAGTTTTGTCATTGGATCACATGGCCTTAAATTGCTCTCTAGCCCTATCTTATCTTTGTGTACCAGTTAGATCCCTGTCTTCTGATTCACCTCAGTGGTTTGCACAGTGAGGGACACTTCTTAGTACTTCCTAATTTTTTGCTGGTTGAATGAATGAATGACCAAATGATTTTTAGGGGCCACTGTGTCCAAGAGGAAACTATGAGCATGTTCACATTAAGAAGACACATATCACCTAAGGAATTTAATGCCATGAGATGAAGGGAGAAAAAAGAATGCTCAGGGTATTGAATGAGTGTGAACAGGTTGAGAGATTAGCAAGCTGTAATTAGATAGTGCAGATTTTGTGTACAGGTAATGATACTGAAAGGCTACTGGGCCCTGCTACTGCAGCAAGGCCATCCATGAGGACCCTTCACCTCTATTCCTTTTAATACCTCTTGCCAGTTAGTCAGTAAGTCAATCTAGTATTTATTATGTTCTAGGCACTGTGCTAAGTTCTGAGGATACAAATAATGATAAAAGACAGTCCTTGCTTTTATGGATACATAGTCTAATGGAGGAGACAATGTGAGAATAACTGTGTATGAAAAGGCTATATACAGGGTAAACTGGAGATAATCAATAGAGGGAATGCACTAACATCGAAGGGGGTTGGGGAAAGGCTTCCTGTAGAAGGTAGAATTTTAGCTGGGACTTGAAAGAAGCCAGGAAGCTGGGATAAGGAGACAGAGAATTCCAAGCATGGTGGGTAGCCAGTGCCTAGAGTTGGGAGGTGGAGTGTCTAGTGTCAGAAACAGCAAGGAGGCCAAGTGTCACTGGATCAAAAAGTATGAGAGGGACTGGTTATAAGGAGGAAGTGAGGCCAGACCTCTGATCCCTGTTCTACAAACATGGCGCCAGAGGACCTGGATGACTGAGGTCCCACCAGCTCGGGACCAGAGCCAGGAAAAGAACTTTTGGCTTCCTAGCCATTGTGTGCTTCCTGAAGTTAGAGTTTGGACTGTATCCTCCATTGGATGCCAACCTGCTAATTAGAGTTAGCAAGGACATCAACTCCTGCCACTCCCCACTCCCCCTCTTTCCCTGAAAAGCAATAGGATACAATGGAAATAGCGTTATCCTGAGAGTAGGAAGGCTTGGAGTCCAGTCCTGGTTCTTCCCCTAACTATGAGACCTTAATTAAGTTATTTCCAGTCTCTGGGCCTCAGTTTTCTCATCTGGAAAATAAGGGGTTTGTACTAGAAAACTTCAAAGGCTCTGATTTATGGTCTTATGACCTCTGTGTCTCATTCCAGTTCTGCCATTTTGTGATTCTTTGGAAAGTATAAAATATGTATATAAAACCTATGGGCTACTGGAAAAACTCCCCACTGACCCATCTGGAATCCCATCACCTTGCCCTCCAGACACTATACTCCATCTTGTGCTTATTCTTTGATAATAAGGAATTATTGTCGCCTAGAGCTCAGTGAGACTGGCCGTGCCTCAGTTTGCCTCTTTCTTGGATTGTTTGCTTCTCTCTTCTGTCAGGTGAGGTGAAGCAAAATTAATGTTTTGTTAAGGACTCCCGGATTCAGGGCTGACAGGTACCTTGTGATTGTGAAATATGAACAGGATATAAGTGCAAAATGCTATTGTTTTACACCTGAGGGTGATGTTTCATAATGGCAATGTGCTGTCAGGACGGTAAGCAAAAATGAATGGTTTGTCTAATCCTCCCCAACTCCCCCAGACTCAGAAGACAGCAACTCCCATCTCAGGGTTAGAGAAATATGAAGCTACTCTTCTGTTGCTATAAATTTGCAGTTTCATCAGCCTTGACAGGTGGTTGGACAATTCTAGTCAATTCATCAATTAAATCTACCAATTTGTAGTTGCTGAGAATCTTGTGTCCTTGGTTTCGGAGAAATCCGAGGCCCCAGAAGCTCTGAGAAGGCAGCTCTGTCATGGTGGTTGATGTTTCTGCTCGGAGCTTAGGGAGGAATGGGGAATGGAGTTTGTCTGGGGAGACTGAATGTAGAGAGGAATGAATTTCTAATTATAGGAGAAGGGATAGGAATGGAGTAGGGTAGCAGGTTTTACCTTAGCCCCAAGGATCCAACTTTGCCCTTCTCACTGGTTTGCAAATTGTCTTTGTGCTTAAAATCACAAAATGTCAAAGGTAGAAGGAACTTAGAGATCACAGAATCTCCTCTTTTTTACAGATGAAGAAATGCTGTACTGGAAAGAAGAAATGTCAATCAACTCATTAGTTAATAATCAATTTATCAGTCAATAAGCATTTATGGTGTGCCCCCTGTGTGCCAGGTACTGTGCTAGGCACCAGGCATACATAGACAAAAAAAGAAGTGATCAGTCCCTGCCCTCAAAGGGTTTACAGTTGTCTGGAAGAGACAATATACACATAGATTACTATCAGAATAATCGTGAGAGTAGGGAATAGACTTGTGATTTCATTGGTTTGAAGAAGTCCCAGGTGAGAAAATATACCATTTATAGGTCAGCACCTTCACTGCATTGAATCTTAAAGAGTTGACTAGAGTTGGAATTAGCAAACTATGGCCCATGGCCAAATTCAGCCAACCGCCTGTTTTTGCACGGCCCCATTAAAAATGTAAAAACCATACAAAACCCAGCAGTTGGCTGGATTTGGCCAGTGGGCCATAGTTTACTGATTATTAATCAAGACTACTGAGAAGTTAAATGATATACACAGACAATATGGCAGAGTAGAACTAGAACCCGGGTCTTCCTGACTTCATGGTCAGATGCCCTACTGTTTCAGACTAATTCTGTACAAAATAATACAAAATCAACACAAGGTTCATTTAAGGGGGGGAAGGCATTAGCATTTAGGGGGATCAAGAGAGGCTCCATGGAGATAATATTTGAGCTGCATCTTAAAGGCATGAGAGATTCTGTGTGATGGAGGTGAGGCAGTAGACCATTCCAGGGATAGGGAAACAGTTCCCAGGTAACACAGAAAGACTCATCTATGAGAATTTGCTCGTTCCTCTTCCTTGTGATATTGTCGTTGGTACTGCTGCTGCTGCTGGGATACATGCCATGTGGAACATAGAGATGCTGTCCCTATCCACAGGAGATGAGATGATGAGAGTACCTCTTTTTACCTTTCTTCCTTTTCCAACTGAGAGTAAGCATGAGTGGACTGCCTGTGTTAAATGGAGATAGAAATCTGGCCTCCTTTGACATTTTGGGGGGGGGTTTAGAGGGGGGAAGGCAGGACAATTGCGGTTAAGTGACTTGCCCAAGGTCACACAATTACTAAGTGTGTCAAGTGTCTGAGGCTGGATTTGAACTCGGGTCCTTCTGACTCCAGGGCCAGTGCTCTTCTCACTGCACCACCTAGCTGCCCCCTCCTCCTTTTGATATTCAAACAAGGAATTCTTCCTGGAAGAGGTAGGCTTGAAAAAAAGCTAAACAGCTATTGAGCATGTTGGGAAGGGCAAGCATGCAGCCCAAGACAAGATTCTTGAGGGCTTGATTTGCTTAACTGCTAATTAGGGATAAGTTCACCACTGTTGAGAGACATTGCAGGCTTCATTCAGGAGCTAAACTAAACATCCACTAAGGTGCCCTCCAATGTTAAGATCTTGTGTTTCTATATTTCTAGTTAGTGTGATGCAGAGCTTGCCTTGAGATCTTTAGATTAAGCTGGAAGGATCAGTTTCCCATTTTTTAAAAAAGAGAATAGTTTACAATAAGATCGCCTTTATGAAAATCATAGATGGGAGATAGAGAGATGGGGAGAACTGGAAAAGCAATAAGGGAATCTCCCCTCCCCAAGCTCTTGCAGAGATGCTCCGATGCATTTTTTAACTGTGACAGCAGCAAATGTATTTGGCACCGAGAGGAGGGAGCCACTGACGTTGTAGCCAGGAGCCCACAAATGTGTTTTCAGAGAGAAGCTACTAATGGGCTCATCAGGGCTTTTTATGAGATGATGTGAATTGCTCTGGCCAATGAGGCTTAATGGGCCTTCCTCAAATGAGCTGTCCCTGTGCATTCCTTCTCCCTGGAGGGGCAGCTCAGAATTAAGCTAAGAATATTAATATGGCATGATAGGGGTGCTTCCCCCTCCCCCTTCCTCATAAAGTTGTGGAAATCGAGGTCAGGTCGGTCCCTAGTGACTCTCCTTAAGCAAACAGCCCGAGAGCCTGTTTGCTCATTGATCTCCCATTGTGGAGGGAGAGGGGCAGGAACTCTTGTGTGTGTGAGAGACAAGGATGCCCTCATTTTCAAAACATATTCCTTCACCTGTCCAGAGAAGTCTCTCCTTAAAGTGACAGGTGCCCCTAATTCCGAAGGTAAGGACAGAAAGTGCCGGGGACGTAGGATGTGATGAGCGCTCTGCGATGTTTACAGCAGCTGAGCAAATAAACTCTAAACCATCGTCATGTTTCACCAGTCCGTGCTCCTCCCAGAGGGAGCAAAATTAATGAATATGGTTTCTTTTCCTCTAACTTGGTACAAGTTGTTACTCACCAGAGGTGACTGGGAAGGAAGGATTGTACAAAAGATTTAGAGGCTAAAGGGACCTTAGAGACCACCCAAAATAATCTCATTTTATGTATGAGGAAACTGAGGCAAAGAAAGGTCAAGTGACTTACCCAAGGTCACACAGGTAGGGATGGCCATTAAGAAGAGACAATCGAATTTACGCAATCAACTTCTTAATGGCCCCCTAGTGAAAGACACTCTGCCAGGTGGTAGGGACACAAAGATGGAAAATGTTACAGTCCTTGCCCTCAGGGACTGTTAATTTAGAACTGGAAGGAAACTCAGAGGACACCTAGGGAAGACACTGTATTTTGCACATAAGGAACCTGAGGTTCATGAGAGTTTAGTGACTTATCCAAGGTCCCACAAATAGTAATAATAATGATAGCTAACATTTATATAGTTCTTAACTATGTGCCAGGCACTGTGCCAAGTGCTTTACAATTACTGCCTTATATGAGCCTCACAACAATTCTGAAAGGGAGGTGTCATTCCCATTTTACAGATGAAGAAACTGAGACAAGTGGGGTTTAATGACTTACCCAGGGTCGCACATCTAGCGTACGAGGCTGGATTTGAACTCAGATCTTCCTGATTTCAGGTCCTGTACTCTGTCCATTGCACTTGGCTGCCCCCAGGTATGAGATTGGATTTAAACTCCCTTGGCTTCAGAGCCAATGTTCTTTCTGCTATACCATACTGCTTAGTCTATTGGGAATGATGTGACATACAAATAGTAACGTGTAATACTAGGAGGAAAATGAAAAAGGCAAAGGAGAGAGAGCCAAACAAAGCTTTCTAGGAAAGTTTGAGAAGGAGAAGTCACTGTTAGCTGGGATGAGGATTCAAATCAGGGAAAGCTTCATGGAGGAGGTAGTGTCTGAGCTGGGTCTTGGAGGTAGAGAAGGATTTTAACAGGTAGGAATGAGGAGGGAATGTGTTCTAGTAATGGAGGATGACTTGAGTGAATGGACAGAGGCAAGAGATGGTAGTTCATATGGAGGACTGGCCAGTAGCCCAGTCTGGCTAGAATGTAGAGTGGAGAATTCTGTTGAATAATGCTATACAGACCAGTTGAAGACAGCTTAGGGAAGGCTTGGAAGGTCAGGCTGAGGAGTTGGCATTTTATCTATCCTCTGGGCCATGGAGAGCCATAAATGATTTTTGAGCAGGGGAGTAACATGGTCAGGCCTGTTGCTTAGGATTATTTTGGTAGTAGTGTGGCTAATGGATTGGAGGAAGAACACTGGAGTCAGGGAGGCTCTCAGCAGTAGTCCAACTTGGGGCTAAGGGCTTGAACTAAGATGGTGGCCGTGTGAGTTACAAGGAGGGGATGCACATGAAAGATGCTGTGAGGAGATCCTCTACGGAACAGCCTTCTCTAATTCTAAAACACCAAAGAGAATGTCCAAGAGCTCCAGCCACTGTTGTTCCCTTACACGGGGCTGAGTGGGTAGGTGCGGCGGGGGGGGGGGGGGGGGGGGGGGGGGGGGGGGGGGGGGGGCGGGGGGAGGGGGCGCAAACCTGCCGCACCACTGTGCAAATATTTGATTTCCTTTTGCGTAAAGCTTACCTGCGAATCATAGACTCTAAGAGTAGGAAGGAGCTAGAGACTTTCTAATTCAGCCTCCAGCTTGTGCAGCCACCCCCCCATACCCTCCCCCACCCCAAACTCCGCAATATCATTGACCAGGAACAGTCATCAGCTTCAGTGTAAACAGCTCTGGTGACACAGTGCTTACTCACTATTTCCTGATCCCATTCTGGTTTTGGACAGCTCTCATTTTTAGAGTTCCTCTCTGTAATTTCCACTTATACATCCGAGTTCTTCTCTGGAGAGCAGGAGTCCTTAACCTGGGGACTGTGAACTTTAAATGTGCACACACACACACATGCATATGTGTGTGTGTGTGTGTGTGTATGTTCTCTATATACACACAACTCTCTTTTAATGTAATTATCTTCTTTTGCAATCTGAATTTTATTTTATGTATTTAAAACTATTCTGGGAAGGGGATCATAGGTTTCAGAAGACTATCAAAGAGATGCATGGCACAGAATAGATGAAGAATGCCTTCTCAATCATTTTTCCTTCTCACAGCCCAGGATTCTTTGCTGTGAGAAATCTGACCATTTCAAGTTGACTTTGCTACTGGAGAGAGAGTCAGGAGATTTGCACATGCATGATTTGCCTACAGTAAGAACAGTCATTTTTGTTGAATTCTATGTGAGTTCCAAGTCAAATATGTTTTGAGGTTAGTGTGTGCATTATCAGCCTCTCACAACCATCGATTGTGTTGTATTGGGCAGGGCACTTATCCTAGCTAGGCAACTTTCTAAGACTCAAAGTGAAAGAGAAGGTACTGATTTGCATTTGTGAATGGAGTTTTCTTCACCTGGAAGTTCCTTAGACTAGTGAAATCACAGGTGTTGTCCCCATCCCTACTCTGACCACTAGGATATGTGTAATACTTAAGTTTTGTTTTTGTTTTCTTTTTTTGCTGAATAAGTAAAATTTAAATCACTCACAATAATTTATCAATTTTATTTCATCTGCAAATAACGTAATACCCAAAATTTCATGACAACTAATGAAGGCAGTGGCATGCCCATTGAGACCCACTGCCCTAGAGAGTCATCATTCTACAAGATGGACTTTCAAATAAGTACAGATAGTAAGCATGCCTCCCCTTACTTATCACTTATCCAGGCTAAACATATCTAATTAATAACAATAATAGTATTTACATAGTGCTTTAAGGTTAGCAAAGCGCTTTATATATGTTGTCTCATTTGATTTCATTATTCCCTCAACAACTATTTACAGTTGAAGGAACTGAGGTATACAGCATAATTTTGTGTCCACAGATTATTCTGGTTGCTTTCCTTTGACTGTGTCATGAAGTCGCAGAATTTATAGTTGAAAGGAGCTTTAGAGACTATCCGGCCCAACTTCCACATTTTTTCTCCATGACAAAACTGAGGCCCAGAGAGGCTTACATGGCTTGCCCCAAGGTCTCAGAGCTAATGAGTGGTGAATAGGAGACTCGGACCCTGGGCTGACCAATTTTTTAAAACAAGCTGTGTTGGGGACTAGAGGAGAATCCAAGGAGGGATAGGGATCACTGCTTGGGATGGATGAAATGATGATAAAAGAGAACTGAGGGAAGGATGAAACACTTAATACTTCTTTTGTTCTCATTTTTACTTCTAAAGAGGATGATGGTTTGGTTTTGTTTTGCCTGAGAAGAATAGACTAAAAATGATTAGGAAGTAGTCAAAACCCAAGATACATGAGGAGATGAGCAGACAGTACTTACCTGCCCTCAGTTAATTCAAATCATTAGGCCCAGGTGAATTAACTCTCAGAACACCAAAAGGAATGACAGAGGTGAATGCTGAGGTATTATCTGAAACATTTTGGAGAACAGGAGAACACCTAAGGAGTAGAGAAGAGCGAATTTTGTTACAACTTTCAAAAAAAGGAAAGGAGGCAGAATCTGGAAACTCAAGGCCCTTGAGCTCGATTTAAATTTCTGGCAAAGGTTTAGAATATGGTTTAAGATGATGAAGACTTAGAAAGGAAAGCAGTGGTCATTAAAAAATATCATGGCTTTGTCAAGAACAGGTCATGCCAGACCAATCCAGTTTTCACTTTCTGAAAAGATAAGAAATGCCTTATACTGGATTGAGAGTGAATCTCAGAGTCAGAAAAGACCTGGGTTTAATTAAGTCCTGTGTCTGGTATGTAGTGGATTTGAGACCCTTAAATCACTGTTTGTTCCTTGGGCAACTTTCTAAGACAGGGGTTCTTTTCCTGAGGGGGGATGTCTTTGAATTTTTAAATATCTGTATCTATATCTATGTATATATGTACGTATGCATTTTGACACTTGTATTTCAATGTAATTGGTTTCCTTTGTAATTAAATGTATTTTATTTCATCCATTTAAAACATCCTGAGAAGGGTTCCCTAGGCTTCACTAGATTGCCGCTGGGATCCATGATATACAGGGTGTTCCTAAAGTCTGGACACATAGGCAAAAATGCATATTTTCAGGAAATGAAATGATTGAAATTTTCAACAACATTTTATTTAATTGGAATGTTAACAAATAACAACTACAACTTCAAATACCATCATATGATTTCATATTCATATTCCAAGAGTGAATGTGCTAAAATTGACAGCAATGTGGAGTTACTGAGTTATTACATCAAGTTCACATGAATCTTGCAAAGTGCATCAACCTTTGCATCACAAATGATGGAAATCATATTGAAGATGTTAACTGTTAATATTCCAATTAAATGAAATGTTGTTGAAAATTTCAATCATTTCATTTCTTGAAAATAGGAATTTTTGCCTATGGGTCCAGACTTTAGGAACACCCTGTACACAAAGGTTGAGAACCCCTACTCTAAGCATATAAGTTGCAGAGGACATGCTCATCTTCACTGGCAGAGGGAGTTCCCCACAAGATCAAGGGAATATTGGAGACATAGACTTAGGTTTCAGCTAAGCATTTGAAGAAACCTCTTATTTGTAGACAAGATCAAAAGATATGGGCTAGAAGATAGAACAGGTGGGTAGATTCAGAATTGGCTGTGAGACTAGATCGAAGGAATAGTCAGTAATGGGCTGATGATCAGTAACAGGGAAAGCTATACTGCAACATCCCAGCGATCTATCCTTAGCCCCGTGCTAGCTAACACTTTTATTGATGTCTCAGACAAAAGGCGTAGATGATGTATTTGCCAAATTTATAGATGAGGTGAAGTTTAGAGGGATAGCTAATATATCAAATAACATAGCAGGGATGGGGAACCTGTGACCTTGAGGCCACGTGAAGTTTGGATTCAGTTTAAAGGGCCACATGCGGCCTTGAGGCTGTAGGTTTCCCACCCCTGGCACAGGTGGACCCAAAGAGATCTTGACAGGTTAAAAACAATGGGCGAAGTCTAATAAAAATAAAACTTAATAGGAAGAAGTTCTACACTTGTTTACCAAAAAAAAATCAGCTTTACACATACAGTGTGGGAAATTCATGGCTAGACAAGAATCTCTGTGAGAAAAAATCTGAGGGGTTTAGTGGGCTGTCAACAGTATGACATGGCAGCCCAAAAAAAAGCCAATACTAACAGACTGTCCTTAGAGAAGCATAGTATCTAGAGAATGAGTTCCATTGTGCACTCTCTGCTGTGTCCATGTCAAGGACACATCTAGAGTGCAGCATCTTGTTCTGGGCACTATATTTGTGGGACGACGAAGACAAGCTAGAGTGTGTCCAGGCCAGGGTGACTAGGTAGTATGGTGAGCAAACTAAAGAACGTGCCCTGTGAAGGTAGGTGGCGGGAAATGAAGGAGGCGGCACCTCAGCTGGACTTTGAAGAAAGCAATTATGTTGCTTAGGGAAGAGAAAACTCAGGGAGGGACAGTACGGCACCCATCAAATCTTTGAAGGGTTGGCGTGCAAAAGGAGGACTAGATTTTTTTGGTTTGGTGCTACAGAGCCAAACCAGTGTTGGGTTGAAGCTGGTAGAGGTTTAACCAATCCTAACTATGAGAGCTGTTCAAAAATGGAATAAACTGAAGTTAGCAGGCTTCTCATTGCTGGAGGTATTCAAGTACAGTCAGGAGAACTACCTTCTGGGGATATTTTAGAAAGACTTCAGGCACTAGAAGGCCTAGAGTACTTTGCTAAGGTACTAGATGCACCTACTGGAGTAGGTGTTGAATTTGGAGTGATAGGCCTGAGTCTATCCAGTCTACTTAATACTCTTGTGACCTTGGGCAAATCATATAATTTCTCTGGGCCTCAGTCTCCTGATCTATAAAATGAATGAGGAACCTCAAGATGACCTCCAAATTCTTAAATCTAATTTCTCTTCCCAGAGAATATTTAAGAGAAAAGTCATCCCCCCATCAAATGTTAAGAACCCCTACATTTGTGATTGTTCTTGTAATATTTCTAAACACTTAACACATACAACTTTACAAGTCTGCTACTGCCAAAAGAAATCTATGCTCCTATTTTCCCTTCCAGAGATTATATTCCATGAGTCTAATTCTCTTGACCCCTCAAACCCAAAGGTCTTTCCACTATACCATCTTCAGACATGGCACCAAGGAGATCAGCTCTACTACCGGTGTGACTTGGCTAGTGCAGAGGACAATCAGATAATTATTCCTCTTGAAGGACTTTCAGGTGGCTTTCATGGGCCCTCAAGGGATGGGGAAGATTAGAAACTTAACAGCATCTCTTTTCTGCCTTCACTACAGCCCGCCCTGAAGATGTCGGCACCAGCCTCTACTTTGTGAATGACTCCTTGCAGCAGGTGACCTTCTCCAGTTCCGTGGGGGTCGTGGTGCCCTGCCCGGCCACAGGCTCCCCCAGCGCCGTCCTCCGATGGTATCTTGCCACAGGTGATGACATCTATGATGTGCCACACATCCGGCATGTCCATGCCAATGGGACGCTGCAGCTCTACCCCTTTTCGCCCTCTGCCTTCAATAGCTTTATCCACGACAATGATTACTTCTGTACCGCAGAAAATGCTGCGGGGAAAATCCGGAGTCCCAACATCCGGGTTAAAGCAGGTAAGGGAAGAACAAGGTTGGGGGCGGGGGAGAGACAGGTGAATATAAGGACATTATCCTAGAATCTGGAGGTGGAAGTTACCTGGGTGTTCATCTAATCCAACTGCTTCTTTTTGTAAAAAGAAAAAGCTGAGGCCCAAAGGCAGTCAAGTGAGTGGTCTAAGGTTGCACAGCTAGTAGGTTCCAGAATCAGAATTTGCCTCCAATGCCTAGAATCTAAATCCAATACACTTTCCATCATACCATCAGCAAGCACATTCCTGCTTCCTCTCCACTAGACTAAATTCTAAAAATGAGGGTGAGGAGGAATACTAGACTTCTTTTTAAAAATAATTTATATTTAAAAATAAAGTTAATTTTTATTGATATGTTTTTATATTACCCAAATTTTCCTCTATATCCTTTCCCCTGCCTGTCCCAGAGAGCCAGCCCATATTACAAAGAATATTTGTTAAAAGAAAAAGCAGAGAAGACAAAACTGTACGCAAAACCAATTAATATATGGGGGAGGTGCAGAATCTGAAAAAAAAAACATGCAACCTTCCACATGCATAGACTACCATCTCTGCAAAGGAATGGGAGGAGGTGCCCTCTCTTGTCCATTTTTTGGAGCCATCTTGATTCCCTGTGATTTCACAGCATTTTCTTTTGGCAGTAGCAGACTTGTAAAGTCATGTGTGTTAAGTGTTTAGAAATATTACAAGAGCAATCACAAATGTAGGGGTTCTTAACATTTGATTGGGGGTGACTTTTCTCTTAAATATTCTCTGGGAAGAGAAATAAGACGTGAGATAGAACTTCCAGATGGGGCAGTTTGTTTAGACATTGCTTGAAGTGGAATGTGGAGTCTACATCTCTGGAGGTTTCTTTAAGACAGAAGAGATTCTCAAATCTCTGGACTGGGCTAGCAAATGCTACTGTAAAGATTTTGGCACTTGGTTCATGTTCAAAAGTCTGTCCTCTGCACTAGTCAAGTCACACCTGAGTCTGCTAAACTTTTTTTTTGAGGAGTAAGGTGGGAAGGGAACACCCATTTGAGTTTGTCCAGATAACAATGGTGTTTGTTAGGTAACTAGGGGATGGCATGCCCTATGCTGTCAGGAGGCAGAATCCTACTGCAGTGCTTAGTAGCAAGATAGAATTGGATCAAGGCTGTATCTACAACAGGATGAGAATTTGGGTCAAGGGAATACAGCCAAAGACCTGCGAACCCCTGTTACTAATGATAGACTTGAAATGGTCTTTCTAAAGGAAGAAGGCTTGTAGCATTAATGATAATAAAGCCGCCCCACGTAATGTGCCACAACCCACAAAGATAACCATCTCTTTTCCTAAATCCCTCCCTATGTAGAGCCCCTGTCCAGTAGAACAAGGTCCATCTGAGAGAGATAATAGATTTTGCTGGTCAAGGTGATATATTTTTGGTCCCTAGGCAAATAGGGCTTAGGAGTCCAGTTACCCATTCCATTGGTTTGAGGCCAGGGCCAGCTGTTTGTGGCACTTACTCCGGATGGTGGGAAGGGAGTCTAGGAATACGCTTAATGACTAACTCTTCAGACAGATGTTTTGTGCTCTTGGCTTGGAATTGATCCCTGGCCTGGGAAGCCAGACCCTAAGATTGGGTACAGGGTCATAGTTTGTGTGATCAAGTTTATCTCTCTGTGGATCTCTCCTCTCTCCCCATCTCTCTGATAGGAGAGCCCCCTCTTCCTGTCCAGTACTGGGAAGGAGAATGACAATGACCATGTCTCAGAGAAGGGTGGCAGATCTATGCATCAGAATATACTGTGGTACCCTAGAATGGAGGCTCCTTCGCTCTGTCCTTCTCCAGAGCATTCATACTGCAAAGAAGGAAAGATTTGTGAGAGGAGGAGGGAGCCAGGCCAATTATGTGACTCTTGATGAGGACAGAGGGGCTGCAGGTGCACAGTGAGGGGACCCTAACGGTTGCCTTGGCAACCATGAAAGAGGGTGGGGGAGGGGAATTGGCCCAGGTGCCTCCCAGTGGGCAAAGGAGGGAGACAGAGGACTTGGGAACCTTTAGCTCAACCTAAGAGAATAAAAGCTGGGCTGTTGTTCCAAGGAATGGGCCTGGGAGGGATGGACCATTTGTATAAAATTAAGGGCTGGAGACAGGGGTGCCACCTGCCTAGGCCACCAGGAGGAGCTCTGCCATCTAGGGAAAAGGCCAGAGGGAGGGCTCTGGCATGTGACAGTTCTATAGTATCATAATAATTGATATTTACACATAGAGTTTGCAAAATGCTTTACTTGCAACAACCCAGGGGGGTTAGGTAGCACAAGTATTGGTAGCTCCATTTTACAGATGAGGAAACTGAGGTTTGTGGAGATAAATGACTTACCCATGGTCAGCTTCTGCATTTCAGAGCCAGGATTTGAACCCAAATCTTCCTAACATCGGATCCAGCCCTTTTTTTTTCATTGCATTACAAGATGGATCATCTCTACCAGATTAGGGTCATCGCCCAGAACTAGGACAGCTTGAGGAGTTGAGATGGGGAGTGGGCCATAGTAGCCTCAGGCAGAAGTTTGCAGGGTGCGGAGGGAAGTACAAGGAGATTTTCTTTGTGGTTGAATGATAGAAGATGGCTCTGAAGGATTGGCACCGAAGGAAACTGACAGAGGGTGAAGGACAGAGGAGGAAGGGGCTTTTTCTAAGGGAGAATTTTGGAGGACGTCCCCTAAATATAATAGAAACCTGGAAGAATATAGAGAACTAAGTGTCCTCTGCATCCGCCTAGCTTTCTTGTTATTACCACTTAGAGATGCCTGTTGTGTTTGGTGCTGAATGCAATTAAACTAAAGAATGCACTCCTACCCTTGAGGAACATGTAGTCTAGGACACGAGGCAGATGGAGAGAAAGCTATTTTCTTCCTCAAATGCAAAATCATAACACCTTGAATTTCTGCAGAGCTTTAAGTTTTACAAAGAGCTTTCCTTACAACAACCCTGGGAAGTAGAGAGCACAAGTATTACTACATTTTACACAAATACATTTTGAAAGATAGGCATAGGGACTGGACCCATCATCTCCCCCACATAAGGATCTCCTGAATAAGGAAACTCCATCTACCAATGCAAGCTGGCACCTTCTTTCCAATTTCTAGTCTTAGAAAGTTGCCCAGAATGCTGAGAGAGTAGGTGACTTGGCCAGAGTCACACAGCCAGGAAGTGGAGAGATGGGACTTTGAAGCCAGGTCTTCCTGGCTTTGAGATCAGCTCTGTAATCCCCTACACCAGGCTGCCTGTCAAATATTTTTACGTTTTACGAATGAAGAAACTGAAGCTCAGAGCTGACCCCAGATTATTAGCATTAGAAGGGTTCTCAGAGGTCATTTTATGCATCATCCAGTGAAATAACTTGTCCGTGGTCACCAGAGGCCCCCGACTCTAGGCCCACCTCCAGTTTCAGGAGATCTCACTGCCTTTCTGCTCTTCCCACACCTCATCTTGGAGAAAATCACCAAGTTTACAGGTATAGCTGATCTTTAGTATGTTGAGGTGGCAGGGTCATTTCCTTGATTAATTCCCTAATGGATTCCTTATTTTACTTTCCACAGAAACTGTCCCAGATTTTCTCTTTTCTCCTCAAGGTCCCCATGCCTGTTTTTCCTCCTTCTCTCTCAACTGAGAATCTTTCTTCAAAAAATACTGGGGAAAAAGGCTTTTGAACATGAACTTCCTCCCTTCCCATTCTCTCCATCTCAAATCCCCTTGGTATCTTCCCCTCCTCTCTCTTGCTGCCCCCAGTCTCTGACAGAGAGATGGCCTTTCTCCTTGCTGAGGCCAAACTCCTTACAGGTGCATGTGATCCATCCCCTCTCATCTCCTCTAGCAGCTGCCATCCTCTATCATCCTCCCTCATTCTGGAACCTCTGACTTTACCCATCAACTAGTCCCTTTCCTACTGCCTTCAAGAACTTGCCCAAGTCTCTGCCATCCTTTAAAAAAGCCTCATTAGATCCCATCATCCTCTGAAACTATCATTCTATATCTCTCCATCCTTTTCTCTGTGACACTTGAAAAAGCTACCTATATCCAGTGGCTCCCCTTCCTCGTCTCTCGCCACTCCTCGAACATTTACAGTCTGAATTCAACTGAAATTGCCCCCTTCAAAGTTCCCAACCATCCCTGATTTGCCAGATTTGATGGTAGTTTCTCAGTCTTCTTCCTTGACCTCCCTGCTGCATTTAACACTGTTGGTGCCCTTCTCCTTTTGAATGATCTCTTCTCTCTTGGTTTTTGTGACATTGTTTTCTCCTAGTTTGCCTTCTACCAGCTTGACCACTCCTCAGTTTCCTTTGCTGGTTCATTATCCACATCACGCTCCCTAACTTTTGGTGTTTCCCAAAGTTCTGTCCTGGGACATTTCTATACTCTCTGTCTCTGTCTTCTCTCTGTCTTCTCTCTGTCTTCTCTCTCTCTCTCTCTCTCTCTCTCTCTCTCTCTGCCCGTCTCTGTCTCTGTTTCTCTCTTCTCTTTCTCTCTATGTTTTTCTCTCTTCTTTCTCTCCTTGCCTCTCTCTCTCTGTCTGTCCCTTCTCTTTCTCTTTGCCTTTCTGCCTCTCTGTCTCTCTGTCTCTCTGTCTCTCTCTCTCTCTGTCTCTCTCTCTCTCTCTCTCTCTCTCTCTCTCTCTCTCTCTCCCTCCATCTCTATCTCTATCTCTATCTGTCTCTCTCCCTCTCTGTCTTTTCTCTCTCTCTCTCTGCCCGTCTCTGTCTCTGTCTCTGTTTCTCTCTTCTCTTTCTCTCTATGTTTCTCTCTCTTCTTTCTCTCCTTGCCTCTCTCTCTCTGTCTGTCCCTTCTCTTTCTCTTTGCCTTTCTGCCTCTCTCTCTCTCTCTCTCTCTCCCTCCCTCTCTCTCTCTCTCTCTCTCTCTCTCTCTCTCTCTCTCTCTCTCTCTCTCTCTCTCTCCCTCTATCTCTATCTGTCTCTCTCCCTCTCTGTCTTTCTCTCTCCCTCTCTGTGTCTCTCTCTGTCTCTCTCTTTCTCTTTCCTCTTCTCTCTCCTCCCACCTTATCAAATTGCATAGGTTTTTAAATTCTCACCTCTAAGTTCAGTTATTTAGTCATCTTGAGGCCACAGGTGCCCCACCCCTGCCCTAAACCCTCCCTTCTTCCAACCGTCTCAATTTCTGTCAAAAGTGCCGCCATCACCAGCCCATAATCTCAGCATTAGCCTTGATTCCTCACTCTCTCTCAACATACGTATCTAATTAGGCGCCAAAATATCTCTCACACCTTACCCCTTCTCTCTTCTCCCACGTCTACAGCCTTAGTTAAGCTCCTCACTTCTAACCTCTTAATTAATTAATTAAGGCGACAGCTTCTTAATTTGTCTTTCTGCCTCCAGTCTCTCCCCATTCTAATCCATCCTATACCTTGCTGCCAAAGTAATTTTCCTTAAATACAGAGTTGACCACGTGACTGCATTCCTCAGCCAACTCTAGATGCTTCCTATTGCCTCCAGGATCCAATATAAACTCCTCTGTTTAGCTTTGAAACCCCTATGCATCCTAGCCCCGGCATAACTTTCCAGACCCAATGGTCAGTGCCCCTAATCCCACATTCTGTGGTTTAGCCATGGACTTACTTCTGTTCCTCACACAAATGCTTGGTCTCCCATCTCCCTGTCTTTACATTGGTCTTCACCATTGTGTGGAATGCGTTTCTTCCTCATCTTTCCCTCATGCAGTCCTCTCTTGCTTTAAAATACAATTTAGGAGCCATCTTTTGCCTACAGTGGATAGAGTACTAGGCCTGGAGTCAGAAAGACCTGAGTTCAAATATGACCTCAGATACTTACTAGCTGTGTGACCCTGGGTAAGTCATTTTACCTCTGTTGGCTCAGTTTTCTCATCTGTAAATTGGAGACAATCATAGCATTTCCCTCCCAGGGTTATTGCGAGGACCAAATGAGATAATATTTTTAGAGCACCTGGCACAATGTCTGGTACATAGTAAGTACTATCTAAATACTGGCTCTTATTTCCTGTTTCCTCCAACTAGTGACCTCCCTAAATTACTGTAACAGCAAGCACCCTAGCATACCCAGGATGCCCACTAGCACAGGTTCTTAGATCTGCCTTTAAAGGAAAGCAACTTTAAAGGGGTCAAAAATCTTACTTTTAATTACATTCACTAGTTTAAGGAAAGGGTCAGCCTCCTGAATGTCAGAGAAAGTACAAGCAAGAAAATACAAGCAGAGAAATTAGCATAAAGACCAACAGACGGGGTTCTGACTGCCTGAACCAAAGCAATATTGCTATTCACTTTACATACACAACTGGATTGAGAGAGCCTTTATATCTGAGCAGTCAGGGAGTTCTGAACATAAGATGACTCAGTTTCTACCAGGGAATCAAAAAATCCTTCTCATAAGTGAACCCCCAAAGCAAAATACCGATTCCGAGTGTACATACACTTTTGGCTAATGGGCTCAGAGCCAGAAGGCATCACGACCCTCCTGACTCAGTGCCTTATTCACTTAGTACCAAAAGGTGTGAAAGCCTTCCTACAAGTGAGCCTCCCTGTAAGCAAGCTCCTCCTTAGGCAAGTCCTTCCCCAATGGGCTCCATGTGAGGCCTGTTAATGGGTGGGGAAGATCTTATTATCCCATTAACATTACAACTACCTGGGCCTTAACTACTTTGTATATATTTTTATTTATTCACTTTATATTTTTATTTGTGCTTATCTTTCTCACTAGAGTGAAAGTTCCTTGTAAATAAGGATTATTTCATTTTTTTACTTGTATTCCAAAATCTAGCACAGTGTCTGGCACATAACTGGCACCTAATGAATGCTTGTTGGTTGAGTGATTGGTTCTTAGAGGGGATATGTCAGGAATAAAGTGTTCCCGGTGGAGGACAGGCAGCCAGAAGAAGGCTGGTGCCAGTGGGATGAGGGGGGCAGTAGAGAAGCTGCTTAACAGGACTGGGGTAGATGGAGTGGGACATGTGTATTGCAGTAAGGGGCACAGCAGGAAGAAGGTGGGGAAGATGGAACGCATGTAAGGGGTAAGGATGAGCTGAGGCAGTTGACTTTGGACAAGTCCATCTCCCTGGGCCTCATTTTTTCCAAGCAAGCTTATTGGGTTAGCTGGCATTCAAGATGTTGTATTTCTAGATCCTGTGGTTTATGCATTCATTGGGTTCTTGCCATGTTGCAGTCCAACTTTCTGACTCTATGCTTTCTCCCCAATCTCCATTGCTGCAGTTTTCAGGGAACCCTACACCGTCCGGGTGGAGGATCAAAGGTCAATGCGTGGAAACGTGGCTGTCTTCAAGTGCCTCATCCCCTCTTCAGTGCAGGAATACGTTAGTGTTGTGTCCTGGGAGAAAGACACAGTCTCCATCATCCCAGGTAAGAGAGCAACAAAGCACCATGGAGGAACGGGGTTGGGGGTGGTGATGGTGGAGAGTGAGTGATTGATTATTCATGGGTGATGGAGTTGGTTGGTGCCTGGAAAGAGGTCTTATTTGCTCAGTCTTTGTGAGTGTTTTGGTGATGATTTGATGATATTTTTGTGAAGTTTATCCTGAAGTGGTCTTTGCCCTCGTTTGGTGAGCTTTCTGTACGTGGTAAATAGCTTGGCAAGTACTCTTACCAAGTAGGCAAAGAGGAACGACTGGTCCCTCCATTGGAGTCTAGGGACAAAGCCAACAAGATGGAGGGTAGACCTTGCTACCCTATGGAGCCAGGGTGCTGTCCTTCTATACTATTGGAGTCATTTATGATCATGACCTTTGGGGTAGAATCTTGGGTATGTCATCATTTCCTGTGTATGGGAGAAAATGCTTATAGTGGGGAAGTTTGTGGTATGAAGTGGTGGTGACCAGGGGCCTAGGGCCATGTATTGGATGTTGAGAATTAGACTGTGTCCTAAAGGTGTGAATCTACATAGAGAATGCTTCCTTTCTTTCATGATTGGCCAGAGACCCTCTCAGAATCTCGGTGATTTTACCGTCATATACTCATGTTCATGGATACCATGTATGTGACAGACTTCCCATGATACAGTGGCACAAATCCAGGCCAGCACATGGATGAAGTCATTTGACCTGAAGCAGAAGATGTGTATGTAGCCGGGTTTTTAGGACACCAACAAGGGGAGACAGATACCAATATCCAGCTGGTGGGTGACTTGGATTTCAGTGTTGGCAACCTTAAACAATGCTTTTAGCTTCAAACAGGAAAAACCCCAAACACTTCCGTCATGGGCCCCACTTTCTTTTCCTGTATCAGGTGTGTTCCTCTTCCTTGGCATGTTTCCAGGGGCCTAGCTGGATGTTTTCTTACTTTACTCTGGAGACTCAGGGAGAAATGACCCTACTTGGGGTTCCAGGGAATTGTTTCAAATCCCAGGCCTGATTTACTGGGATGCTGAGGGAGGAAGGTAGACTGTTGGTGTCTATGGAGGGGAGCCACATGAAACACCAAATTTCATAGGATGCGAAACTAGAAGGGGTCTTAGAAGTCATTTAGTCCAAGCAGTTCTATTTTGTTATTCATTTATTTATTTGTAGTATTTGATTTTCCCCCAGTTACATGTAAAAACATTTTTTTTAACATTAACTTTTAAAACTTCGAGTTCCACATCTTCTCCCTTCCTCTCTCCCTACCCTCCTCACTGAGAAGGCAAGCAATTTGATGTAGGTTATACATGTATAGTCATGCAAAACATATTTCCCTATTAGTCATGTTGTAAAAGAAAACATAGACCAAAAAACCCCTCAAGAAAAATAAAATAAAGCAAGTTTAAAAAGTATATCTCAGTTTGTATTCAGATACCATCAGTTTTTTCTCTAGGGATGGACAGCATTTTTCATCACGAGTCTTTCAGAGTTGTCTTGAATCATTGCGTTGCTGAGAATAGTCATTCACAGCTGATCATCTTACAATATGGCTGTTACTTTGTACACGGTACATTTCACTTTGCATCAGTTCATGTAAATCTTTCCAGGTTTTTCTGAGAGCATCCTGCTCATCATTGCTTATATCACAATAGTATTCCAACATAATCGCATACTGCAATTTGTTCACCCACCCCCCAAGCTGGTGGGCATCCCATCAATTTCCAATTCTTTGCCGCCAGAAAAGAGCTTCTATAAATATTTTTGTACATGTAGGCTCTTTTCCTTTTTGTTTTCTTTTAATCTCTTTTTGGATATTGACTTAGTAGTATTATTGCTAGGTCAAAGGGTATGCATGGTTTTATAGCCCTTTGGCCATAGTTCCAAAAAAGCAGTTCCATTTTACAGATTAGTAGAATGAGGCCCAGAGGGATGAAGTGACTTTTTTTCAAAATCACACAGATAGTAAACAACAGAGTTGGATTTTGAACCCAAATCTTCTGACTCTAAACCAATGTTCTTGCCACGATACCAGATTTCTTCATGCCTTTTCCCAATTGACCTGTCCATTCTTTGAACCCCTTCATATGAAGGTGTGTAAAATAGTCTATCAAATGTTCGCCAGCCCTTTGACAACAATTTAATTAAGCAGACATTTGAATGGCCCCTAGAGCAGCAGCTTGGTAAAGTGGCTAGAGAGCTGGCCTCAAAGTCAAGAAGATCTGGGTTCAAGTCCTGCCTTGGACACTAACTGGTTATGTGACTGTGAGCAAATCACTTATCCTCTCAGTGCTCTAGGCCACTCTCTAAGATGGAAAATTGGACAGAAGGCTCTAATGTGCATAAGTAGATGGAGTCCTCTGTACTAATGAAGTCCAGTCCCTCTCCCTAGATGCTGCTACTCACTGGACCTCATTTTGGGTGTATTGGGGCTTGCACGTGCTTGAGTTTTGAAGGCTATGAGATGGACTTATCTGCCAAAAGATTTCTGAAGGCACTAAATGCCAGGAAAGAGATTTTGAACTTCATTCAGTAGGCAAGAAGGAACCAGTGAAGCAAACAAATGACATGACTAGATATTGTTCTTGTTCAGTTGTTTTGGTCATGTCCAACTCTTCATGACCCTATTTGGGGTTTTCTTGGCAGAGATACTGGAGTGGTTTGCCATTTTCTTCTCCAGGTCATATGATAGATGAGGAAACTGAGGCAAACAGGATAAAGTGACTTGTCCAGGGTCACGCCAGCTGGTAAGTGTCCAAGGCCAGATTTGAACTCAGGAAGGGGAGTCTTCCTGACACCAGGCCCGGCACTATCCACTGTGCCACCCGGCTGCCCCATGACTAGATATATGTTTGAGTAAAATGAATTTGACTGCTGCTTGAAGAGTGGATTAAAAGGAAGACAGCTGAGGTGGGAGGGCTTATTGGTAGACTATTCCAATACTCCTGGCCAAAGATAATGACGGCCTTTTCTAGATTGTTATCGATAGGAATAGGGAATAGAGAGGAGGGACAAGGTAGAGGGGGTGGGATGGATGCAAGGGATTGTTGCAGACGCAGTTACCAAATCAGGATCTAGTAACTGTTTAGTTGGATATGAAAAGAAAAAGAGAGGGAAGGGTCAAGAGGAACTCAATGACTTCTGGGCAGAGAAGGAATAGCTCAAGCAAAAGCACGTAGACTAGAAGAGTCTGATGTGTGCGCAGGACAAGAAGGAGAGAAACCTGACCCAAGCAAAGACGGTGTGTTAGGAAGGAGTGAAGGCTGGATATACCGGAGGGATCCAGGTGAGGGAGGGCCCTGAATGCCAGGACGAGGAATTTGAATTCTGATTGGCAATGGGAAGCCAAAGCAGATGCTCTCTCCCTGGCTCCCACATCCAGTCTACCTCTGAAACTCTTGTATCCGTCGCCTCCTTTTCTTTCCCACTGTCATCACCCTGCTTCAGGCCCTCATTACCTCTGGACCGGACGACAGCAATAGCCTCTTAACTGCTCAGTGCTTTCCTTACCTCCATTCCATCCTACATATTCCTGCCAGATTAATTTTCCTCCAGCACAGATCCGTTCAAGACGTGTTCCCCTGTTTTCCCCAAACCCCCTATTAAAAAAAAAAAACAAAGAAAACCAGGAACAAAAAAAGCAAAAAACAACAAACTAGCTTCTGTACTTCCCATGGTTCACAAGATAGCAATGCCTTAGTTTGTCACTGAATGGTTTCCACAGTTGGATTCCATCCTGCTTTTTCAGCTAGCCTCTGTTTACCTAACCTCCACGTCACCTAAACTTTGTCTTTTTCTGCCTCCATCCTTTCGTTCCTGCTCCACGCCATCCCCTACACCTGGTTGCCCTCCCTATTGCACACACCCATCTTTGCTTGTCGAAATACTTCCCAATCTTTAATTAAGGCCCATCCCAGGTGGCACCTCCTCCAGTAAGCCTCCTCTCATCCTCCAGCAGAAAGCAATGTCATGCTTTCTGCCAGCGCATGCGAGCAAGGAGGGAGGGACTGATTTATTCAGCGACTCCTTGTGACAGGCACCACGCTAAGCACTTTAAAGAAATCTCATTTGATTCTTACAACAACCTTGGGAAGCAGATGTTTTTATTATTCCTGTTTTAGACTTGAGGTTAAGTGACTTGCCCAAGGTCACGCAATTAGTAAGTGTCTGAGGCCAGATGTGAACTCAGGTCTTCCTGCCTCCATACCAAGCACTCCATACACTGTACCGCAGAGCTGCCTGTATAGACAACATATTTCAATTTTTATAACAGATATTTGTATACCTGCCTTTTCTTCCCTGTTAGATTCCAGTCTCTTTGAGGGCAAGATTGTGTCTTCTTTGTCTTTGTGTTTACCGTGGTACCTAGCACTGTTTGGTGTATAGGGTCATTATTACTACTGCTACTATCATTAAATGATTGATAAATGCTTATTAGATTTTTGAGTCAGTCAAGATGATGCATTAACATGCATTGGTGTACAGGAAAGAATGCATGGGAGAGAGCCTGAGGATGTGGACCTGTCTTTTAGACTTGCCTCGTCTTCCCAGAGATTTAGCCCTGGCTCCCCTGGCAGAGATCGCCAATGACTTGAAGGACCATTGTTGGATCCTATAGGGTATAATTATTACTAATCTGTAGCCTCTGGTTTTCTCAAAACCTGGGTAAATTTCTTTCCAGCCTTGGGCCTATATACTTAATAATAATCTGCATAACTGTTTTAAACCTCCGTGTTAAAAAGAATGCTCTGAGTTTTTAAGGAGGGGGTTTCTCTATGTCTCCCAGGCCCTGTCCCCTTATCCTTAGCCCAAAGTGCCGCCAGGAGTCTGACTCTTCTCTGACTGGCTTTTCAGTTTGGTGGCTTCTCTCCCCAAGATCATGAAAGCTAACAAGTCTTAGAAGGCCACAATTGAAATGGTCCTGTGAACTACAAAGGAGTAGAGATTCATTCCCCTCCCAAGAGGACGAGAGGCCAGCATTCAGCAAAATGCTGTACTATTTAATATTTAGGAAGCACACTGTTTATGGATTTATTTTTAATAGGATTTCGTACAGGCCACACAATGCGCATGTGTAGGGTATGAGGGTAGAAGTGAAATATGTCCTCTTGGACTGTTGGGGAAACCAAATCCTCTTGACGAGGGTTGCCCTTGACCAGCGATGGCTGAGGCCACAGAGGGGGTTGGCGGAGTCACCTTCCTTTTTGGTTCCTATTTTTCCCTGGCTTTCTGAGAGGAACAGCTGTCCTCATTCTTTAGATCTGTTAGTTGGATTCAAACATTCCAGCAAGGCATGGTAACAGATAGCAAAAAGAGGGATGCAGCGTCTTCCCCAAGACCCTGGTTTGTGCTCTCTGTGCCCTGCAGCTTAGGAAGAGACCTTTCTCTCTGGGAAAACAGGCCCCTGAGCCGGTGGTAGAGGCAGGAGTGCCCGTGGCCTTGTGGCTAGCAAGTCAGCCCCATGTTCCCAGAGGGATTTGAAAGGAATGAAAGGATTTGGCCCCAAGTTAAGTCCTGAGGTTGGGTGTTTACTCCTAGGTCAGGAAGTGCTGACTAGGGGTAGGAGAGTGGCCTTGGAGCTGGACACTGAAGCAGCAGCAGCCACCTGGCTTCCTGGCTATTCCTTCCCCAGCAAAGAGGAGAGCCCCAGGCTGGGAGTCATTTCTCTGAGCAGTATGCTCCTCCAGCTTCGGTTGCCTTGTTCCTCTTCACCAATTCAGTCAAAGACAGGTTTTATTTTAAGACGTGATTTTAAAAGCATAGAGCCTCTCATGTTCAGACTGACAACTATTACCCTTTACTCAGGAGGGAGGTAAGGGGGGAAGGGTGGAGCTTGGTCTCCTGGTGAACTGACTGGCTTTGGGCAGGGGAGACGGGAAAAAGAGAGAGAAAGAACAAAATAGAATTAAGGTCTCCAGTGAAGCTGAGATGTGGCTTAATTTCCCATCTGTATGATCACCATTACAATGTGTATTATTGGTTATAAAGATAAATTCAGTCGTGTTCCTAATAGCTTTTAATTTCCACCAGAACTGATTATATCGATGTGAGCCTCCTGGTGGGAAATCTCTTTGCTGGTTGAATGGCCATCCGTGCCCCAGTGGGGTCTTTTGGATAGTGTTCATTTGTTGGTCAGATATGTTGGATTTTTCCTCTGGAGATAAACAGGAATAATATCCCTTATCTGTGTGTATGCGGCTCCTAGAGGTTAGGCGTTTATTACCTTGACTGAGTTTGGAGCGCAGCTGGGGAATAGAAAGGAAGAACCAAGATGGTGGCCATGGTAAGACTTGAGCTGGAAGGTTTGAGGCCTTCACTGTGTGATAAAACAGAAGCAAGGATGGGAATGGGGGAGGAGGGAAGGAGAACAGAATTGTGGCTCCCAGAACGGAAAGCATTACTTCAGGTACGGCCTCAGTGGGGCAGGGTATAGTAGCATCTCCTTATTCTTAGCTTCTATGTGTCTCTTAATGCAACCTTAAGGTCACATTAGGGCAGCCAGGTGGCACAGTGGATAGAGTAAAGACCTGAGTTCAAATTTGGCCTCAGATACTTACTAGCTGTGTGGCCCTGGGCAAGTCACTTCACTCTGTTTACCCCAGTTTCTTCATCTGTAAAATGAACTGAAGAAGGAAACAGCAAGCCACTCCAGTATCTTTGCCAAGAAAACCTCCAATAGGGTCACGAAGGGACAGACACAACTGAAACAGTTCAAAATGATGACAACAACAAAGGTCACATTACTTTTCCCAGTTACTATATCACACTATCGATTCACTGTTGAACTTTAAGTTCACTGAGACACCCAGATCTTCTTCAGGTGAACTGCTCTCTAGCACGTCTCTCCCATCTTGTGCTCTAAGGTCCCTTGTAGCTTCAAATTCAAATGATTTGTGAGTATCAGTGATAAGCCAGGTACTGTGGAATCTATTCAAGGAGATTGTGATCAGGTACTTGCCTTAAGGAGGTTATAATTTATGGACCATTGAGCTGCTGACCTTGAACCAGCATCATCCATTGTCAGAAGCTAAACGCTCCTGTGATGTTGACATCAGTAAAAGTCTATGTTAATGGCTCCCATTTTTTTTAATGCCATATGAAACTGGACTTCCCTTAACTGATTTTAGCTCCTTGGCAATAAGAACTAAGATAACCCTCTCAAGATAAAACCCACCTTCTCTGGTTGTCTATAATGTGCCTCTACCCAACCTTGGAAGCTACAGTGATGCTGTTTATAGGGGTTTGGACTATGTTAGGCTTCGTGGGGAAAAGAGGAGAAATGCACAAGAGAACACTCTTGGAATAGAAAGAGTTGCCCTAATTCTTTAATCAGACTTGTCATTCTGGATCCTCGGCGCTGACATGCTGGAGTTCTCCATGGCCCAGTAATGAAGCAGTTTAGCACATGGAAGATGGGTGAGAGTCTTTCAGGGCCGTAGTTTTCCTGTCCAAAGGAGGCTTCTCTTTTTTTGAATATTTTGCAATCGATGTTATTTCTTAGAATAGCAAACCGACAGAATGCTAGTTTATGTGGGTTTAGAAGGGGCAGATGTCTTAAAAGTGAACAAATGTAGTTATCAATGCATGAACCAAATAGTGGCCTTGTTGGTCTTTTTTTTTTTTCAAAAAGCTGCCCGCACTTGGAGCCTTGGGAAGGGAGGTTGCTTCAGTATCAAACTGATTTTTCTAGCTAGGGCAACCTTCTGTGAGAGTGGTCTACATTTACCACCAGAGGGAGAAGGGGTTAAAATGAGAGGAAGCATCCTGCTTCTGCCCTGCGGTGTAACCGTTCCTCTGCAGAGATTGCTGAAAGATACAACCAATGGAAGTTCAATGTTTGACTGTATCAAGGATCTAGGGCTTCCTACGGACGTCACTGTGAATGGAAACTTTTCATTACGTTTTAGCAAGGTGTCTGCTGTTCCCCTTTCTGGAAAAGTGAAGCAACCTTAGACAAAAGTAGGTCAGTCTGTATCTTAATCATTTTAATAAAAATTTTTTAAAAAGCTTACAATTTAGCTGATAGAATGGGGTGGTGAGTGGTGTGCATCATCAGAAAACTAGTGATAATAAAATAGTGTCCCAGTGTCCATTCGGCCTTGGATATATTATATTTTCCCCTAACTTCCCAAGATATTCACTTTTCTTTTCTTTTTTTCCTTTTGAGGCAATCAGGGTTAAGTGGTTTGCCCAGGGTCACACAGCTAGTAAGTGTCTAAAGACAGATTTGAACTCAAGTCCTGAATCTAAGGACTATACTTTTCAAATTATAGTTTCTTCATGTTAAAAATTAACTGATAGTACCACGAGATTAACCAACTGAGGAGCAGCTAGGTGTCATAATGGATAGAGTGCCAGGTTTAGAATCAGGAACACCTGAGTTCATATCCAGATGCTTACTAGCTATGTGACCCTAGACAAGTCACTTCACTCTGTTTGCCTCAGTTTTCTCATCTGTAAAATAAGCTGGAGAAGGAAGCAGCAAAACACTACTGTATCTTTGCCATGAAAACCCCAAATTGGGTCACAAAGAGACAGACGTGACTGAAAACAACTGGACAACAAAACCAACTGGTGTTGGGAGGAGGGAATCAGGAAACATGCAGGGTAGTAAGAAAAAGTTAGCTTAGAATGAACATTTAGTCACAGATAGAGCTGAAGTGTTAGAGCTGGAAGAGCCCTTTTAGATCACCTAGTTCCAACCCCCTTAATCTACTGAAAAGGAACCTGATGTCCATAGAAGTGGACCCCAATAGCATTTTGTTGATACTCCTCGTGGTGGAATTATCTTGGATGATCTTACCTCATTCTCTGGCAGTCCTTTGAAAGCCCAGCAGGAGGGCCACCTCCTCCATGAAGCTTTCTCTGCTCTCTGTGGCCTGCAGAGATTCCTCCCTTTTGGGAACTCCAACAGGTCTATTTTTTTGTCTAATGATCTGGCTACATGCCATCTACTAAGTTAGGCTGTAAACTTCTTGGGGGCAGGAACTGTGTTTTATTTATCTATGCAACTCCCTCAGAGTCTGTCTATATTAGATGCTCAGGAAATATTTGATTAATTAAGTGACCTACACGAGCTTCCCTAGCATGTTAGTGACAAACAAGGACAAGAAGCTGAGTCTCCTGAAATGCAGTCTGGAGCTCCAACCAGGCTGAACTGACCAGATGTAAAATTAGTTGGATGGGCTAGGCTGTTATAATGGAAGGAGCACTGCACTGAGGACCTAAAGGCCTGGGTTCTAGTCCTGGTTATGCCACTGACTAGATATAAGGTCTTGGACAAATCACTTTTCTCAGTTTCCTCATCACTGAAAGGCGGAGGTTGGATTAGTTGACCTCTAAGACCCCTTACGTTCTTAACAGTTGGTTTCAAATTCTATGACAAATTGCTTGAGGACTGCAAGGGACTTTTGATGAATGGGACTGATGTGGGACACTGACCCGAATTGGTAGAAGGGGTTTTCTCACCTGTAGCTCCCTGTATGCATGAAATCACATATTTAGTTAAAAGAAAAAAAATCAAATATTAGAAACTTAACATTGAATATCGACACAACCAATTATACTTGCTTTCTAACTATTTATATCTGGATTAAGTTCAAGGCATAGGGTCTCTTAACTTTATAGTTTCTCCCTTTAAGTTGCCCATCTGGATTTCTTGCTTATTCAAGCATCTTCATTCTCTTTCATTTTTTTTTCTTGTAGTCAGTATGTGCTCCATTCTTCTGGCTGTTTTTTCTTCTTCTTCTATTTGTATTGTTTCATAAAGATATCAAAATATGCTTTGGCCACTCCTAAATGTGAATCCGGTGGACAGGGACAAAACTAGAGGAGGGACCAGAAGGCAGATGCTGAACATATGCTGTACTGAGCAGAGAGGATTAGGGGTGCAGAGTATTGAATCGCCTTCTTTTCAATGTGAATGTCCTCCATTCCCACTCCCTGCCCTTTTTATTTGTTATTTCTTTGAGACTGGGTCTTCCTATCTCACCCACCCTGAAAGTGCAGGGTCTACGCACGGGTCCAATGCCACCACTGATCAGCATAGGAGCTTTAACCTGTTCCATTTCAGACTTTACTTGGTTCTGTCCTCCTGGGGCAACCTTGATGGTCCTCACTTCAGGGGACTCACTGTATTGATGCCAGACTTAGTTTTGAAACCTCATCAGCTTAGAACTCCCAAGTCAATTTAGCCTCCCCAGTAGCTGGGATTGCGGACGTACACCCCCTTGCTTGCCCCTCCTCCATTATTTGCTTTTATTTTTAATGTATTTTTATGTATTTATTTGTGTATATGCTGTTTCTCTCCAGTAGAATGTAAGCTCCATGATGGCAAGTACTATAATTTTCATTTCTGTTGCTTGGTATGTATCAGTGCTTCTTGAATGGAAGTGAATTTGCTTCCTGAGGAATTGTAAAGCATGGGTGGGCAGATGTAGATGAGATATTGCATCCTAAGATGGTATATGAGGCAGTGAAGGGAGCTCTGGGTTAGGAATCCTGAAACCTGGGTGGGAATCCATCTCTGCTACCATGTGATCTTGGCCAAGATCCTTCACTCTTCTGGGCCTCAGTCCCCTCATCTGTAAAATAGGAGGTTGGTGACAGCCTGATAGGATGGAGAGAATCTTGTATTTGGAGGCAGAGGACCTAGGTTTGAATCCTTGAGCTGCTATTTCTCCCTGCTGTGGCCTCAGTTTCCTTCTTTTATAAAATGAGAGGATTAGAGCAAATGATTGCTAAAATCCCTTCCAGCTCTAATCTAATCTGTGAATCCATGTGTGTCTGAATTGCTCAGCACCCCCTACCAGTGGTAGCTTCCCTGGGGGCTGTATACTTGAAGCATGTCACTGGCTGAGACAATCGTGAAGAGGAAAACATTTGGTTTGGCTCCATTCTACATGGCAGAGGAAGGGGTGGGCCCTGCTTATCCACTCAGAGAATGAAGAGAATCCTCTAATGCAGTTAAATATTCTAACTGCTCCTCATCCCCAAACAAAACGGGTTAGTGAGAGACGGCAAGGAAGACATAATAAAATAAAGAAGAATACAGATTTCTCTTTCTCTTCCTCCTCTCTGTATGGTCTTCCTCCTTCCCATCTCCTCATTGCTTTCTCCCTTTCTATCTTCTTTCCCTTCCTTACCTTCTCCCTTCCCCTTCTTTCCTTTTTCCTTTCCTCCATCTTTCTCACTTGCCCCCATCTCCTTTTCTGCCACTCTTCCCCTCAGTCTTTTTTCTACCATCTCTTTTCCTTGTCCCATCTCTTCCTGGAGTCTTCTTTTTCTCAAGTTTTTTCACCTCTGCTCTTCCCCTATCTGTTTCTTCTCTGCCTTTTCTGTCTAAATCTCTTTTTCTCTTTCCTGTATCCCTTTGGTTCTTTTCTTTCTTCCATTCTTCTCTCTTTCCCTCTCCCTTTTTTCTTCTTCCTTCTGTTCCTCTTTTTCTCCCTCTCCTTGTTCTCTCCCTCCTCTCCCCTCTGCCCTTCTCCCCCTTCCCCTCTCCCCTTCTATTTTTTCTCCTCTCTTCCTATCAGTCTTCTCTTCCCTTTCAGTCTTCCTAGCCCTGTCTTTCCCTCTTCTCTCCCTTTCTTGCCTCCCCCTCTCTTCCTTTCTTTTTCTGTGTCTTCTTTCTTTCTTCCCTCAACCTCTTTTCTCTCCTCCTATCACTACCTCTCTCCTTTTCCACTGCTCCATATTCCTAAACAAAATGGGTTAGAGAGAGATGGCAATGAAGATAAAATAAACAAAGGTAATGAAGATAAAATAAAGAGGAACACACATTTTGCTTTCTTTTCTTCCTCTCCATTGTTTTTCTCCATATCTTCTTCCTCTGGTTTCACTGTTTCTCTCTCTCTCTCTCTCCCTGTCTCTCTCCCTCCCTCTCCCTCCCTCCCTCTCTCTCTCTCTCTGTCTCTCTGTCTCTCTGTCTCTCTCTCTCTCTCTCCTCTCTCTCTCTCTCCTCTCTTCTCCCTCCCTCCTCTCCTCCTCCCTCCCTCCCTCTCTCTCTCCTCTCTCTCCATCTCTCTCTCTCTCTCCCTTCTCTCTCTCTCTCTCTCTTTTTCTCTCTCTCTCTCTCTCTCTCTCTCTTTCCTTTCTCTCTCTCTCTCTCTCTCTGTCTCTCTCTCTCTTTCTCTCTCTCTCTCTCTCTCTCTCTCTCTCTCTCTCTCTCTCTCTCTCTCTCTCTCCTCTCTCTCTTTCTTCCTCCCTCCTTCCCCCCCTTCTCTTTCTCCCTCTGATTTTAGACAGCATGAATGGAGCTTATGAGGTGAGGAGATGGAATGTTCAGCATCAGCTCATTAGAATCCCTTCCAATAACCAAGCAGGCAGCAGCTCTTTGCTGGAGGCCCCCATTCTGTCGGTCCCAGAGTCTTGAGCTGCTCACTCTCAGCCATGCGGAAATGCCTCATTTTCACCAGGTGCCTTTCCCTGCGTGTTCATGTGTTGTGTTTTGCTTCACCATTTAGTTCATGGCAGACACTGAATTTCCAGAGCACCCACTGGGTGATTTTCAGCAGAGATTTGAAACAATTGCCAGCGAATGCTCTGTGCTGGGATCTGGTCACTGCCGCAGTGGACTCGGAGGAAACAACATTGTTTGCTTAAGTTGGCAACAGTGTAAGTTACCCTGAAATCAAAGATAAATTCTTTATAGAAGGTTATTCTACACATAAATCATCATTAGACTACCTCATTTTTGTTTAATGCCTACCTCACTGTGCCATAGTCTAAAAATGTGTGTTTAGGGAAGTCAAGGGTTGCCGGGAAATTATAGGGTTCTCAAAACCTCATTTGCTTTGCTGGTGCTCACATTGAAATCAATCTTGCCTTCAGTTCTCAATCTCATCGCAAACATACAGCAGCACTTGCTGAATCCTGGCATTTAATGGAGGGTAGCATTTATTCAGGAGAAGCCCACAGTGCCAACAGAATGGCACTTACGGGGAGATTGCACTTCCTGCCAAGCTGCGAATTTTGAACTCTGTTCTTTATCAATGAGTCTCCGTGGCCAGAGACAGAGCCAAGTAGAGACATTGGTGAGGTTCACACACTTGCCCTTGTTAGACAGACATTATGGTCTAATAGAGCGAGCGCTTGGCCTAGGGTCAGGAAGGTCCAGGTTATAAGGTCACAGATTTACAATGGGGATTGTAGAAGTCATCCAGTCTATCTTCCCCACCTTCCACCCCAGCAGTAGTCCCCCTATGTCTGAACATTACTTTAAAGTCTCTCTGGAGCCTGAATATTCACAGTTCCACCAGACCACTGGGAAGGACTGAGCAAATTAACCTGCCCTATCCCTATGACCAACATTAGCTGCCAAACGAGAAACAGCCCAGGAGTCCTTCCTTCTAGCTGCCCTCTCTGCAGACATCTTATCCCCTATGCACACATACAATTTTTCAGTTGAGGAAACTGAGTACAAGAAAGATTAAGACCACACAAGGAGTAAATAGCATAAGGAGGATTCAAACCCAGGTCCTGTGATTTCAAATCAAGTGCTCTTGACACTGGGCCACCAAAACTTGGGTTTGAATTCTGCTTTTGGCACTTCCTAGTTCTGTGGCCACAGGCAAATCCCATAAGGCTCTCCAAGTCTCAGCTTCCTCATCTGAAAAATGGAGATAATTACAATTCCTGGTGGGGGACGGGGGGAGAGAGGGCACCACGAGGGAGGTGGGGGCAGGGAGGTGAATTGTGGTGCTCACTTGAGTCAATACATATATAGTGCTTTAGAAACCTTGAAGTTCTAAATAAATATTAGCCATCATTATCATTAGTATGATGAAGTGAAAGAGAATTGGTGTCTAGGGTGAGAAGAACCCAATAGAGTGAATAGTTTAACTAGGTAGATGTTAGATATTTGTCCTCGGCAGGGAGGAGGGATAGCAGAAGAAGCAGAGAAGGAAAGCAAACAACATGAATGAAAGTGAAAGTGCGAATGAATTAGATGAGAGCATCTGATAAGTGGCAGAGGTGGAAAGTTCTGATTTGGCCTCATCCATGCCCATCTCCAAAGTAATCATTCCTTTAAAGCCTCCTTATTACTGATGGTCCCTAACCAAAACAGAGATATTCTTCATTAGTGTGGTGACTTCTTCATAGTCCCAGTGCTTTGTTTGGAAGAAGTTCTAGTCCTTTTGGACATGGTATGTCTCTCTAGGTGTAATGTTCTCTCAGGCAACCTGCCTATATGTATATGTATTTGGTCTGGCAAGAAGTCTTGCCTTAGATCAGGGTTTTCTTGGTGTCATGGACCCTTTTGGCAGTATGGTGGAAGAATCATGTTTGTTGCTTACATTCACAATCAAAGGAAATGCTAAATTTCAAATATAGGTTAGTGAAAATGAAGATATAATTTTTCCCATCCAAGTTCACAGACTTCTTGAAATCAGTCCATGGATCCATTAGGGGTCTGGTACCCCCAGTTTAAGAACCTCTGCTCCAGGTAAATAGACTACAATGTGAAGCCTATGACTGAGAAAGAGTGGATGGGGAGGGAGAGGTTGGGGTAGGGGCAGCCTCTAGCATGGGTCCTACAAAGTTCCTGGCTAAGATGTCATGCTGCTGAAATGGGCAGTGAGTTCAGGTTCTTGCTGAATTCAAAGAATCCACAGGGGCCTGCATTAGTACTAGTGTGATCAGTTGAAATCACCAGGTGGAGTCTCAGTGCTTTCCCACACAGAAGGCAGAAAGGGAAACTTTTGATTTCCCAGGGGACAGTATCTGTCAAGGAGCTAGGCCACCCAGGCCTGCTGTCCAAGTGCAGGGCTTTTTTTCTGCCCACAACGGGTGATTCAAATAAACACTGGATTTTCTTTGCCCTTGAACATGCTGGCTTTGCAGAAGTGCACACGTGAGGGGACAATATGTCTGCAGAGAGGGCAGCTGTAGGGAAGGACTCCTGGGCTGTGTTTCTCATTTGGCTGCTAATGTTGGTCACAGGGATAGGGCAGGTTAATTTGCTCAGTCCTTCCCTGTGGTCTGGTGGAACTGTGAATATTCAGGCTCCAGAGAGACTTTGAAGTCAGGTTCAGGCATAGGGGCACTAGTGCTGGTGTCTAGAATCTGCTCTACTCACTGGATCATCCAAAATGGAGAAAGGGCACTCATTCCACTGTCTCTGAGGTGGCTACATGTGCTGGTTGCTTCAGGCCTAAAGGGGCAGGTTTCTAAAGTCTGTTGTGGGATGAGGGGCAGAGCAATTCACAGAGTAGAAGTCTGCTTGGGGTCTGAGTTAAATTCCAAAAAAGATAAGACTTTATCAGGGGAAAAGTCTGTGTCTTCAGGATGCTAAAACTTCTAAATCAAATCCACACACAAAAAAGTCAATCAAGCCACTTATTTTTGCCATTATCACGAGACAGCCAGCTGACTGAAATGCTTACCCCAGAAATAGTGAGTGTTAGAACTAGAAAAGAGCTTAGAGATCACCTAGGCCAATCCTCTCATTTTCTAGATGAGAAAAACAAAGGCCAGAGAGGTGGGCTCCTTAATTGATTGAATCCTGATTATTCCATATTTAAGGGTGACACTAATCACCCCAAGGAGATGCTGAGAAATTCTAAAAATGAACTATATATTTTTGATTTTAAAAATATATGTTATAACTTTGTGCATATGGAAGAAGGAAGGGTTGTCACAAAACTAGATAAAAGTAAAATAAGACAACCCCCACCAAAGCTAGACATTACTGTTACTTAGTCTCTTTCGGCCTCTCTTTTTATGTTTTTTTTTAAGTCTTTTATTTCTCAATTACACACAAAATTTTTAAACATTCCTTTTTCAAAATTTTGAATTCTAAATTCTTTTCCTCTCTTCCTTCCCTCCCCCTTCCTTGAGAAAGCAAGCAAATTGATATAGATTATACATGTGCAATCATGCAAAACATATTTCCATATTAGCCATGTTGCAAAAGAAAACACAGACTGAAAGAAAAAACCCAACAAGAAAAATAAAGTTAAAAAATATGCTTTCATCTGTATTTGATTCCATCAGTTCTTTCTCTGGAGGTGGATAGCATTTTTCATCATAAAGTCTTTCAGAATTGTCTCAGATCATCATATTGCTGAGAATAGCTAAGTCATTCACAGTCGTATGATAACGCTGTTACTGGGCACAATGTTCTCCTGGTTCTGCTCACTTCGCTTTGTCTAAGTTCATGTAAGTCGTCCCAGGTTTTTCTGAAACTATCCTGCTTGTCATTTTTATAGCATAATAGTATTCCATTCCATTCATGTACCACAACTTCTTCAGCCATTCCCCAATGGATGGGAATCTCCTCAGTTTCCCATTCTTTGCCCCCTCAAAAAGAGCTACTATAAATATTTTTCTACATATAGGTCCTTTTTAAAAATTTCTTTGGGATACAGACCTAGTAGTGGTATTTGGCCCTTAAGGGCCAAAGGGTATGCAGTTTTATAGCCCTATGGGCATAGTTCCAGATTGCTTTCCAGACTGGTTGGATCAGTTCACAACTCCACCAGCAGTGCCTGTGTCCCAATTTCTCCACATCCCCTCCAATATATGTCATTTTCCTTTTCTGTCATATGCTATCATATTCTATCAATATGATAGGTGTGAGGTAGTACCTCAGGGTTATTTTAATTTGCATTTCTCTAATCAACAGTACTTTAGAGCATTTTTTCATATGATTATAGTAGTTTTGATTTCTTCTTCTGGAAACTGCCTGTTCACATCCTTTGACCATTTCTCAATTGAGGAATGCCTTGTATTCTTATAAACTTCACTCAGTTCTATTTTGTTGTGCAAACCTTTTTTAATTTAATGTAATAAAAATTATGCACTTTATATTCCATAATACTCTCTATTAGGGCAGCTGGGTAGTGCTGTAGATAGAGCATTGGGCCTGGAGTCAGGAGGACCTGAGTTCAAATTTGACCTCAGATACTAGCTTTGTGAACTTGGGCAAGTCATTTAACCCAGTTCGCCTCCATTTCCTCATCTGTAAAATGAGCTGGAGAAAGAAATGGCAAACCATTCCAGTATCTTTGCTAAGAAAACCCCAAATTGGGTCACAAACTGAAACAACTGAACAACCAGCGAATGCTCTCTATCTCCTGTTTGACCATAAACTCTTCCCCTTCCATAGATCTGACAAGTAAAATATTCCATGCTCCCCTGATTTGCTTATGACATCACCCTTTATGTCTAAATTATGTACCCACTTTGAACTTGTCTTGGTATGTTGTGTGAGATATTGGTCTATACCTAGTTTCTGCCAAACTGCTTTCCGGTTTTCCTAGCAATTTTGTCAAGTAATGAGTTCTTGTCCCAAAAGCTTGGATCTTTGGATGTCTTTCTTTTCTTGGCTATAAAATGAAGTGGTTGGATTGGATGATTTCTCAGGTGCCTTCTAGTCCTAACTATGTCAGCTTTTGATTCTAAGCAAACACCCTTTGACTCTTTCTCCTTGGACATTGCTGGTGAAAACTCTGGATAAGGAAATCTAGCCCAAACTGTTTGAGAGCCCAGGTAGATAATGTTTTGGACCCAAAACCTTTCATCTATGAAAAAAGGAAAGTTCATTCCCCTGTCTCTTTCTGGGGGTTGTGGTCAGAAATTGAACAGGCTCTAAGGATCCTGAGCAGACTATGTCAATGGCGGTGTATGATAAATAGTCAAACCTAGGACAGTGGGTGATGTGTATCTCCAGAAGCTGTGTTATGATGGTCAAGTCTGTCAGACCATTCTGAGGCTGATTGGAAAGTGATATGAATGACCAATGAGACACAGGATGGTGTGGTAGAAGGATACCGGATTGTCTACTTTGCTGTCTCTATAACCTCTATTTTATTGGGTCTCAGTTTTCTCTCCGGTAAAATGAAAGAATTAGGCTACATTATCTCTAAGGGATCTTCCTTCTTTTAAACAAATAGCCTTAAAGGAATTTTTAAAGGGAAAAATAATATTTATTTCTACATTAGCCAAGAAAGTTTCCCAATTGGAGTTTCTTGTATACACTATCACAGGACTAGACCAAAAAAAAATCTTCATATATGTTTACATTCATAGCCATAGACTCTCAGAGTTGGAAAGTATCTCAAAGGCCATTTAGCTCAGCATCCTTCCCTGTGTGGCTGTGCCCTTCACCACATCAAGCTTGATGTTTGTAGATCCCACTCAAAAACTGTTACTGATTATGGGGAGTTCACTATATTCCAAGTTAGCTTCATTCTTATAGCAGTGGTATCTCTATTTTGCAGATACAAAAACAGAAGCAAAAGCATTTAAGTAAAGGACTTAACATACTTGCCTAGTCAGTGTCAGAGCCAGAATTAAAACCCGGGTCTCCTGACTCCCAGAGAGGTAGTCTTTCTCTATGTAGTGTCTAGAGGGGGAGCCCTGTCTGGAACGTGGATCTGTTGAACTGCACTCCTGATGATCTTGTTACTGGACCGAATCATTGTAGTCCCCAACCTAGGGAAGTGACAGTCTTAAGCAGGAGTTTGGGCACTTTTATTTAGGCAAAGCCCCGATAGTCTAGCAATGACTTTCTGGAATGTGATTGCTGCTCTTTTTTCTTCCTCCATCTGCTAGTCTAGGTCCCCAAATGACCTTGTATGTACTTGTATATGTGCATGTTGTCTGATAGAATGCAAACTTCTTGAATTCAATTCAATAAACATTTGTTAAGCATTTACCACGTACCAGGCGCTACGTTAAGTTCTTTACTAAGTCTCGAAGGTAGGGACTATTCCATTCTTGTTATCGTATCATCAGGGCATAACACAGTGCCTACCTCATAGGAGCAACTTACTGAATGTTTTTGGAGAGATTAATTTCTCCTTTAGGCTATTTCCCTGCTGGTCAACATCTGTGGCATGGTGGGCTAGCAAGAGCATGAGCTTGGAAGTCCTGAGTGAGAGTAGGGGCCAGGAGGTATGGGAGGAACTGGCCATTTCTTTGTGCAAATTTTAAAAAGCTGATGGCAACTGAGAGAAAACTTAGAGGTCAGCTAGCCCAATTCATTCGCTTTACAATTGAGAAAACTGAGGCCCAACGATGGGAAGTGACTTGCCCAAGGTCATACAGTTAGGTGGCAGAGAGAGAATATGACTCTTCTGAGTCTTCCCATTTGGGGAAGTCTGGGAAAGGGCAGTGAGAAGCCAGACTGACATTGATAAAGGGGCATTCCAGTGCCATTTCTATCACTAATTAATTGTTGGACATTGGGCCTCTCTGTGACTTAGTTTCTCTATCTGTAAAATAAGGGAGTTGGGCCAAACGATCCCTGGGTTCCCTTCCAAGCTCAAGCCCCTATTTGTGCCTGCTGCCTAGATGTCTGGACAGTCCAGCTTCAAGGCTCTGGGAGAATCCTGAGCAGTGTTATTGAAAAGTAGTTTAAATAAGAACAATTAAAAGCTGTATATATGTGAGAGGAGGAGAAATGTATCTGCTTCAGGATCCTATTGTAATCTGTTTCACAGTTTAATGAGAGCCTAGAGACCCAGCATGAGGCCACTGAAAATTAAGAATATGAGGGATATTTATGGCTTGTGAGACCTTCACGTTAAACTGCTTTCTGAGCAAGCAGGAGGCAAGAGCATGGGCCTGGGAATCAGGAAGCTGGGGCCCTGACTCTTTCTCCCCTGCGAACCCGCTCTGTGACCTTGGACAAGTCACTTCATTGCCCTAAGAGTGAAAAGTGTTAAGCTGAGAGGGACCAGGGAGATGATCTCATTCTATTCCATTTTTAAAGGAGGAGGGAACCGAGTCTCACATAAATTATCTGTCTGTGGCCACAGAGATAGTAAATGGCAAAGCCGGAATTCATTCAGTCCCAGGTCTTGTGCCATAGAATGATGAGTAGAAAGCCGGAAGAGGTCTCAGAGGCCATCTGGGCCTCAGCTCTATGAATGGGCGAAGCGCCTCCAAGCACCTTAGGCCCTTCTGTCGAGCAGCTGGTGTCCTCAGGCTTAGGGTGCAGAGGAGGGAGGCTGCTGGAGAAAGAGGATCTGGGAGCTCCATCGGGGAACGAGGGTGGGGTTGCACATAATTACCCACCGACTTTCTCAATGGACCCCTTTTCATGCCCACCCCTGACTCGTGTTACAAGAGAAAGGCGGGGAGCCTGTGGGTCTCTGAAAACAGGGAAACCCGAGCGAGGAAAGGTGATCCTCTCTGAGGGCCTGGGCGGGTTCTGCATGTCATTCAAAGGGCCGTGGGGACTACTGGGTAAATTGGGGAGAGACGTGTTTGCCAGCTGCCGGTTTCTTGTCTGGTACAGGCTCATAAGCTCCTGCTTTTGATTCTATCCTGGAATAATGATTTCTTTTCCCTCCCACCAACACCACCCTCCCCCTCTCCCCCAAGGCACAAAAACCCATCTTTGCAGTTATACTTCCCCTGCTTGTATGTAATTCATTCATTTATTCATTCATCCAACTCATTATTAAGTACATCCTGGTGCAAAGTAGGTTGCTTTGCATCATAGAATCTTAGCGCTCCGAGGGACCTAAAGAGTCATCAAGTCCAACCCTCTCAATTTACAGATGAGGGAAATGGGGCCAAGGAGGGAAATCTCCCAAGATAGCCAGGACCCAAGCTCAGGTCCCCTTGACTCCTGGCTCAGTGCTCTGACTACTACAGTAAGTGTGTTTTATAAGACCCTACCATCGGAGCACTGCTCAGAGCTGCCTAAGAATTCATTTGGGTTTTATCTCTCTTTGTGTGTATGGTCCATACCCGGTATAGCTTCAGGTGAAGGGATATTTTTGGGGACAGCTAGGTGGAGCAGTAGAACTCTGGGTCTGGAGTCAGGAAGACTCCCCTTCCTGAGTTCAAATCCAGCCTCAGACCCTTACTGGCTGTGCAACCCTAGGCAAGTCACTCAACCCTGTTTGCCTCAGTTTCCTCATCTGTAAAATGAACTGGAGAAGGAAATGGCAAACCACTCTGGTATCTCTGCCAAGAAAACCCCAAATGGGGTCACGAAGAGTCAGACACAATGTAAGCAACATTGACAACACAGACATTTCTTTTCTTTCTTCATTTTATTGTCTTAGGCATGGTTGACAGATATTTAATAGGTGAGACAGTCACGCAGTATGGAAGCTAGAGTACTGGACTAGACCGTCATGAGGTTATCAGTTTGAACCCTGACTCAAATAGTTGCCAGCTGTGTGATTCTGGGGAATCACCTAACCTCTCTCAACCTCAGTTCCTTTATAGCGACACAGAGATAACAACAGCATTTACCTTAAAGGGCTAACGTGAGGAGAAAATGAGATAACATATGGAAAACACTTTGCTAACCCTAAATGCCATGTAATTGCTAGCTATTTATCACTGTTGTCTTTTATTACTGTTATTATTATTTAGTTCCTGCTCTGTGCAAGATGCTGTGTCAGACCTTGGGGGGATGGGTATACGGGGGGAGACAAAAGACAAAAATTCCACAGATCCTATTCTATAGGATCTTATATTCTACTTAGAATGTTTTTTTTTTATTTTAATTATTTAATTTTAAATTTATGGAATAAAACAAGCATTTCCATAACACAGTATAATTTTAAAAATGCACATGAAACTACAAATGTTCTTACAGATATTCTGGAAATATTTGGAATATTCTTGAAAATTATATAAAAATCAAAACTGAGAAGTATAAGTAGAGAAGGTCCACCTTTTAAAACAAAAATAAACCAAAACCCTGCTGTCACTCTCTTTGTAAAGCCTTTTGTAATATGATCTCCTCATTAATAGTC
Organism: Trichosurus vulpecula; assembly: GCF_011100635.1. Taxonomy (NCBI): domain Eukaryota; kingdom Metazoa; phylum Chordata; class Mammalia; order Diprotodontia; family Phalangeridae; genus Trichosurus; species Trichosurus vulpecula. Next base: position 126,302,324 of record NC_050574.1, read on the forward strand.
TTTCTGTTACTGATCTATTTTCTAAGTTCTGGGAGTCTATGTAGTAAGTTTTCTTAAAGAAGGGCATAATGGTGGTGCCACATTGCCCTGGTGAGCAGGCTGCTTTTTCCTTGCTGTGTCTGAATCTCTCATCTGGGATTTGGCCAAGACACAGAAGAAGATCCAGAAGATATCCAGTTATCCAGAGGTGGGTGGTCCTCCCATGAGCCAGGGTACTTTGTATTTGTCCACAATGGCTTGTACATTAAAGAAAGAAACTCTTTCCTTTCTTCATCTTCTGTGGGAGCATTCTGATTGCTCTGGGTTTTAGGAAGCAGATGAGCAGAAAGCGTGTACTCAGAGTGGACAGAGATGGACTCTAAGGTCCTTTTCAGCTGCAACATTCTATGATCGAGACAAGTCAGCATAGATTATCGGGGAGTTTAATTTGTCCTCCAATTTTGTCTTGTGCGCTTGGACAAGTATCTTAAGCTTCCTCAACCTAGGTTCAAATCAGACACTCAGATACCAGAATGGTTTGCCATTTCCTTCTCCGGTTCATTTTACAGATGAGGAAACTGAGGCCAACAGAGTTAAGTGACTTGCTCAAGGTTGCATAGCCAGTAAGGGTCTGAAGCTGGATTTGAACTCAGGAAGGGGAGTCTTCCTGACTCCAGACCCTAGCTGTGTGACCCTGCACAAATCAGCTAACCTCTCTGATCCCCAATTTCCTCGTCTATTACATAAGGGATGATATTTGCATACCTACCCCCAAAAAGGTGGCCAAGAGGAAAGTACTTTTCTTTCCTTTTCCCTCACACTTAATAGTATTTTATTATTTCCAATTACATGTAAAGATAGTTTTCAACATTCACTTTTATCAGATTTTGAGTTCCATTTTTCTCTCTCTCTGTCTTTCCCCTCCCCCCAACAGCAATCCATCTGATATAGGCTATACATGTACAATCATATTGAACATCAGAAAGTATTTTCAAAAACCCTTGCATGTGAGCCAAGGAAAGCAGCATGGTATGCCAGAAAGACCCTTGGATTTGGAGTCAGGGGGCTTGAGCTCTGCTACTTGTTACCTGTATGGTGGCCTTTGCCTCAATGGACTTCCGTTTCCTTATCTACAAAATGAAGAAGGGTTGAAATATTGATGATTTCTAAGATCCTGTCCAGCACTAAATCCTATGATGCTAGAGTAGGGATTAGTCAAGAGTCTAGACCATTGGGAGTCTGTCCTGTTAAGTACTTGTTACTTATGCCCCCTCCTACAAAGCCTTCTGTGGAAGTTGAGTGCCCTGGTAACCCACATTACTCCTGTCTCATCTCACTGTGCTTGTTTGATTTATCTCTCTTGCAATGATCCTTGAAAATCTTCATCTTAGGGCTTGGTGGAGAATGAAACATTCTACTTAGGTGGGAGTAGCTTGAAGGTTTTCAATCCTTCTTCGTCCCAGTTCCCTGTTCTCAGAATTTTGACCTGATAGGGAACTGTGGGCAGTAGGTAGGTAAGGGAGTGGGGAGGTTGCTTTTAAAGTCTTAAATTTTAGTAAAGTGAAGAGACCTCACTACAGCAGGGAAACTTAAGCAGCTCAGGTGTCTCTCTGTAGTCTCCCCTCCTTCTCTCCCTCCCTCTCTTCTGCTCTCTCATGCACACACAACTCCCTCCCGAAAGGGCTATAATTATAAAGTTGCTGTTTCAAGAATAGCTAATAAACTGGGGTGAACCAGAGAGCTGTCACTGTCAGCTTTTCAAATCCTTCTTTCTTCTCCAGGAGGGAGAAACGTAGCTTATTGCCCACAGTCCTCCGGTTTCCATCTATTTAAATGTGTTGTGTAGACCTGTCTACTTACAACTCCACCTGCATACACGTATATGTATTATGTACAGTTCCCACCCAGGCCCTCCTGATTTCACCCCCAAGTCCTGGTCTGGAATACAGTCATACTTGCAGGTAACAGCCAGGAGAAACCTCCTTTTTCAAGAACTTTCGACAGGAAAGTATGGAAGATCAAGGAGAAATGGCTGTTTAGGGGAGAGGGTGACAGAGACAGACTGATGGCAGAGAGTTGAATTAATTCCCTGGTGTCGAATTTAATGAAGGGTTGCCTTCTGTGCCTAGCTCAAAAAGGCACATCATAAAGTGATGGGTCCTGGATGCGTACACTGCTCCAATTAGGAGTTCCTGGCTGGCTCTTAGCAGGCTGAGGCTGGGAAAGGGTGTCTTAGATGCTCTGGGCTCCAGGGGTCATCGTGTCCCTCCCATTGCTTCCAGGCAGGTATAATCCTACAAAATCTCAGGCTGTTTCTCTTAGCTGTTAGGAGCTTCCTCAGCTATCTAGTTGCAGTCTTTCTCACCATCACCTTCAGCAAGTCCTTTCTTAGAGTCTAGCCCAAACCTCTCTCACTTTGTATCTACCATAGGTCCCTTTTTCCTTCACTGACTTCATCACCGATCATAGAGTGGGAGAGATAGGAGGGAATTTAGAGATGTTCTAGTCCAGCACCCTCGTTTTACCAATGAAGCTACTCAGGCTTCTACAGAGAGATAGAGTGGCTTGGCCAGTCATGCAGCCAGTTAGCATTAAAGGAGGGACTAGGACCCTGACTCCATCCGGAGCTATGCTTTCAGTTTTGATGACATCCCTAGGTCGGGCTCCCCTACGTCAGCCATAATATGTCTTTCTTCCATCCTGTATGAAGAGGGGCGGTAGTTAAATTAGGGCAGCAGCGAAAAGAAAGCTACTTGGTCCTTTTCTTTCTGAGTGTCCTCTTCTTATCCATGAAGCCCTGACTATAAAGTCTCTTCCTTGACATCAGGATTTAGGAACTAATAGTAGGTAGTTACCTCTTCCATTCCGATCCCCTCTCCAGGGAAGGGGAAGAGATTCCTTTTCCCAGTTGGGGATCCTAGCCAGAGGCAGTTAGGTGGTGCTATTGATAGAGCACCAGGCCTAGAGTCAGGATTCAAATCCAGCCTCAGATACTTATTAGTCGTGTAACTCTAAGCTAGTCGCTTAACTGCTGTTTGCCTCAGTTTCTCCAACTGTATAAAATGCATGTAATATTAGCACCCACTTCCCAGGTTTGTTGTAAGGCTCAAATGAGATCATATTTGTAAAGCACTTAGCACAGTGTCTGGCATATAGTAGGTGGTATGTAAATGTTTATTCCCTTCCCCTTTCTCTTTCTATTCAAGATTGGTATAAAAGGCAATTGGGACCCAGGAAGCATTCCTCAAAGACCACACAGGGACTTGGTAGCAAGTCAAGGACCAGAACCCCAGAGTCTTAAAACCCTAGATCCCTCTGCTAACACAGGCCTAGGTAACTCTGGTCAAAAAGAAAAAATATACTTCTTTCCAAATTGTCTGACTAATTGCCTTAATTCTTCATTTAAATGTAGGCTAGAGAGAACTGGCTCTGGTATTCTGGATTAAATTGTTATAGTATATATGATCCTGTCCTGCCCGCCAGGTTTTTTCTTTAAACTCTCCATTATTTAAAAACACAGCTGAAAGTGGGGTTTCCCCTTTATTGACAAGATTATTAATAAGACCATATCATGAGTCACTGGAGGAAATAAACACAAATTATCATCCTACCCTCTATGTTTTGTTGAGCCATTCTTGGCTTTTACAAGGCTGAATTACATTCCTTTAGGCTGAACTTGAGGTTCCCAAAATTCCTACACCCAGGATTCCAGAACCCAGGTCCTTGTGTGGAGAAGATGACCCGAGAACTGGGGAGGGAGCTTTTTATTTCTATTATATTTTGGGCAAGTGGTGTCTCTAGTCCCATAAAAAAAACTCATATATATGGCAGAGGAAGCCCTAAGAAACAAGCATATAAATAGCAACCCAGTCAATACAGGTTTGTTTTTCTTCAAATGCTTTTAATAAATCATGTCCATTGTTAATTAGCCCCCAAGAGCAGCAATCTCTGGCAGAGACTTCTTGGTCAGGATGCACACAGGACTCAGAGAGTTGGGTTCCTCACCTTCTGGAGAAGGCAGCATTCTTGGATCAGATCCAGTGGGGAGAGAGTGGATAAAACCCACACATTCAGGATTCAGGGTTCAAATTCTGTCTCTCTGGCTGACCTTGAAGAAGGTCATTGTCTTCTACCCTCTGAGGCCTCCATTTTCTTCCATTTGGTTGGAAGTGGTGAATGAGGAACCTGTAGAGTGGTCAGAACTGGTCCATTGTAAGGTGTGAGGCATAGAATTAGCACAGTGAACATCTCTTGGGATGTTCTTCAGCCCTTCTCCTTTTCTTAGACAAGCCTCCAGAAATCCAACCCATTCCCTGCTTCCCTGTTTTCCTGCTCAAGCCAGGGAGATGGTGCCCAGGCATGTTACAGAGAGGGGTGAGAAACTGTCTGAAATAATTCCATCCTTCCCTGGAGACTTGGCGTGAATTTTATCTAATCACCATGGCAACAGATAAAAAAAAGAAAAAGGTGTGAGCGCATTGCCTTCACTGTGATAATTCAGATTTATATATTCAGATCAGATTGGAGTTGGAGATCTTTTTTTTTTTTTAAGGAAGCAGATGCAGCAGAAGGTGTGACTGCAAATAATGTGGCAAGGATGTTTGATGATCCTGCCCTTTAAGAAGGAGAACTCGTTTCCCTGCAGTTTTTTTCCCTGGAACATAATTATTCCATCAAACCCATTGCAATGAGAACTCATTATGAGTCTGGATAATGCAGAGTCACGATGTTGCCGTCAACATTCGAGGGTACCCACAAACATGGGTGCCCAGCCAACCCCTTCCTCTGCCCTGCTGCCAGCCACTTAAAGATGGAAATTACTGAGATCCCTCAAACACACACTGAGAGGGCAAAGGGGTCAGGAAAGAGGAGCCCTTGCTCCTTCCTTAGGGTCTGGAGGGTGGGAGCTGGGCTAGCTGCCACGTTACCCTCAGAATGCCCTTAAGTTGGACCTGTTAATGCCTCTTATTTGTTCACAGGTGGGATTAGTTGGCATGGTATGCCTGGATGCTTCTTGCATCTGGGTCTTTAGATCAAAGCTGCACCCCGAGCATAGGCAGGCGTTATGTCTGTAGGTAGCTGCCTCCACAACAATAGCTCAGCTAGGTATTTTTAATCAGGGATTTTTTTTTCTTTCATAAATCTAATGTAGCACATAAGAACTAGAAGAGTCCTTGGAAATCATCCAACTGATCCCTCCCCATTTTCCAGATCATGGGATGGAGGCTTAGAGAGGGAAAGATCTTGCTTGAGGGCACACAGGAAATGGGTTCATAGAATCATGAGATTTAAAAGAAGAAGGGACCCTAGAGGTCAGTGTCACTGACTCAAGCCAGGGAGACCTGCCACCCCCGTGATAGCCTTGTGTGAGTAGAATAACAGGGTCCGAGGATCACAGATTTCTGCCTTCTCTGGCCATCAGGTCCAACCACCTCATTTTCCAGATGAGGAAATTGCATATTAAGGAGGTTAAGTGACTTAACCGGGGGATAGAAGGGCGAGAGAAGAGAAGGTTCCTCGTTTGCCATGATGACGGCCACCAGGTGGTGTCTAACCTGGAGTCAGGAAGACTTGACTTCAAATCCAGCCTCAGATACTTACTAGCTGCGTGACCTTGGGTAAGTCACTTAATCAATGTTAGCTACTATTTCTTTAGTTCCATAGACACAATACCAACATGACCCTTACCTTCACAGCTCACCCTTCCAGTATCCCCTAAGAATGATGGTTTTCTGTTCTGCTTCCTAACTCATTGAGCCCAATTTGGATTCATTTCAACATGCATTTATTAAGTACCTACTGTGTGCTAGGTTAGGAGTTGGGCATACAAAAATGGGACAATATAAAGCAGCCTCAAGACGCTCACTTGCTCCTGGAAGAATAAAACATATACTAAGATTAAAAATCATAAAGAATATACAGGGTGACAGTCATTTCAAGAAGGAGCTGTAGGAGCTATAGGAGCTGGGTTTTGAAGGGAGCCAGGGATTCTATACTTCTCTCAGGGACCCATAAGGTCGTAGACAATAGAGCCCCCTCCCCAGGATCACCCTCTGCCAATGTCATGGTTTCATTGCTTCTGGAGGATTCAGAGCAGGAAGAAATGCTCTATTCTAACTCATTCATTTTACCAACAAGGAAATTGAGTCCTAGGGAAGATAAATGACTTGACCCAAGGGCACGGGGTACAGTTGCTATTCAAAACCAGGTCCTCTGAATGCACTGCATGAATTGTCCAGTCAGGACATAAGTGTGGGCGTATGTGCCCAGGGAGGTAGGGTCAGAGTGTAACCCAACAAGCACAAAGAATTGAGTAGGCCTGGTCACTAAGGACTCAGAGACAATGAGGCAAGGCAATAAGCATTTATTAAGTGCTTACTATGTGTTATTTGGAACAGCTAGGTGGTGCAGTGAATGGAGCACTGGGCCTAGATCTGAGGTTCAAGGAAGATCTGAGTTCAAATTTGTCCTCAGAGACTTACTAGCTGTGTGACCTGGGGAGGTCATTTAAGCCTGTTTACCTTAGTTCCTCATCTGTAAAAAAATAAAATAAAATAAATGGGGACACAATGAAAAAATGTCAAACCATTCCAGTATCTTCGCCAAGAAAACGCCAAGGACTTTCATGGGGTCATGCAGAATTAGACACGACAGAACAACAGCAGCAACATATTCCTAGACATCATACTACCTGCTGAGGATACAAATACAAATGCCTGCCAGGAGCTTACATTCTAATGGGAGAAAACAATACACAAAAGGGAACTACTGAAAAGGTTTGGGGGAAGAGAGGACTCTGTCAAAGCCTGGAAAACCAGAAGCCAGTCAGGTGGGGAATGAAGCTTGGCCAGCCTGGCCGTCTCCCCAAAATGGAGGCCACAGGAGGACCTCCCTTGGAATCCGGGGGCTGGCATGGCAGAGGGATGCTCCAGGGTGCAAAGGTCAAAGGAGTAGATGGACATTCCAGGGGGAGGAGGCCTTAGGCCCTGAAGGGAGCTGCAGGATAAGACTACAGCCGAAGTGTGGTGGCACAGTCCAGAAAGTTAGAAGCAGAGCCAGATGGAGAAATGTCCTTTATTAACGTTGCTTCTTTCAGCCTTTCTGGCCAGCCTGGACCCCCTATTTTAATATCTCCTACAAGCAGAAATTCCTTCCTGAGTTTTAACTTCCCCATACCTGGTACAATGAAAGCCCCTTTGCTTTTCTGAAGGTCATTTTCCTCATCTGTAAAATGGGGTGAGAGTTGTCCTGGATGGAATTTGACTTTTCCTTCCAGCTCTGAATCTGTGACCCTAAGACTCGTCCTGCTGCAACATCCTGTGATGATACTCAGCTAATCCTAAGGCATTAGGCACATAGGCAGAATCGCAGGTTTTTGCTTCTCCTCCTTTTCAAGACATGGGTAAATTACTTTTAGGGTTATCCTTTCTTACCGAAGAGGTAGGATCATAGATTTAGGGCTGGTAGTAGTCATCTAATCCAACCCCCTCCTTTTATGTCTGAGGAAACTGAGGCCCAGAGAGGTTAAGAGAATTGTCCAAGGTCACATGCACAGGAAGCAGCAAAACTAGGATTCAAACCCAGGTCCTCTGACTCTAGAAATAGTTTCCTCCCACCCCCCTCTATTGCTAGTTCAGCTGCATGAAGATGGCAGGCTACTTCCTTTAACTCACTTTAATGGTCTCCACCCTAAAGGACCAATCTTCCTGCTGACTGGAGTTATTTTAGGGCTATGATTGACTGGAGGGGGAGGGGGAGCACACCAAACTCTGGGCCGCCCCCATCCTCACAAGCCCCCAGGGCACTTTTGATAATGTGAGAAATGCATCCCTATAAAGCTGCTCCTGAGAAGATTCATCTCTCCTGTGTGCCACCGGCTTCCTTGGAATCGGGAGAGGCAGGTAGCAGATTGTTTCTGTTTGGTGTGTAATTTATTTACCTAGGAAGGCGCAACTCAGAGGCAGCATCTGGTTTCCAGCGTGTTTCTAGTCTCTGTTGCGTGCTCGTGTCCCATCTGGACCAGCTGAGGCCCAGCGAGCCAGGGCAGAGGTCGATGGAGAAAGAAATGAGGCCCAGCTTCTCCTCCTTCTCATATCAGATGCTTCCTCTCTCTGGGAGGAGTTGGGACTATTTTATTTGCAGAAGAGAATGATGAGGGAGAAATAAAGCACCACGCCAAAAAAAATTTTTTCTCTCTATCTCTGTCTCTCTGTCTTTCTGTTTCTGTTTCTTTTTCTTTGTCTGTCTCCCTCTGTCTCTATCTCTCTCCATGTCTTTCTCTCTGCCAACCCTTGCTCCCAGTACCTAGGGGCCATTTCTATCTCCTTCACTTCCCTGTGCAGGATTCTATGGAAAAGAGGCAGCATTCAGAGATAAAATCTGCCAGCTTGATGTTCTGTGTGTCTGATCCCAAGGCTCATCTGGGTTCTTGAGATGGTCAGCTCCATAGTCCGGCTCAGTGCTAAGGCACTAGAGCAGGAGGAGGGCCATGTTTGGGAACATGCAGCCTCTAACCTCCCCTGATTGGTGGGGGCAGCGGGTTTTCTCCAAGGCCTTCTAGATTCCAAATCCAATGCATTCTCCATTATATCAGGCCACAGGTTCTCAGAGCCACATTTCACTCCCTCCTTTCCCCAAGTCTCTCATCCCATCCTCTCAAAGAGCAAACACAGTCCCCTCTGGTATAGTTCTCCCTTCTCCACATCAACCTTATTTCACAAAAGCAGGTACTCTTGCCTGGGTCAGACCCCATCTGGGGTGCTGTGTTCAGGGCTGTGTACCACATTTCAAGGGAGACGTTGACAAGCTAGAATCCATCTCAGGGAGGACAGTGAGACAGCTGGAGACCGTGTCGTAAGAGAAACGTAGACCTACCTCCCTATTTCTAACACCAACAATGTAGGAGGTGAAAAGTAGGAAAACTGTGCTATATGAGGAATAGTTGAATGAGCTGGAGATGTTTACACTGAAGAAGGAAAAGTAAAACCTAGAGGGAACATGAAAGCGATTGTCAGGTATTTCAAAGTCTGTCACATGGAAGAGGGGTTTGACTTAGTCTGCTTGACCTTAGAGGTTAGATTTTAAACAAGGGTGGGGATCCTGCAGCCTCAAGGCCTCTTGTGGCCATCTAGGTCCTCAAGCGTGGCCCTTTGACTTCACCACCCCTGGTAGGACAAGGAGCAATGGGTGCCTATTATAGGCAGGCAAATTTTGGCATAGATAATAATGAAATAGCTTTAAATGATTGGAGTTGTCCATTTTGGATTTTGCAAATGTAAAAATGTTACATACATGCTACCCGTTATTTTCCCTTCAAGTTGAACTCTTCTTTGTCAGGTATCACCCCATGACTCGCGCACCATTTGCATTCTACACATTTCCTCTTATCTGCATGTCGTTTTGCGTGCTTCTCATGACTGTGTTGTGTATGTGGGCACGGCTTTACTCTCCCAAACTGTGACTGCCCTGAGAAGAGGAAGCTCCATATCTCTTTACCCTCTCTTTCCCTCTGCACCTATCCTCCTCCTCATCTATGCAGTACAGTAGCAGGCTCTGCCACTGGAGGAGAGGAGCTGCTCCTTATACGTTAAATGTCTTTGCTCCTTTCTTTCCAGCTGCTGGAAGGCCAGCTCTGTCTTCCTATAAGAGCAATGTTGCATATACACAGATGATCTGCCACCGGGAAAGCATGCACCCTAAGCTGGTTTTGTGTTTCTTTTTCCTAACAGCGGGGATGGGTTTGCACGGAGCCATTCACATCCTCCACACCACAGTATGGGAGGGTTGCAATGAATGGCTGTTGATTGAGTATCAATGATTAGGGTATGGTTTGTCATCATGGAACAAACATAAATAGAATGACCCTAACCTGTTCATTCATCTGTCTTCTAAGCAGCCACAAACAAGGAGGATTTCGAAGTGATGTCTCATAGGTTGATGCTTTATACTATTATGTTCTGCCATGAGGTATGGGTTAATAATAATAATAGCCAGCATTTATATAGCACTTTAAGATTCAAACTACAAATAGAGTCTCATTTGATCCCTTCAACAACCCTGGGATATAGATGCTATTATTATCCCCATTTTATGAAGATGGAAACAGAGTCAGACAGAGGTTAAATGACTTGCCCAGGATTACATAGTTATTAGTGTCTGAGACAGGATTTGAACTCAGATCTTCCCGACTCTTGGTCTAGTGCTCTATCTATTAGCCCACCTAGCTGCTATTTCTGGCGGAAAGAAGACTTGGATCTGTAGTCAGATTTGGGTCTGAATCTTAAAATCAAAGAGATTAAAACTCCATTAGTCCAACTCCATCATTTTATGGATGAAGAAACTGAGGACCAAAGAACTGAAATGATTTCAGTGGCACATGTATTTTAAGTAGGAGAACTAGAGTTTAAATTCATGCTCTTGGGCCCCAAACTCAGTGCACTTTCCATTATGCCCTGATTCCTAGCTTTGCCGGTGTGTCCATGGGCAAGTCATTTATCATCTCAGAGTTTCAATTTCCTCTTCTGTGGTCAGACATTGAGATGGCTTTGGGATCTCATCACTGCACATACCCTCTCCACCAATGCAGATTGCACCCCTTCCACCCCTCCTCATGGTATGATGATTATCCATATCTTTTTTTAAACCTGCTATGCAATAACTATTCAATGATCTGGATTCCCCCCAAAAAATAATCTGTATTTTATTCTGTATATACTTACACACGTATATGTTGCCTCCCCCTATAGAAAGTAAGATCCTTGAGAGAAAAGACTTGAACACTTTTATCTTTGAAACTTCCCCCCCTGCCCTGCATCTAAGATCTGGCACATCATGGACACTTAATAAGTGGGTGTTGATTGAAAGGTTCTTTCTTTTTTTTCAAAGTGGAGTGCATTTTTATTGGGGCTATTAAAAAGAGAACTCCCTGACCCAACCCCCATTTTTTGTAAATAGTATTTTATCTTTTCCAATTACATGTAAAGATAGTTTTCAACATTCATTTTTTTATAAGATTTTGAGTTCAAATTTTTCTCCTTCCCTCCCTCCCCCCTCCCCAAAATGGCAAGCAATCTGATATAGATAGATTATACATGTGCAACCACGTTAAGCATATTTCTGATGGGTTCTTTCTTCTGATTCTTTTACTATATGGTAGGGTCTAGCTGCATTTAGGCTGCCCACTTATAAATTCCCATTCTCACTGTATGACCTGCCCACTTCCTTTTCCACTCATCAATGTCTTTAATGGTATCTCTTATGTCTACATTTTGCACTCCTTTAGTATTTGTTGATACAGATATGCCTAACTTCCCAACATTCTCCATTGACCTTCAGATTACCAGCAATTTTGATCTTCTGAGGTCATGGCTACGATTCACAGCCATGTGGCATCCCTGAGATCTTCATCTGCAAAATGGGGTAATACAACTTCCTCCACCTACCCCTTGGGGTTGCTATGAGGAGTGTACTCTGTAGGTGGTTAAGTGTTATAAAAATGTGAGCTGTTATCACCAAATCCTGGAATTATTGGCCTCCATTGGATGTGACACAATGGGACAGTCCCTATTGTTAGGCATCAGTCTTCTGGGTATTGGTGCTTAGAGATGTTGAAACATTTTGCTTGTGGGTGCTAATGTGGAAGGAGCAAGTAGGCAGAGAAGAGAGATTGACTGGCTGCAGCTGAGCAACAAACCAAGCAGAACAGGGCTCAGTCATTGAAGAGGGAGGCAGAGAAGAGTGAGTAAAAAGGACAGGGAGTGGGGAGGGAGGCAAAGAGAAAAAAGAATTCTGTAGACTCTAGCCGAGTTGTGGTATCTTTCAGAGATTCCAAAAATCAGAGCATTCTGCCCAGGCTAGAGCCAGAAATAGGGGAACCAAATGGAGTCACTACTTCCCTCATGGCCAAGAGGGCTCTGCTTAGACTTAGGGATGAAGCAGAGCTAGAAAAGGGAATTCAAGCTTTTTTGGATAATCAGAGAAAAAAAAAGGATCTGGGCCAGGAACAAACTCAATTTGTGTACTTGGGATAAAGATGCTGAGAACAAAGGGCTCTCTAAGTATTGTTACAGAAACTAGACAAAGCTAAATTCTGACCACCCCTGTCATTGTGAAAGAGAGAGAGAGAGAGAGAGAGAGAGAGAGAGAGAGAGAGAGAGACAGAGAGAGAGAGAGATAGAGACAGAGACAGAGACCGAGACAGAGAGACGGAAAAGAGATAAAAAAAGAGACAGAAAGACTGAGACAAATATCTTCATAAAGTCACTAAAGCTCTCTGAGCCTCAGTTTTCATATTTGTAAAATGAGGATAATAATAGCAACTATTTTACAAGACTGTTATAAGACTGTCAAAATAAATAATGTATGTAAAGCACTTAGCAAACCTTAAAGAACTATTATAAATGTTAGCTACTATTACTACTAGTACCACTGCTGCTACTACTACTACTGCTGCTACTACTACTACTACTACTACTACTCCTACTCCTACTACCACCACCACCACCACCACCACCACCACTACTACAAAGATGAAAATGACTCCTACCACTACTATGTGCAGTTATCCCTTCCACATCATGACTTTCCCCATCATGGTTTTGATATACTGTGGGTGGGCATAAAAAATTAAATGGGAATTTTGGGAGAATTTTGTGGAAGCCACAGATGATGCACAAAGGCCAGCAGATGACACAGAAAAAAATTAGAAACTCAGAAATGCATAGTATAATAACAACACGTTTTATCTTTTAATGCCACAATGATCTAGACTTCTTTGTACAAAGGGAAGGCCAAAAACTTTTGTGTGGACTTCACAGATTATGGGGATGCTGCGCCCCAACCTCTGCGATGTGGAAGGGATGATTGTACTGGGTAATCTGACAAAGGGTATCCTTTTAAAGAAATCTTCATAGTTATAAGGATGGGCTTTGGTTGCATTCTAGATACTCAGCTACTCAGTGTGTGGAACCTCAGAATTCTACAATTGGTAGTTACCTCAGCACTCACCTAGCCCAACCCACTTCCCAAAGTGCACATCCTTTCTTCAGTATTACCAACAAGAGTGTCAGCCAGCCTTTTCCTCCAAGGGATGGAAACTCAGGACCTGATGAGGCAGCCCTTCCTATTTTGGACAGCTCTGATTCATGGAATCAAGGGAGCTCAGAGGTCCAAACTCTCCCCAGATCATGAGTCCTACTTAAAATATTCCTGGTAAGTCATCATCAAAGTGATCTCTGCCTAAAGAGATCCATTAGAAGGAGACCTCAGTGATGGGAAATTGTTAAGTTCTTCCTCATTTTGGGCCAAAATCTGCCTTGAGGTAATTTCCACCCATTTCTCCTAGTTCTAATGTCTCTTTCATAGGCCAGCCTTTCAAATACTTGGAGACAGCTATTATATCCTCCCTAAGTATTCTCTTTTCCAGGCTAAGCATCGCTAGATCTTTTAACTGTTAGTAATAATAGCTGGCATTTATATAGTGCTTTAAAGTTTACAAAGTGTTTTGCATAGATTATCTCATGTGCTATATAAATGCTTGCTATCATTACTATTATCATTATCATCCCATTTGAGCCTTACAGTAGGTCTGCAATAGAGCCACCATAGTAATTAGTAATAGTAGTGGGCACTTACATATGTGCTTGTAAGCATGTGTGTGTGTGTGTGTGTGTGTGTGTGTGTGTGTGTGTACCTTGCAAAGTGCTTTTACACACATCATCTCATTGGATACTCACAATAACCCTGTGATGTAGGTGCTATCGCTATCCCCACTTTACAGATGCGGAACCTGACACTGAGAGAAGTTAAATTATTTTCCCCCCAGGGTCACAGAGCCAAATGTGTTACTACTAGGACCAGATTTGAACCCCTTCTGAAAGGCCAATATGTCCAGTGTGCCACCTCTGCTTTCTACATTTGGCATGGATCTGAGCCCCATTCCCTTCACCATTTGAACTGAGGATGATGGAAAATGAGGAGAAAGGTCTTATGTTTCAAGGTTGTGCCCACAAGTAGGAGCCTTGGGTGGCCTGAAAGCCTCACTGCTGAGGAGCGAGAGGGAGGCTGATGGGGAAGAGGGGTGAAAGGGCTAGGGAATGTCTCCTAATGTTTGTAGGATAATGAGGGATCTAGTGTCTTCCATCCTGTAGGGTGCTGTAAGAATGTTCACCAACCCTCCTGACCCTCAACCTCTTTGTCCTTGCTCTGTCCCTGGAGTTCTTTACAAGTGTTTTCAGATCAGGGGACCTTGGCCAACTCATTCAACCCATCATTGCCTCAGACAACTCTCAGACTCTTGAGCTGCAGAAGAGTTGACTGTTGAATTGGTGGAAGATATTTTTTCTGCATTTTTCCACCAGTGAAATCATAAGTCTGGTACTAAAGATGAGAGATATAGAACTGGAGAGCATAATAGAGGTCATCTTGTTCAACCCCCTTATCTTACAGATAAAGAAACTGAAGCCCAGAAAGGATAACCAAAATTTGAATCCTTAGACACATTATTAGCTGTGTGACCCTGGGTAAGTCACTTAACCTTTCTCCATCTCAATTATCTCATCTATATGGTGGGAGTAACTACATTACCTACAGCACAGGATTGTTATGAGGGTCAAGTGAGATAAAATTTGTAAAGTGATTTTGCAAACCTTAAAGCCTTAGATAAATGTTAGCTATTATTATGGGATTAGACTAAGGTCACAGAAGTAGAAAAGTAGCAGATCTGTCTCCCAATCCAGTGCTCTTTTGATCCTACTGTTCTCAAGATGCAGAGAGGGTAGAGGCCTTTTCCTGAATTGTACAGTGAGCTGGAGAAGGTATGACTTAGATAAGGGCTTGACTCCCCTGACTTTAATTTCTGCCACTGAGTACCTTTTGTCATGTTGCCTTGCATAGCTACTGAACCCTTGGTCTAAGTTTATGGGGGCTTGTTCCACTCTTAGATGCTGATAGGATAAGAATTGGACCCATAATATCATTGGCCTAGGCAACTTCCAGGTGAGAAAACTCCCTCTACCAATGAAAATAAGCACTTTCTCTGAAACTTATAGTTAGCCCCTTAAAATAGGCCTTACATGCTCACTGCGATGCAAATAGACATGGAATTTTGGTAGTCCAGCCCAGAAGCAAGGAGAAGGAATGGCCTGATATTCAGAGGAGGATCCCACCAGGCTAGGGAATCTGATTCTGTCTGGGCTAGTATCCTTCATAGGAGGAATTCTGGGGGCCAACTTCCTGAAACTCCTGCCCTTGGTGAGGAAGGCTCATTGCTTCAGCAGACAAGGAAGGGAACTTGGGGTGGGGGGGGAGCTAGAGGTCTACTGAATGCTAGAGTCAATATTGACCTAGCTTTCAGCAGAGTATGCTTGTCACAGAGACTTCAGCTGTGAATAATCATAGCTAGTGTTTAGATAGCGCTTGAAGGTTTACAAAGTACCTTCTACACACCCAGTGAGTAGCTTAGCATCAATCTTTTCATCCTCATTTTAATAGTTAGGAAACTGGAGCTCAGGAAAGTTAAGAGATCTGCCCAAGATCAGATAGCTAGTAATTGCCAGAGATGGAACTGAAACCCAGACCTCCTCTCTCCAGGGCAAGTGCCCTTTTCACAGCACCATGTGGAAGGAATCTCGGAGTTCTCTTGTTCCTAGAAGAGCCCCAGAGCTAGAGGGAAGCTCAGAACATCAGCAGGCCCAGGGAGTATTTGAGAGAGCTGGTCTTCTCTTTGAGAAAAGGATCCTCAGGAACAAAGTAACCACAGCCTAAATTCCTCTTGCTGTCAGGATGTCTTTGTTTGTATGTCTAACCCAAGCCTCTCCTGCTTCAATCCAGATCAGTTTCCTCTAGCTCTGTCAGAACCCCACCCACCCACTGACTGTAAACTGGATTCTACTGCAAGAGAGCTGTGTAGCCATGGGGTGGAACAGCTCCTGGAAGTCAAGATCATTGAGCAGGGTCTGACAGGGTCAAAGACTGGGCTCCCAGCAGCAAGGCCACCTCTGTCATCCCTTTGAGCTGCCAACTAGCCCCCAGAACTTTGGTGCTGACTTGGCTCCTTTCTTTAACTCATTTCCTCCCCCTCCTCATTTTGCTTAAGAAACATCTCTCTTTTCCCTTCTTCCCTGAAACTTTCCTTTGGTCATTAAGTGTAGTCCTTATGCTAGGGAGGCTATGTTGCTGCTAGGATGAAGCCTGCCTGCAGTGTGGTACCATGGACAGAGCATTGGGCTTGAATTGCGACTCTTCGCCCTGCTAATTGTTTGACTCGCTAAATTAGGGGGGAGAACCCAACTTTTGTGTAATGTCACAAGTGATAAATAAGACTGGAGAAATTATTCAAGCATTCTGTCCCCTACTTGAATGTTCATAGTTCCTGCTGTTAAATTTGAGGCCCTTCTCCAACCCCAAATTAACCCTGGGAATACCTTGGAATAGCCCCGAGGAGGAAAGCTGACGAAGGTCTCTGAGGCCCTTTCCAGCTCTAAAATTCCATGAATCCAGGTATATTTCTAGTGTCTCTGTGGAAGGCACCGGCACAATAACAGCTAACATTGATATGACACCTACTATGTGCCAGGCACTAAGATAAGTGCTTTACAACCATTACGTCACTTGATCCTCACAACGATTGGGGGAAGCAGGGGCTGTTATTATCCCCATTTTATAGATGAAGGAACTGAAGTAAAAAGAGGTTACATGATTTGCCCAGGCCTAGTAAGAATCCACAGCTGAATTTTGACTCAGATTTTCCTGACTCTAGGCTCAGTGCTCCATCCACTATAGCACCTAGCTGCCCCTAGTCCACCACCTCTGCAAAGGAGGCAGGGAGGAAGGTGCATCCTTACAAATCTTCAGAGCCATGCTGGATCTAAATTTTAATTCCATAGGGTTCAATCTTGATTTGTTGTTGTTTTCATTATCTGTTCTTTCCATTTCCATCCCTGTATTCTTTAGACAAATTGTCTTCCTGGATCTTTGTCCTTTGGTTTGCCTCGGGTCATGTGAGTCTTCCCATGCCTCCAGTGTCCTTCACAGTCATTGTTTCTGAAGGTGTGATGGTGTCCTGCACATAGCATGCCTGCCCCACGGTGTGCTTAGCCATTCGCCAGTTGATGGGCATAGCCTTTGTTTCTGGTTCTTCACAACTGTAGAATGTGCTGCCATAAATATTTTGGTGTATAGGAAAGCTTTCTTTCAGTCTCTGACTGTCTGACCTTGAGGTATGTGCCCATCAGCAGGATCTCTGGGTCAGAGGATATGGACAAAAAGAGTAATTGTTAAGGGGCCAACCAAAAGATGCCTCCTTAGCTTCTCCGGGACAGACAGGGCAGTCCCCCAGGGCTGAACAAACAGTAGTCATAAAAACCACAGGAGCTTGAGAGAGAGAGAAAGAGAGCAGCCAGAAAAAGAATAGGCTAGATGAAGGCCAAACCCCAGGGGAGATCTGAGGGTCCAGAAAGGAGGGAGCCTGGGTCAGAGCTTGAAAATGGAGAGTTCCTACTGTTTGGGCAGGCAGGCTAGGCTGGAAGACAGCTAGTCATGGGCCGGCAAAGGATCTGGGCAGTTGGAGGAAAGGCTGCTTCTCAGGTCGCCATGGAAGATTTCTGGGTGGCTGGGAGAATAGGGGCAAATTTGCAATCAGAGGATCCAGAGATGGAAGAAACTTTAAGAGGTCATCTGGCCCAACCCTGTCATTTTACAGTGGAAGAAAGCATTCCCCAAATGCAATGAGTTGCCTCAGGAGGTAATAGAGTCCTCATCACTGGAGCTATTTAAAGAGACTATAGGTGATCACTTTTTATACATCTAACACAGAAAATTCTTGTGCAGAGGTTGAACTATATTACTTCTGATGGCTCTGCCAATGCTGAGATTGGGTGTGTGAGTGTATGTGTGTGTGAGTGTATATATGTGTGAGTGTATGTGTGTGTGAATATGTGTAGATGTGAATGTATGTGTAATGTGAATGTGTGTGTATGAGAGTGTGTGTGAGATATTATATCTGTTAGTGTGTGTCAGCATGTATATGTGTGAGTGTGTATATGTATGTCCGTGACGGTGTGTATGTGTGAGAGTGTGAGTGTATGCATATACAAATATGTTTATATATGTGAATGTGCATGTGAGCATGTGTTTATGTGTGTGAGTATGTGTGTGAGAATGTATATGTGTGTATATCTGTGAGAGTATGTATTTGAGTGTGTGTTTATATATGTGTGTGAGTATGAATGTGTGAGAGTGTATGTGTATGACAGTGCATGTATATGAGTGTGTGAGGGTGTGTGTGTGAATGTATATATATGTATGAGGGTATGTATATATGTGTGAGAGTATATCTGTGAGTATGTGTGAGTGTATATGTGCATGAGTGTGTGTATGTATGTCTGTGGGGGGATCTATGTGGGAGTGTGTGTGTGTGTATGAATGTGCTTATGTGTGTATGAATGTGTGTGCATGAATGTATATGTGAATATATGTGTTTGTGTGTGTGAGAGTGTGTGGGGCTGGGGGTGTAAGTGTATATGTATAAGTATGTCTGTGTAATTATGTATAAGTCTGTGTGTGCATATGAAAGTGAGGTTTAGGGAAGGTACATGACTTGCCCAAGGTCATAAAGTTCATGAGTGGATCTGGTATTTGAACCCAGGCCCTAGGAGCCCAGATCCAGAGCTGTCTTCACTGCAGAATTCTGATTGGAAAGAGAACAGAGCCTTCTTCTCTGGGAACCTGGGAAGGAACTACAGAATGTCAGAGCTGGAAGGGAGCTTAGCTCTCTCCTGTTCCAACCTCATCCTTGTATGGATGAGGAAAATGAAGCCCAGAGAGGGCAAATGATTTGTTCAAAGATGCACAGCTAGCAAGTGGCAGATCTGTCACTAGAATCCAGGTCTCCTGATTCTTAAGCCCATACATATCCTTTGTCCTGAGCCATGCTTCCTCTCAGACACTTTGATGCTCAGTGAGGAATGGGCTACACTCAGGGTACTAGTGTAAGGAAGCCTGATGGACCCCTAAGTAAGACATCTGCCAAACTGAACAAAACTGGATTTTGTGTCTACTCTGTGCCTCCATTCACCCTTACGCTGGTAGTCATCTCTGCGCTCCCAAGGGGACTGACCTGGGAGAATTTTGCACTGGGTTTACTAGGAGGAAGAGGTGCACTGGAAGCAAGGGGCTAGGAAAAGGATTCCAAGTCCTGGGGTGACAAGGGGCTTAGCATTGAGAACATCTGCTATGATGCCATTAAAAATCAAGGAAAAATCTTAACTTTGAGTGGAGCTTTCACATATAAAAGGTACTATCTGCAGCAGTACAGGTCCAATAAGAAAAAAAATTAGACATGGATGTAAGTACAGATATAATGGATATAGACCCCTAAGAAGAAGTTGAACATTTATTAAGTACCTACTATGTGCCAGGCATTGTGCTGTGAAATACTGCCTGCCCTCAAGGGGCTTATATCCTATCAAGAGAGATCAAGAGATTTACAAGTATATAGAAAATAAATAAAAGATCACAAACATGGGCTGGAAGGGAACCCCCTTAACCCTGGGCTTCACTGATCTTTGCTCTACAGAAGGAAACACTTAAGGCCTACCAATCACTAATGCAGGGTGTATATTTTGATTTTCATTATTTTATTTTTTAAAACTGGCTAAGTCCTTCCTGGGTGCTCTTCCCAGGCCCTGGCCCTGGTCTTGGTCTCAGACCCATGTTTACTGGAAACAGCCAGCTTTTTCTCTGGGCACCTTTGGTAAGGAAACCTGAAATGAGGTCAGGCATCAGCTTTTGCCCAGTACTACCCCTTCAGGGCTGAGCTTCTTGCTCTCTCCAGAGCAGAGATACTGTCTGGTTCTGCCTGGGGGAGGATGAGACTAATATGCTTTTAGTGCAGAGTATGTTCTCTGTCTCATGGCATTTATTGTCATTGTCAAAAAACATTTATCAGGTGCCTAATTGGGCATGACCCCGGTTAAGCATGATGAGACCCAGATCCTGCCCTCTGGGATCTTGCAGTCTAGTGCAGGTAAACGTAGGAATAGAAATAACCATGGACTTGGATGGTAGAATAAGTGGAATGTGCATGACAGCAGAGACATTCGGAGAACGCCTCGCTCTGGCTCTTGAACTTGGAGGAAACTGGAGCTGCTGCAGACATCAGACAGACTAGATGAAGGGGAGAGGATTGAGTGGTGGAGGGGAGAGAGGGGATGGTAAAAAAAATTCCTTATTCTTCTATTCTTTTTTAAAAGTTTTATTTAATTTTTGCAATTAATAGTAATTTATTTCCTCTCCCTCTCATTCATTTTTTAAAAAAATTATTTATTTTTAGCTTTCAACATTTGCTTTTATAAGATTTTGAGTTCTAATTCCCCCCCCTTTCCACTTCCCCCTCCCCAAGACAGCACGCAATCTGATATAGGCTATGATCATTTAAACGTATTTCCATATTAGTCATGTTGTGTCGTTTCCATCCTCTTAAAAAAAGAATAACTCCCCATAACAAATATGCATAGCCAACCTAAACAAATCCTTGTTTTGACCATGTCTAAAAAATGCATGCCTCATTTTGCACCAAGTCCATTACCTCTTAGTCAGAAGGTAGCTGGATACTTCTCTTTTTCAAAATCATGTCATAACAACACCCCGCCCCTTACTCTAGTCCCCATATCACCAAAGACACAGCAGGGTACAGTGAGAAATATTTCTAACTTTGTAGTCAGAAAACCAGGGTCACATCTTGGCTTTGCCACTAAGCCTTTGTATGACCTTGGGCCAATCACTTGACCTCTCCTGGCCTTCATTTCTTCATCTGCAAAGCGAAGGGGTTGGAGAAGGCGGCCTAAAGATTCCCTGCTCCAAACACATGATCTTTGTCAAATGTATTACTTAAAAGGAAAAGCAAGTTACTGTATATACTATAGTCACAGTTTCATCTATCTTCTTTTTTTCTATTCTCTTGGCACATGAAATGTTTATTTTATTTGGCATTTGTTAGGTTCAGAATAAAAAATAAAATTTAAGAGCCCCCCAAATCCAGAAAAAATCCATGACCCTGTGGTCCTGCTTTTCTCCCTGTGTCTGCTCTGCTGGATGTTGAGTTTAATCCTTTGGGGGCATTTCTCCTGCTCCTCCTCCTCCTTCTCCTCCTCCTCCTCCTCCTCCTCCTCCTCCTCCTCCTCCTCCTCCTCCTCCTCCTTCTCCTCCTTCTTTTCCTCTCCTTCTTTTCCTCCTCCTCCTCCTTCTTTTCCTCCTCCTACTCCTTCTTCTTTTTCTCCTCCTCCTCTTCCTCCTTCTTTTCTTCCTCTTCCTTCTCCTCCTCCCCCTCCTTTTCCTCTTCCTCTTTCTTAATGCTCTTGATAGTCATCCAACTGTATCTGTTTAGAAATTCGGGGGGGGGGGTGGGGGGCAACATGTTTTGCCTGTCTTAGACTATCTTGGACGCTTATTCATATTTATGTAATGTTCATATTTATGTAATGATATAAGGTTTTCAGAATACTTTATGAATATTATTTCATTTAATCCTTACAACAGTCCTGTGAGGGAGGTAGTACAAGTATTATATTACCCATTTTACAGATCAGGAAAATGAGGTCCAGAAAAGGGAAGTGGCCTATTCAAGGTCACATAAGCAGTAAATAGTGGAGCTGAGATTTGAACCCAAGTCTTCTGACTCCCAAGTCCAGGGCACAGTACCAGGAGCAAGTGGAGTACAGGTATTTAATGCCTTCTGGTGACAACTGTTGAATCTACATTAAGTGGTATGGGCTCCTTGTTGCAGGCTTTGAAAGGCTCTGGGATTCCCCAACCCCCAGACACATTTTGTGGTGAAGGGTCCAGGCTGTGACTGCCCCCTCCCTCAATGTCCAAATGTTCAGGCTCAGACAACAGGCATCTGCGCGGGTAAATGCCTGATTGCTCCCTGGGCTCGAGAGCTAACTATTAAAGGACCCTGGAAACGTGCTGGGGTCGGAATCCTCATTCTAGCCGAGGAAGCACATTTGTTTTGAGGGAGAAAGAGGTGGCAGTAAATCTTCAGCCATAATTACTGGCAATCTTTGTTTCTTAAATAAAAGGAGGGAGGTCAAGGAGATGCAGACTGTGATTTCTGCCAGTTTGTTGCTTATCAATAATTGGTTTATGTTCCTCCCAGAACTTGCAAGGTTATTGGAGCCCCAGGGGAAAAAATGAAGATGCAAAGCTATGCCAAGTGCATGAGCTTAGGGTCATTCTAGGTCTCCTGGGCTGGGTCTGGCATGAGTGGGTTAGCGGTTGTAAGGGACTATAGTATAGAGGAATGAAGGCTGGGTTTGGTGGTTGGAGAGCTGCATGAAGATCCTGCTTTGGACACCTATGAAGGGTGTGAACAAAGATGAGTCACTTAACCTCTCTGAGGCTCATTTTCACCATCTTTGAATTGGGGGCTATCATACCTCAACTACCAGACTCATGGACTTGTTGTGAGGCTCAGATGACACCATTCATATAAAGTACTTGGGAAACCTTAATAGTGTAGAAGGGGCATCTCTAGATGTCAGCTGGTATTGGTTGGAAATAAAGAATGCAGGCCTAGGGGGAAGATAGCTTTGCTACAAGTTTAAGAATGCCCTGGCCATGTGAGTGGAGAGTTTGAAATGATGTTGGGCTTGGGGAATAGAACTCTTAAATCAAGATGGAAGGGCCACAGAGGTGTTACCGTTAGTAATAACTCATATTTCTTTAGTGTTCTAAGGTTCTTGTTGTTGTTGTCCCAGTATTTCAGTCATGTTTGATTCTTCATGACCCCATTTGGGGTTTTCTTGGCAAAGATACTGGCAAGGTTTGCCATTTCCTTCTCCAGCTCATTTTACAGGTGAGGAAACTGAGGCACACAGGGTTAAGTGACTTGCCCAGGGTCACTTGGGGAACAGCTAGTAAATTAAGTATCTGCATTTGAACTCAGAAAGATGAATCTTCCTGACTCTAGGCCCAGTATGCTATCCGCTGTGCCACCTAGCTGCCTCTGTTTTAAGTTAACAAAATGCTTTCCTCACAATCCTTTTGAGATTGATAGAGAAGGTATTATTATCCCCATTTCATATTTAACAGTGACTTCTCTGGCCCTCGCTATCAAAGGCCATACATTTTACCCCTTTCTTGGGATTCTTCAGTAACTTTAGGAGGGTCTCTAGAAGCAGAGAGAAATTAGGTTTACAATTTAACTAGGTTCCTATCTAGCATAGTTTCATCAAGTTACAAGTCTAAAGTCCCCTGGGGCTCAATTCCTGGCACCCTGGCTTCTTGGGGCATACCTGCTGGGCTGGCAGACACACTGAGCTTAGAATCTTGCATCCAGAGTTTCCATGGGGACTCTACCACCTTTTCCTAAAGCTGAAAAGGACAAGTGAACTAGACCAAAATTACTAGCCTGATTTTCAGGGCCTCAGGGCCTAAAAGGGAGAAGGGAAAGGTAGCCTTCCCCACCTACCAAGCTCTGTGTATAGTGACCATACTAAGGGTGAACAGGGCCTTCACCCATGGACACAGCCAAAAAGAGAACCCAAGACTGTCCTAGTTGGTAGTTTTAAGGACAAGGTCTGTTCTGGCCATGAGCCAATGAAAGAGGCTGTTCCCACCACCGTAGAAGAGGGTATCTTCTCCTACAAGCAGGTCACCCCTGTCTGCCATATAGGTGCCTCCATATTAAGTGATCAGGGCATGTGAAGAGCCCAGTTACACATAGAGGAGGAAAATGGGGCTCTGCTTCTTGCCCAGTCAGTGATGGATCTCAGTGGCCTTCTTCCTGATTGCCAGTCAAGGATTAAAAGAGAAAGATCCATCCATCCCAAACTGCAGCCTCACTATGCTATTTCTCTTCCTCTTCTGTGATCTCACGCTGGCTAAATTGGGCACATGAAGGGCCTTCAAGGGTACAAATGATATTGGGTTGATATAAGTCCCACGCAGTCATGAAGCACACTACTCTCTTGTCAATTTCCAATAGACTGCAACCTGCTTGAGGGCAGGAACTGGCTTTGGTTTTTGTCTGTTTTGGTATTTCCAGAGCCTAGCATAATACCTCATACATAGGTGAATGACAAATGCTTTGGATTTGTTGAATTGGATTTTAATTTTCTGCTTAGCACACAGCAAGGCTTAAATTTTCATTCTTCCATTCATTCATTCATTTAAAGCACTGAACAGTTAATGGCAGGCATTCTCCATTTATTTATTTTTTTAATCTATAGGTCACTCTTCTAGTTCCTGACCTTTAGGGTTAAGGTTCTGGATAATCCACTCAGTTTCAAGTCCTCAATTGACCTATTGCTTTTAGCTCTGCCCTTTTATTCTTTGGAGGATTAAGGTAATTTTCTGTTTGGGGGCTTGAGATATTACCCCTTTGGCTTCTAGTATGCAGCTGTTCCAGCAGCCTTAAATGTAATTGTCCTTCATATGAATTCAGTTCCACGGGCATTTATTAAGTGCCTCCTAGGGCATGCAAGGCACCATATGTGCCATGCACTAGGGACCCCAAGATGAGCTAAGATCTGCTGCTAAAGGAACTTACAATCTAATAAGGGATATATCATATATGCAATGTATGTTACATATATATCTCATATATGTACATACATGCATGTATATACACATATATTCATATGTTTACAAACAAATAATTGTATTACAAGGCAAAAAAGGCATTCAGAGTACCATGAGACAGTTGCTGAAGGTAAGAGTGCTTCCTTTTGGGGGGGGATCAGGAAGGCTTCCTGGAGGAGGGGGCCAATGAGCAGGGCCTCAAAGGAAGGGAGTTTAACTGATTTGAATGAGTGGGCCAGGGTGGTAGGGGAGGGGCACAGAGGAAAACCCTCCTCAGCATGGGAGAGAGCTTGAGCTAAAGCATAGGTATGGAAGATGGCAGGACAAGATCGCCAAATTGCAGACAAGTTCTCACCCATTTTATCATAGAGTGAATTCTAGCTCTAACCCCACTAATATGGCAAAGTCTGATACCTCCAAAACAAAAATATCATGTGATTGGTACAGATGGGTACAGTTACAAAAGACACAATGAATTTGAGAGATGCCGGGAAGTTAGACTGAAAGATGCCTTTCTCCTGGGCTTTAAAAGAAATCAAGTGGCAGTCAGAGGAGAGCTACATTAAAAGCTAAAGATAATGGTCTCTACATTTGTGGGACTTACATTTGTCCTTCAGACTCTCAATCACTGTCTGTGCATCACAGGGACATTCAGGATCGTGAGGATGGAGAATAACAACTGTGTAGCTGCTCTGGTCTCTGAGGGCAGGAATATACACTCAGGCAGACTGCTTTATAGACACAGTTCTGAGCATTATAGAGCAGCTAGATGGCACAGAACATAGAGCCAGGATGACCTGAGTTCAAATGCAGTCTCAGACACTTACTAACTGTGTGACATTGGGCAAGCTACTTCTGTCTTCCTCAGCTTCCTCCTCTGTAAGATGAGGATGATAACAGCACCTATCTTGAGAACCAAGTGAGATAATTGTAAAGTGCTTAGCACAGGACTTGGCACATAGTAAGCACTATATATATATATATATATATATATATATATATATATATATATGTATATAAATGTCAGCTACTACTATAGCATTTAGCACAGTGCCACAGTAGGAGCTGTGTTATTGTTAGCTATTAATATAATATCTTTATATAAATGTGTTTAAATAGACCATATTCCCAGTCATGGCTAACACTGACATTGACCCATGCCATCCTGATATCAACATTTAAAGAGAAGAGAGAATAAAAAACAAAACCAAGACTGGATCCTTTTTTTAAATAATCTCTCTGACTACCACATATCATAGTACCTTGTATATAGGGAGAGGGATTGGACCTGTTGATATCATTAGTATAATTACTATTATAAATACCCAAATTAACTATAAAGGATGCATGAAGAAAGGTGCTATCTGCATCCAGAGAAGACAAAAAAAGTATATACAGAATAATTTGACATATATACCTGTTTGTGTCTAATGATAGCCATCTCTAGGGTGAGGGGAGGGGGGAGAATAAAAGGAAAAAAAGAAATTTACATCGTAACTTTATTGTGTATTTGAAAGGAATAGCAAGTTGTGCACAATCGATTTGCAGTTTCATGTGCAATCATCTTTTTTATTGCACTATGTTATGGAAATGCTTGTTTTATTCCATAAATTAAAAAGAAAATAAATTAAAAATAATTAGTATAAGGAACTCTTGGCTGAGGAAAGTCCCTCTGACAATGCAGGCTGGCACATTCTCTGCAACTCATGGTCTTACAGAGTTGACTAGAACAACTGTGAAGTTAAGTTACTTGTTCAGGGTCACATAGCTTTAAACCTTTAACTTGCCCAGGGTCACAGAGCCAGCAAGAATCCGAGGCAAGATTTAAACCCAGGTCTTTGTGACTCCAAGTCCAATACCTTCTCCACCATATCATGCTTCCTCTCAACAGCAGGGATCATGGTATAATAAATGGATGGAGAAAGAAACTTGGAGACCATTTTAGTGCAACCCTATCCTTTTCTGGGTGAAGAAACTGGGGCCCAGAGGGTCTTGCCTGAGATCACACAGACAGCGAGCATGTGAGCCCAGAGCAAATGTAGGCCTTCTGCCTCCAAACGCAGCCCTCCATCATCAGTCCTATAAGAGGTGCTTACCGGAGCGCTGCTGTGCTCCGAGTGTACTCAGAGGTACGGTTGGATCTGGGAAAGCCTTATTATTCCTGTAGTTGTTATTGTTGGCCACCTGGCTGTCTAAGCCTGCCTCTAAGGCAAGAGTATTTTTCTTCTAGTTTGCTAGACTGTTGTGGGATAGGCCCTGGGCCACCAGCGTCTCTCACCTGGCTCAGCTCCTATCCCTGGGGCCAGGTCTGCCTTGCCATCCCCGAGGACAGCGAGACAGGTGCATTCATGTAGCTTGAAGAGCTGGATTACTGGGGGGTGGGATGAGCTCAGGAGGAGGGGGTGGGGTGTTGACTACGGGAACAAGCAGGCCTATTATCTGTTTGGGGGCGACAGTGACAGGGTCTGCCAAGCTGGTGGCAGTGATGCCAAGCTCCCAGCTCAGGCTCAGCATTATTACAGCCCCTCTTGTTTTCCGAAATCTCTTTCATTTTGTATGAAGAGACAGATGTGAGGGGCTGCAGGCTCTTACAGTCTGCCATTCTAGAGGGAAAAAAAAGATTTGTTTGTTCCCCTCCTTTTCTATGGAGCATGGCTGGGATCTCTTTTCCTATTCTTTCATTTTTCTATTTCCATTTTAAAAGGATGCTTTTCTTCCTCTTCTAAACAGACACCCCCACTCTTGCTCCAGGGCACTTCCTCTGCTCTCTGGAAGGTAACCCGGAGTCCTTTCCTCAGTCCAGATGATGTTAAAGCTAGGGGCCAGCAGGGAAAGCTAAACAAAAGCTACCATGGGATGGGTTTGCCCCACTTGCCCTGGGTCACCTTGAGTAGACTTCAGATTTACCCTTTCCCAGGTCCTGCCTCCCTCCCCAAGCCCCACCCCCACATCCTAGGATGGTGGAATATTCCAGCAGAAGGCCCCTCCCCAGCTCCATCTACCAGAACTGGAATGTTGTGTGGGTGAGGGAATCGCTGTGAGATCTTGGGAAGGAAGGCAGTCTAAATCTCAGTAACTATCATTCTACCTGCCCTTTCCTACCCCCAAAATGCACTTTGAGGTTAAACGATATGGTACCTGTGAAGTGTCTTGAGGCTCTTTCGGAAGAAAGGCTCTAGGCCTGTTTGAGGTGCAATTTTGATTGTGTGGGATGAAAGACCCTCACCAATTAAAAAGTAAATTTATAATAAGGAGCCATCTCAGGGTGGGAACAGAAATAAATTTTATTCAATTCTCAAGAATAGGGCATCCTCTGCCAGCACAAAACAGAACCAGCAAAGGAGGCAGAGTACAAAAGGCAAAACACCAATAATTATACCTAAGGCAAGATAATTCCCATCCACCTCTGCCCCTTCTTACCATTGGCTGGAAGGTGGGCTTACAATTTGAGCACAAAAAACTAGACGAAGAACCGGGAAATTGAGGCACAGAAACTCCCATTCCCATTCCCTTAGTTAATGATTACAACTGAGGTGACATCTATAAATCTAAAGAAGGAGAATAGGATAAGGGGAGGGGGAGACCCTCTCCATTCTTCTACAGTACTTTTACAGTAAAGGAAAGCAGGTCACAGTGACCCTATTCTTACTGAGCAAATCTTTAAACCAGAACCAGAAGAAAGAACAAAAAGTTTCAGGGTAAACTTTCCCAGAGGCTGAGCCATCAGACTCTCAATGGCCTCAGAATTTTTCTACTTCCCTATTTCCCTATTTCTTGATTTTTAAACATTTCTTAGTATAGATATAGATATATATTTATACATATCTTCCCTGTGAAGCCTTCGCATTTTATTTACCTCACACATGATGAACTAGGAACCCTCTCTAAGACTGACCTTACCCCATTTCCAGAGCCAGACGCTAGCTTTTTCACAAATAATAGCTGAGAGAGACCTCCTGGAGAGCTTTGTAAAAGCCAACAATAGCCTCTACCTAAAGGTTTTCTCAATTCCTTTCTTATCTCTGTGAGTTAGGATGCCTTCTTCTTGCCACTTCCCTAATACCCTAAGTCCAAGTAAGAGTCCACCAGAGGACTAAATGTATCTTCGATCTCCTTCATCCCGGGAGCTCCCACTAGGAAACTAGCAAGGTCATTGGTGACTGAGTTAGGACTATATTCATCTCTCTCCTCCTTCAGCATTTGGTAGCTCCACTCAGTCATTCCTGTCTAGGGGATGGAGTTTTCTCTATTGAATTGGGGGTTTTTTGCCCTGAATGGGGAGGATGGGAAGGAAAGGGCACTCATTGGGCCAGGACTCAGGGTTAGTGAAGAGGATGAATACCTAGCATTTATGATGTTAGCATTTACATATTGTTTTAAAGTTTATAAAGTACTTTACAAAATCAACTTTATCCTCACAATATTCCTGGGAGGTAGGCACTATTATCATCTCTCAGTTTCCCTGCAGAATGAGGTTAAGTAACTCGCTCATAGTCAACTAGCTATTAAGTCTCTGAGATAGGATTTGAACTAAGGTCTTCCTCATCTAGCATTCTATGCACTGCCCCAAATGAGACACATATATTCATTCATAAAACCAGTCCCCCCACATGGGCTCCAAGGTCTCAGAGGGCCTAGCCTTCCCTTCTCCTCTTCCCTCTGCTTACAATCATTTTATGATTTCTTTTTCCCTTCAGAGCTGCCCTAGGAGTTCATTTTTAACCTAATTTTGCCTGGATACAAATATGAAGGTGGGGAGACACACTAGGAGATTGATTTTTCAGGCCAAGAAACCCAGACACCTTTCCTATCCCATTTTCTACCCAACCTTGCTCCTATAGACATATGCAGATCTGACTGAAGGCGCTAGAAAATGTCTTCATTTTATCTGAAGGCCCAGGAGAAAGCAGTGCCCATATTTGGAAATCTCACCCCAAGAAAATCTCAGTCCCTCCCCCTCAGTCTACAACATGGCCACAAGAGGCATACCTTCCACAGGGCACTGATGAATGTCAGTGTGACACAGTCCTGGTGCTTGGGGATGAAAGGGGAGCTCCAGGAAAATGAACGACAATTTGACCTTTATAGTCTTTGGAAAGTAGTGGGGAGGGGGCTTAGCTCCCTGCCCAGCCAATGATCCACCCTCAGTTTTGGAGTTCACAGGATGAGGTTTAAGGAAGGCCCTTGCAAGCTAGATGTTCCCCAGGCAGCAGCTGTTCATCTGGAGCATGTGAAATGGCCCTTTCTCTGTCCGCCATGAACTCTTCTTCTCCTGCTTCTGCTCTGTGCTGTGGAGAGCCCTCCTGCCCTTTTCTCTTACAAGTTCCCCCTCCCCCCATGATATCCTTATTTAAAAATAAATCGCTCCTATCTTTAATTGCAGACTGAATAATTTCTTCGTTTTATTTAAATGTGGCTCTGAGAAGTTCTGGGAACAATTAGAAGAAAACATAGGGCAGAGATGGGTGCATGTTTTCAAGCATGTCATTTTTTTATTATTATTATCAGACCGATATTTGCAGGGATCTGGAAAAAGATCACTCCTCCTGGAGTAGTCAGGCACAATTTATATGCACCAATAACAATAGACAACAGTGATAATAATAATAAATAATTCCTGGGTCCTTCCCCATTTCTTGCCTGATTCCCAGGAAAGCTTAAAGACCACTGCTTTGGGAAGTTTGGATATCCATTCCAGAGTAGAAAAGTGAGAATCAGTTTTCTCTTCTCCACCATCCCCCTCAGCCCTTCAGTCTATTATAATAACCCAATCTATTGGGAGTAGGAAAGGAATGGACATCATATAGAGTCAAGGCCCACAGCTAGATGGAATGATTTAAGGAACCCAAGAAAAGCCCAAATATCTCCCCCACTGCCTATTACACTGTCTAAAATTCTGCCAATTTGTGCTTCATTCAATATCACAGAATGTTAGAACTTTATAGATTATTTTATAGGTTTGAAATGCACAAATTGAGATCCACAAATTGAGGGGGGTGGGAAATGGAATATTAGAAAGAGCACCAGATTTAGTGTCAGATCACCTGAGTTAAAGTCTCAGTTCTTAGATTTACTAGCTTTGCAATAATTTTTAAAAAGTCTCTCTGAGGCTTAGTTTCTGCATCTATAAAATGCAGATAAGATAATAGCTAATATTTCTATTGCACCTTAGGTTTCGCTAAAGGCTTTGCATATATAATCATCTCATTTCATTGTCATAACAACCCTTTGAGATACATTCTATTAACACCCCCATTTTATAGATTAGAGACCTGAGTCTGAGAGAGATTGTGACTTGCACAGATCGTATCTGAGGAGGGATTTGAACTCAGACCTTTTGATTCCAAATCCAGTCCTCTACTATGCCAAACTGTTATCATTGTCATGGTTGTCATCATCATCATCATCATCTTCATCATCACCATTGTCAACAATTTAAAGTCAAAAGGGACTTCTTAAGAATCCTGTATGGTAGGTATTATAAAGATTCTTATGATTAAAACACTTTGTGAACCTTAAAAATAATATGTGAATGTAAATTATTCTTGGTGTTTTCATTATTAATTATATTGCAATTAAAAATCCCAAATGACTTCGCCAAGGTCACATAGCTACTTATCCCTCAGAAGAGTCAGGACTACAATGTAGGCCTCATAGCCCTTGGTCCAATACTTTGTTTTTTAAAAATCCTCTAATAAAACATAAATTTTCCTTGACCAGACTAATGCCTTCAAAAGTCATCAACTCATTCCTCAGAGGAGAGGGCGACATTTAAAGCCAGAAGAGACTTCAAATATAGTCTATTATAACCTCTTACTTCTCCTGGCCTCCATTTCTTCATCTGCAAAATGAAGTGACTTGCCCAAGGTCACATAATTAGCGGTGGAGTCAGACTAGAATCCAAGCAGCCAAAGTTGTTTTCAGTAAACCACATTTGTATCTCAGGGATTGTCCGGACTAGAGGTCACTCCTTTAATGGGTCACTGGGCTAAGGAAGATATAGGATTATAGATCTAGGGCTGAGAGGGATATTGCAGGTCACCTGATCCAATCTTCATATTCTGCAGATGAGCAAACTGAGGTAGAGATAGGAAGTCATTTGTCCAATGTCGCACAGCCAGTAAGCGGCATATATGGGAATACCCAGGTCGCTGACTCCAATTCAGCACCACGGACAGCACCATGAACAGTCGCTTGCTGCTTGCCTGCCCTTGGGGTGGGAGTACCCAAACTGCAGGCATCCCCTAAGGGAAAAGGAGTGAGAAATATATCTTTAGTAGGTGTTGAGGATTATATTGTACCCTGCCTCTGTCTTGAGACTCACTTAAGCTTTCAGAAGGCACATTGGCTACGAGCCAAGAAGGGATTCCTCCACCAACACAGACTGACCAGAGATAAGGATAGCTGATGAGGGTGATAGCTAACATTTGTATAGCACTTACTAAGTACCAGACACTGTGCTGTGCACTTTACAATTATCTCATGTGATCCTCACAGCAACCCTGCAAGGTGGGTATTTTTATTATCCCCGTTTTACAGATGAGGAAACTGAAGCAAGCAGAGGTTAAGAGACTTGCCCAGGGTATCATAACCAGTGTGTGAGACCAGATTTGAACTCAACAACAACAGGTAGGAGGGCGTGCACACTCTAGGAGGGGAGGGAGAATGCCGGGACTGTGCCTGCAGAGGAGGACCTTTGTGCGCTAAAGTGGCAGCTGCAGCTTCTGGAGACAGCAGAACCTAGGGCAGAACCCCAGAAGCTGCTCTCACTTGTCTTAGACCTTCCAAGATGCTGCCCTTGGTCTCCATTTCCTTTCCTGAGCAAGGGAGGCCCAGGGGTCTCCTAAAAGGTGTACCAACACTATCTAGCTTTTCTGTGAAACAGTCTCCAGATTGTTTATGTCTCTGTAATGGACCTATCAATGGGGGCCTGGTGAATTGGCCCCGGCTGGCATCCTATTCAAAACAAAGAATAAAGGCCCTGGGCATCAGGGGACCTAGATTCAAAGCCTGTTCCAGCTCTTTACTGCCGATGTGACCTTGGGGAAGTCTGATCCTCAGCTCTTCATGAGAGAGTTTGGATATATGGAGTCCCAAGTCCCTCGAACTCTAAATCCTACCTTCTGAATAGCTTCAGCATGCCAGTGGTAATATTATGTGCAGAGGTTTAGGATAGGTAAATTGTGTGAGCACAAAACAGGCTAGGCCTAACCTTTCATTGACTGGGGATGTGCTCTAGATGCTAGGATAGGATGCAGATCACCCAGGGTCTAGTAAAACTAGAGAAAGGGAAAGTGGGGCCACCTCCTACCTTCAGGTAGAAATCATAACATCATAGCTTTGGAGCCGGAAGGGACCTCAGAGGTCATCTAGTCCTGGGGTGTCAAACTCACAGCCCACGGGAACCAGATTAAAATGTCATTGGGAAATGTTTAACAAAATAAATAAAAATATAATAAAACACAGATAATGTTAATGTGTGGTTTTCTAAGACAATATGCCATCTGGGGGGTGCTCATGGAAGGTTTAGTGGCCCCCTGTTTTTATTTGAGTTTGACACTATTGATCTAGTCCACCCTCCTCATTTAACTAGAGATGAATGATTTCCCCTCTGCCACACAACTACCCCATGGCAGCTTAATTAATCAATCACTAAGCATTTATTAGAATCCTAGATCCTCTCATTCTGCCTTCTCCTTCTCAAAATTGTCATCCTAAATGACATCTCCTCCTTGCTGATAGCTGAATTTTATGATTAGAGCTTCATTGTGAATTAAAAGAAATATTAAATCTTATCGGTTATTTGTACTTGTGTCCAATCCTTTCCTGAGAGCATAAAGGTAGTGAGGGCAGGGAAGGTTTCCTTAAAACTACTGTGAGCTCCAAGGCCAGTCATTCTTTCTTGTAATGGTGCTGGGTGCAACACCAGACATATTTTTCAGTCCCTGTCCTTCCTGGGCCTGCCTGCAGTGTGGGGAGCTCTAGTCCCAGCATCCTCTGTGTTGTCTCCCTATTATCTAGAAAGATGAGGCGTGGGAAGAAGGCAGGACAGAGGAGGCAGGAATTGAAGGCCAGTCCTACCTACAATTGTGCTCAAGCCTGGCTGTGAATGTACATGAACCCATGAGGCCCATTATATTCTAGGTTAGTCCCACTGTGCTGAGTTTAGTGAAAATATTTTCAGAGAAGGAGGGCTGAGCCTGACTCCCAGAGCTTCTATGAGAGAGAGGCCAGATGGAGTGTTCTCCTAGTTTATACCTTGAAATGAGAGGGTCTCCAGGACCCTACTGCTTTCTTCTCTTCTCTCAGCAGGAATTCTAGGCACCAATGTGGGGAGGGGATTTGGTGAGCCTAAGAGTGGTCCATGGGTCTGAGACCTGGCTAACTGATGGGTGTGGGACATTTTGTTATAACACACTGAAGAGGTTAGTGATGGCTAAAGCCCATCTCCTCAGATCTCTGCAGGTGATTTGAGCAGTTTCATTGAGGGCTATGTAATATTGAACCCTGAGCCAAGGCTCCTGCCTTCTCCTACCTTCTCTTCTTTGTCCTTGTTCATTCCGTCCTGAGAGATCCTCCTGGAGAGATCTCTGGTCCTGCTGCCCACACCTTGGGTGACCAAATCTCCCACAGGGCAAGTGGAAAGGTAGGGTGCCATAGGAAGCTGGCCATCTCTAGGTCCAGGTCCTTTTCATCCTCTGGGGTGCCTCCCAGAGCTAGGGATGGGAGGGGTGGTGTGGGTTCCCGCTGGCTGATGGAAACGGATGATATGTTTTCAGTCTGGTGTGTTCAACAGTGCGAATCGGACAGGGAGCGGAAACAGGGAAGATAAGTGGGAAATAAATCACCCAACTTGATTTAGTCATAATGGTAAGAAGCTGCTGCCTGCTTTGAGTGGGGAAGCTCTGGCTCTCTGTGCCCCCTAAGCTTCCCTCCAAAGAATCTGCTTGTGGAGAAGGAGACATTGGGGAGAAGGGGGAATGGTGTTATATGACCATTCATAGACTACTGAAGGATTCAAAGTCAGAGAGGCCTGTGGGGGCTTGGTCAAATCCCTGCCCCTCTAAGGGGAACCGACAGTGGGAAATTAGGAAATCTGAAGAGAAAGAGAGAGTATCTGGGAGACACTGACCCAATATGCTTCACAGACATGAAGAAAGGGCTTCGATAACTTTGCCTGTTGAACTTTGGTGAAGGAAAAAGGAGGTGTAGATAAATGCTTCTGCATGGAGGCTAGAGAATGCAGCATGAGAATGAGGAACAGCTAGTAATATGGACTGGGAATCTAGAATGTGTAAAGGAAAGTCATATGAGATAAGACTATAAAAAAGCAGGCTAGAGCAGTGGTGTCAAACTTGAATAGAAATCGATCCCTGAGGGCTGCATATTGACTCAGAAAACCACAAATTAACAAATTATCTATGTTGAATTCTATTTTTATTTATTTTATAAAAAAATTCCCCAGTTACCATTTTAACCTGATTTGGGAGGTCTATACTTCAAAGTTTTACAGGCAGCTAAAGCCAGATTGTAGAGAGCCTCAAGGACTAGGCTAAGGAGTTTGTTGTTGATCCTGTAACAATGGGGAGCCACTGAAACTTTTTGAGTGAGCAACTAAGGTGCTTACACCTGGGCCTCTCAGGCAATTGTTTTTGGCAACATTGTGGAGGATAGGTCAGTGAGGATGGGAAGGGGGATATTGGAATCCAGGAGACCAGTCAGGAGGCTTCTATAACAGTCCAGGTGAAAGGGGATAGAGAAGGTACAAACTGAACTGGTGGCAGTGTGTTTAAACAGGAGGAGTAAGATGTGAGACGTGAAGATAAACTCAAAAGGACTTGTCAATTAATGTAGGCATGAGCAAGGAGGAAGAGGTGAAGGTGACTCTGACAGTCCAAGCCTGGGGGGCTGGAGGAATAATAGGATGCCATTAATAGATAGATGGAGGGAAATTGGGAGGAGAGTTGCAGAGCTATCTTGGGAGTATTCAGATATATTCTAAGATTCCATGAACCGAAGATGGTGGTTCCTCTTCCCATCCCAGACAAGACTGCACCTTGCCCAGGTCTGACAAATGACCTCATAACAACATCACGAAATAGTGGCATCTCCAGCTCCCATGGACACCCATTCCAGTGCTTCACAACCCTTGGAATCAGGCTAGAGATAATTTAAAGCCTTCCCTCTGGGTTTCTAGCTGATTTCTGTTCTCTGGGGATGCAGAGCAAGGTTGCCTTCCTTCCCAAGGCTCTGTAAACTTGGAGGTACAGACCCTGCCCCACAAGGAGTGGCTTTTTTAGGGTACGCATCCCAGGTTTCATCTTCATCTTGTGTGCACGCTGCATTTGTCAGAGGCCAGAAAGGGGAAGCTCAACCCCAGGGGCCTCAGCATGAGGGAGAAGACAGCTCGGGTGGCACCAGGATATCTGTTCTGATTCACTAAGGGATATTTGCTCTGGCAAGTTATAAAATACCATTTCCACTGAGGCTGCAGAATTACTTACAGGAGCTACAATGAAACCAGACAACCTTTCAATCAAACTGCCTGTTGTTCCTGCTTCAAGGCTGGTGAAATAAATACAGAGCAAATAAAGTTAGTCGGCATCCTGAGCATTTTAATGAATAAAGAGCAGCAGGGGGGCTGGGAGTGGGGGAGCTGCTGTTGATCCCAGGAGGGTTTACCAGCTCTGGTTTGCTGTCTGCTCCTTAGGCTTGTGCTGGCTTCCTTGTGGGTTCTCCTCCTACCTTCCACATTTCAACTAGTCTTTCCCCATGTCTCTCTCTCTCACACACCCCTCTAATCCAGAATACTTTCCCCCCAACCTAAAAGTGATTCCTAGGAGAGAACATGACCCTGACCTTAGGATCCTTACACTCCAGTCAATTGGTTTCAATTTTCACTGGACTCTGCCTCCATAGGCTAATTCTGCATGACCTCAGTCAAGATCCTGATTCCAGGCAGGGTTTTCAAGACCCTAAGAACAAGACAGCTTATAGCTATTACCAGCTGTTACTCTCAGGTACTAGACTACCCCATTGCAGCTTAATTAATCAATCAATAAGCATTTATTAGGCATCTGCTAGATGCCAAGGCCTGGGGATACAAATATGAATGAAATAGTACCTCCCTTCAAAGAGTATACATTCTATCAGGGGAAACAACGTGTACTATAATAGGTAGATAGAGAGGGTAATGGAGGGAGGGGAAGATGTAAGAGATGAGGAGAAATGGGTGAAGGGCTCAGTTTGTTTATTCTGTGTCTTGTGTTTGTAACTCTCCTTTAATTACCTTAGTTGCTCATGCTCTGACCCTGCTCAAATTTATCATCTCTATACACATCTGTTTACACATTAGACCCACCTGCTCCCAACCAACTAGAATGTAAGCCCCTTGAGGGCAGGAATTGTTTTCTATTTCGTCTTTGAATCCTTAGCACCTAGCATAGTGCCTGGAGCTTGGTCAGACATCTAAGCCTCCAAGGTCATCCACTGCATCCAGGGCCACCAAGAGTCATCTTGACTTTTGTCCAGTCACTGGACTTTGATGAATCTGGAGGAGAGAGTGAGGTGAGGCTGATGACTTTGTGCAACTCTGCCTCACTTAAATCCAATTCATTCACAAGTCAAGACATCACCCATTGTTTCACTGATACTCTTCAAACATGAAAGATGAACAGCAATGACTTCAATACAGCCAACCCTTAGTAAGCATTAGCTCCCATCTGCCTTACCTGTCCTCCTTTTCCTGTTAGTTTGCTAATAAAGAATAAAATGTAAAAATCACCAGGATCCTAAGACAGAAGGTCCTGTCATTGTAAAAGCAGCCATCCTGTCTCCCCACACTCACCCCTTCAAAATGAATGT
The DNA here is from genome assembly GCF_011100635.1 of Trichosurus vulpecula. Lineage (NCBI taxonomy): Eukaryota > Metazoa > Chordata > Mammalia > Diprotodontia > Phalangeridae > Trichosurus > Trichosurus vulpecula. The sequence goes on from NC_050574.1 coordinate 126,339,746, forward strand.
GTCTCTGCTGCCTATAACTATTTCCTAAGAGGTAGAATAATATAATGCAAGGAGCACTAGACTTAGACTCAAAAAACCTAAGCTTAAGTCCTAACCATGCCACATCCTAGCTGTGTGTCCTCTCTGAGCCTCCATCTTCTCATCTGTAAAATGGGGGTAGTAAGATATACTACTTGTCTCATAGATGTGTTGTGAAGATCAAACACTGTTTCCTCCACAAAGTTAGAAGGGATGGCCAATTCATTGGATGACAGATTCTGCATCCAAAAAGATCTTGACAAGCTACAGCTATGGGTCAAATTGCATAATTCCTTTGGGTTTTTTTAAATAAAAACTTTATTTTCTTGTTATGACTTTGACACCCACAAATCTCTATGAGCCTTTCCATACACAAAACGGAAAAAGGAAGATTGTAAATAAAATTGTGAATCTCCAAAACATACAACTTGTTAGGTTTTTTAATATATAGAATACATTTTAGTACGTTGTTTTCAAAACTATTCTGTTTGTGCTTCCTTCTGAACTTCCTTCTGTAAATGTAAAGTCCTATATTTGGGTTCAAAACTCAGCTTCATAAGTATAATATAGAGGAGGTATGGCTACATAGCAATTTTCCGAAAAAAAGTTTTCATGGATTATAAGTTAGAGATTGGTCAAGAGTGTGATGTGGCTACTAAAAGAGCTAACAGACAATGACCACAACAACACAAAGGGAAACTGACTGCTATGAAATTGTTTTAACCAAACTTTTGCTCAAAGAAGAGCTTTGAGACTGCACCTCCCTCCCTTCTTCACAGAGGTGGGAGTCTATGGGTATGAAACACTGCATATGGCAGATTGGATTGATTTATTGGTTAATTTTTTCAGAACTTTTTTCCCCTGCTTTTTTATCCTATATTATAAGGGATAACTCTAAGAGGGGAAAGAAGGGAAGAGTATTTTGAGAAAAGATGGCAATGTAAAGACAAAATATTCAATGACTTTTTCCTTTAGAGGCCAATACAGTCTTATGTTTTGGAGAGGCAGCATGGCTATTTGGTTGCATAGTCATGCTTCCCACACATAATGTCAGAGCAAGTCATTTACACCAGGTAGGAACATTAAGGACTATAATTCTCTAGGATCGTAAGTTATAAACAGGTTGCCAGCTGTTATTGATGGAAGGAGTTTCCACAAAGGGAGTTTTTTATACTGATAAAATTATAGGCCCAGACAATTAAAAAAAAATCTTGGGTTGCATTATGAGAGGCAGAGACTTCTCTTAGATAGACCATAGATGGGCAGACCACATCGGAAGCATTGTGTTCAGTTTTGACTGCCATGTTTTAGAAAAGGCCTTTAGACCCTTGGGAGGAGGGCAAATGCTAACAGTCAAGGGCCCCCAAGTTCACACAGTAACAGTCAATGGCCCTGAGTTCACACTGCAGAAAGATGTTTGAAGGAACTGGGGGTGTTTAGCCTGGAGAACAAAAGGTTTACGGAAAACAAGATAGCTGCCCGAAATATTTGAAGGGTGTCGGGTAGAAGAGGATAAGCTTGTTATAAATGACCCCAGAGGACAGAACAATGGGGGGCAATGGCAAAGATGCAAATTTAGGTTTGGGTGAAGGAAAAGCTTGCTAGCAGCTGGAGCTAGGGAACGGGCCTCCTAGGGGAAAGAAGCAGCTCCCCTTTTCTGGAGGCCTGCCTGCCAAGTCTGGATGACCCCTTGTCATTTGTGTGAGAGACGGGATTATTTGTCCAGCTATGGGTGAGACTAGATATGTGGCTTCTTGGGTCCCTCCTTGGGTCCACTGAGATTTATGTGACTGTATCCAACGTATTGTAACTATAAAAGGGATCATAGATTGAGAGTCGAAAGAGACCACAGAGACCATCTAATTATAACAGCTGCCATTTACAGAGAGCTTTAAGGTTTACAGAGCACTCACTGTACCTATGTTCTCCTCATTTGAGCCTCACAACCATGTTGAGAGATGGGTGCTATTTTTAGCCCCATTTTACAGATGAGGAAACTTAGGCACAGAGAGGTTGAATGATTTGCCCAGGACCACACAGCAAATAAGTGTCTGATATAGGATTCGAACTTAGGGTCACACTCCTAGTAAGAAGCCAAGCTGGAATTTAAACACAGGTCTGCTCCCCATAGGTCCGGTGCTCTTCCCTCTGACTCCTTGGTTTCTTAGGTCAAGCTCTTGAGTGGGAAGGGGTAGAGTCAAGAGGGCAGAGTCAACATTTTTACCTTCCAATACACCCGCTCCACAATAACCTAGAAGACATGTTAAACCGAAATCTGACTGGGACAGCCAAGAAACTTTGGAGTGAGGGCTAGGAGTGATGGAGGGTAAGTCTTCCTCCCTGACCTGTCCCTCCTTAAACTAGAAACTTCTCTCTTCCTCTCTATCCCCGCTGAAACTTTACCACTGGTCCTCTACCCCAATATAAACCTGATGTTCATGTTCAACTGCCTCATGCCCTGTTTCTTGGTCAACCACATAACAACTTCAGTCAATATGGTATAGTAGACATTGCCTTTGAAGTCAGAGAAGCTGAGTTCAAATCACTCCCCTGACTTTTTCCTTGTCTAACCTTGGACAAGTGACCTCACCTCCCTGGGTCTCATTTTCTTCATCAATAAATTGAAAGTGTTGGACAAGATGGCCTCAGAAGTGCTTTCTGAGTTTAGATCTATGGTCCCACGGTCTCTGATCTTCACTGTCTCCCCCCTTTCTCCCACCTCCCATCTCCAGCTGCTAAAGGGGCAAAATATGTCTCTGAAGTCTATTCAGTTACTTTTTACAGAGCTTCTTAGCATAGTGCTGAGTTCAAATGGTGCCCTCAAGAATGCTGGTGGTGGTGATGGTGATGAGCCTAAAGGAGTCCCCCTTCCCCTCCTGGCTGATTGCTTTCCTCTTCTCACCAGAGTGGAGGGCAGGAAAATTATATGGGAAGAGAGAGCGTGCACGTGTCCCGATGGCTTCGGCAGAAGACAGAGAGGCTCAGTTCACCTCATGATTCAGCCCTTTTCTTCCCCAGCCTTCCAGCCGCTCCACTCTGGGCTTTTCTTTCAGCCTGTCTGACTCCATCCCCACACTTTGTCCTGCTAATTCCATGGTTGGGAAGGCGTGTGAGTTCTTTATGCTGTTGCAGCCCTAATTAGAAGTTACTGACAGCTTGTTTGGGGCCCTGTCAGATTCTTTGACTCTCTTTGCACCACTAAGTAAAAAGGAAAATTGCTATCTGCGCTGTACCTGGATGCCTATGTGTTATTATAAATGACATGGCTGGCTTCTTTGGTTAAGGGGCTGCCAGTGCTGAGGCGGCCGGAGGCAGGCGGCTTTGTCATTCTCTGCTCAGGGTTCATTCCCCACCAAGTGGCTAAGCTGTGGAGTGCTGACTGATTTGGATCTGTCAGAAGCAGCAAACCAGAGGGAAGTAAGCCTGAGCAACCTAAAGTTTACACAAGGGACCCAGGGTCTATCTCAGCAGAGCCCCCTCCTAACTATTATTATTCAAACTGTCATGGCATATTAAAATTCTGGATGTAGGTGGGGTCAGAAATCCCCAGAGGGCAAAGAGGCATTTTGTTTGTTGTTTCCCTCAGAAATTGGTACTTTTCCTAGGGTAAGGGAAAAAGATGAAATATAGTATAGTAAATTTAGTGCTAGATTTATAGCCTTTGTTGTTGTTCAGTCATTTTCAGTTGTGTCTGATGCTTTGTGATCCCATTTGGGATTTTCTTAGCAAAGATGCTGGAGTGGTTTGTCATTTCCTTCTCCAGACCATTTTATAGATGAGGAAACTGAGGCAAACAGGGTGAAGTGACTTATCCAAGGTCACACAGCTAGTAAATGTCAGAGGCCAAATTTGAACTCGGGAAGATGAGTCTTCAGGGACTCCAGGCCTGGTGCTCTATCCACTGAGTCACTCAAATACAAGTCCCTCCTTTGACACCAGCCCTGTGACACTGGGTCTATATCTGTGGGCCTCAAACAACTCCCTAGGATTTATGTAATATCATAGATCTCACTCTGAGAGCTCCCCATGGTGATGACATCATAGATCTTTCCCTTCATGTAAAGGAAGAAACCGCAGAGACCTGAAGCCCTAAGGTACTCTTCTCAATAGCCTGGGATCTGTTGGGAAGGGCCTCCCACTCTACTCAAGGGAAGCATCAAGAGTGTCTTTTAACTCCAATGTTCCTCTGGCCATGTTACATGGCCAGGAGGTATAGGGTACCACAATGGCCAGAGAATCAAAGTTGAGGATTACCCGAAGGACATGTAGAGGCTCATGGTGAGCATGAGCAGGGTGCTGTATGGGACAAATGAGGAATGCCACAGGAGAGTGGGGTAAGGATGTCATCAAAGACATCAGTAATTGAAAAGATGAGCCAGGCATGGTGGTGCTGGCTTGTACTCCCTGCTGCTTGGGGAGGCTGAGGATGGTGGCTCACTTGACCTTGGGAGTGCTAAGCTTCAGGAGGGCAAGAGCTGATCTGGTATTCACACTGAGTCCGAATCTGGTGCCAGTATGGTGAACCTCCAGGAGTAAAGGGCCACCAGGCTGACTAAGATGGGGTAAACTGATCCAGGTTGGAAATGAAACAGGCCAAAGCTTCCATGATGATCAATATTGGGATCTGATCCGAGAGTGGGGGCTGTACATCTAGCCTAGGGAACCTTGAGACCCAGTGTTGAGGGGGGAAACTAGGAAAGAAAAGGAAAGAGAAAAGAAGGAAGAAAAAAAGAGAGAGGGAGGTAGGAAAGAAGGAAGGGAAGGTAGGAGGGAGGAAGGGAGGAAGGAAGAAAGAAAGAAAGTAAGGAGGGAAGGACGGGAGGGAGGGAGGGAGGAAGAAAGGAAGGAAGGGAGGGAGGGAGGAAAGAAAGGAGGAAGGAAGGAAGGAAGGAAGGAAAGAAGGAAAGAAAGGACAGAAGAAAGGAAGGAAGGAAGGACAGAAGAAAGGAAGGAAGGAAGGAAGGAAAGAAGAAAGGAAGGAAGGAATGAAGGAAGGAAGGACAAAAGAAAGGAAGGAAGGAGGAAGGAAACCACAATTGTTGTTGAGGCTTTCAAGTCATGTCCAATTCTCCCTGACCCTATTTGGGGTTTTCTTGGCAAAGATACTGGAGTGCTTTGTCATTTCCTTCTCCAGCTTATTTGACAGAGATGAGGAACTCAGTCAAACAGGGTTAAGTGACTTACCCAGGGTGACATAGCTAGTAAGTCTCTGAGGCCAGATTTGAATTCCAGTCCTCCTGACTCTAGGCCCAGTGTTCTATCCACTGCTAGAGAGTGTTTTCCTCTTTCTTTGATCTCCTTGGAGCATGGGCTTACTTCTGATAGCAAAGCTAGCTGAGGTAATGAATAGAGTGAGGGCCTTAGAGTTAGAAAGATTTGAATCCAAACATTTCCTAGCAGTGTGACCCTGGGAAAGTCACTTAATATCTTTCAGCCTCAGTGCCCTCATCTGTAAAATGGGATAATAAAACTACCTGCCTCTTAGGGTTGTTGTAAGGAGCAAATGAGATAATATACATACAGTGATTCACAAACTTATTTAGCTGGTTAGGCTGTTACTATGATGATCGTCACCACTGGGTCCAAGACTTCGCTGCTTAGTGATTTGGGGAGCATAGTTCCAAATTGCTTTCCAAAAATGGCTGTATTGATTCCCAGCTCCACCCAGAGTGTATACTAATGTGCCTGTTAAAGAGGACTTTGGAAATTGCTGGGCCTTACTTCCTCATGTTACAGATAGGGAAACCGAGGCCCAGAGACGTGAAGTAACTTGCCCAAACTCCTATAGGCACATAGCGGCAGAGGCCTAGTTTGTATTCAGATCTCCCAGTTCCCATCTCAATTCTCCTTCCTCTACACCGAGCCACCATACACTACCACAAGGCTGAAAAACCCTGCTGTCGTGTTGTTCAGCTGGCCATTCATTAGTAACATTGCTCCTATGGAACTAACTGCCCCCTGTGATGTTGTTTCACCTAATGTATTTTCACTGAGCCGATTAATTACATTAGGCAGGGTATGCCTGCATAGCTGTGCCTGGGGCTCCAAGGTTTGTTCTGGCTTGGAGGATAAAGGCCACCTCTGACCTTTATCTCTCTGGGACTAGGACCCTGAAATAGTAGTAATAGCTAGCATTTATATAGCACTTACGATATGCCAAGCACCGTGTGAAGTGCCTTACAATTATTATCTCATTTGACCCTCACAATGACATGTGCTGTTAATGATCACTGTTTTACAGATGAGGAAACGGAGGCCAACATGTTAAATGACTTGCCCTAGGTCACACAGGCAGTAAGTATCTGAAGCTAGATTTGAACTCAGGTCTTCCTGACTTCAGGCCCTTTGCACTATCCACAGTACCACCTGACTGAACATTATAGCTAGAAAGGACCTTAGAAGTTATCTACCCCAAAGCCCTTTTTTCAAATGAGGAAACTGAGGCCCAGGGACATTTAATGACTTGCCCAAGACTTCTTATCTAATAAGCTATAGAACCAGAGGTTTAAACCTGCATCCTCTGACCCCAGTCCAGCATGTTTTCTCTTATGCTGAACTCTCTTTTTAAAAAATAGGATTTTATTTTATCCAATTACATGTAAAAACAAATTTTTTAACATTCATTTGTTATAAAAATTTGAGTTCCAAATTTTCTCCTTCCCCTCCTTCCTCCTCTCTCCCTCCCCTAAGACAGTAAGCAATTGGTTATAGATTATATATATGTGCAATCATGTAAAACATATTTCAGTGTTAGCCATGCTGTGAAAGAAGAAACAGAACAAAAGGAAAAAACCATGAAAAAAAAGAAAGTGAAGATACTACGTTTCAATCTGTATTCAGACTCCATCAGTTCTTCTTCTGGATGTGGAGACATACTGTACTATCCAAAAGCCAGGACTTGAACCCGGAAATCCTGTCCCTTCTTTATTCCACCATCCTGCTTTCTCTCCTGAACAAACTCATGATTTTGAAAAATACCGAGAGTCTGAGTAGGTGATGACAGCCTCTGATCCTCCATACTGCGGAGGCTGAGGCTGGTGAATCACTTGAGCTGCAGTAGGGCTAAAGCTGGAACCGCCAGGTGCTGAGGAGCAAGGGATCGGGCTGCCTAAGGAGTGGAGAATTGGCACAGGTCAGAAGTAGAAGGGGGAAGGGAATAAGCATTTATAAAGGACCTACTATGTGCCTGGCCCTCATTTCATCCTCGAAATAACCCTGCGAGGTAGGTGCTATTATTATCATCCCAGGTTTCTGATTGAAGACACTGACTTGCCCAAAGTCACACAACTAGTAAGTGTCTGAGATCTAGATTTGAATTCAGGTCTTCCTGACTCTAGGCCCAGCACTCTATCCACTGCCTAACAGAGCAGGTCCCATGCTGATCAGGAGTAGGACCAGGGCCATGAGTGGCCATTGCACCTCTAGCTTGGGTGAGATATAGAGACCCAGTCTCAAAAATAAAAAAAATAATGATTGGGCAGCTAGGTGGCACAGTAGATAGAGTGCTAGGCCTAGAGCCAGGAAGACCTGAGTTCAAATCTGACCTCAGACGTTTACTAGCTATGTGACCCTGGGCAAGTCACTTAACCCTGTTTGCCTCAGTTTCCTCATCTATAAAATGAGCCGGAGAAAGAAATGGCAAACCACTCCAGTGTCTTTGCCAAGAAAACCCTGAATGGGGTCATGAAGAATCGAAAACAAGAATGACGAGCAACAACTAACAATATTTTGCAAAAACATTTTATAAATATCATCTGAGAGATAACTGATAATAGTGTTTTCAGGATTGTATTGCACTGTCACTTGAGATTCCCAAGAACCTCCTCAGGTTGTTGCTGACAACTCAATGTTGTTAAGCTCTTGTTCAGTTATGTCCCAACTCTCTGTGACCCTGTCTGGGGTTTTCTTGGCAGAGATACTGGAGTGGTTGGTCACTTCCTGCTCCAGATCATTTTACAGATAAGGAAACTAAAGCAAACTGGGGTAAGTGACTCATCCAGGGTCACACAGCTAGTGTCCGAGGCCGGATTTGAACTCGAGAAGATGAGTCTTCCTGATTCCAAGCCCGGTGCTCTATCCACCACCTAGCTGCTCATCAGGGAGTCACCGCAGATGTTATTATCTCCACTCCATAGGCAGCGAAACTGAGATTTGGAGAAGTAAAAAGGACTTGCCTGTGGTTGCAAAGTACATGTCGGAGGTGATGCTTGAACCTAGGCAGTCTTTTCTGCAGTGAATTTAACCCCCCTTCTACTACGTCACGAGGTATTTGAATGGGGTAGAGGGTGGAAGGTAGTGTGTGCAGCAAGCAGATACACAAAGACTCACTCTTCCCAGCTGTGCTCTGGGAATAAAATGTTCCTATATCCTTCAGGCCAGGACAGGGGCCGCTCTGGTGCAGTTTGAGAGGAAACAGACCTGCCATGGATGGGCTGTGCTGGCATGGGAGAGGGAAGGCCTGTGGGAGGCCGGAGCATGAATAAGAATGCCTCATTGATTGCTCCTGAAGCCAGTCTATTATTACTCAATCTCCGGACACTGCTCTGTCTGTCTTGGGACGTGCGGCTGTTAAAATATTAACTGCTGGCATGTTGCAAACATTTGGAATATGCTGAGAATTCTGAGATGCTGAGACAGGGCTTGTGTCAATGGACTGCTTCACCTGTGCCCTTGTTTGCTGTGGATATGCCAAAGCTTCCTCCATTGAAGCTGAAGCCCTTGTTTTTATTTTTTTTTCTTTTCTCTGGTTTTCTCCTTGATCAGAGCTTGTGTGGGCTGGACCTTCTTTCTCCCATGGTGGCTTCATTGGGGAACTCTTTGGCAGGGTTAGGGACAGTGGTGTGATGGTAATTATTTAATGATGGTGCCCACCACACACTTTTAAGTTTACAGTGTTTACATTTAAGTTTACGTTATTAACATTTCCTCCATCACTTTCTCAAGTCTAGCAACTTTTGCCGATTTCAGAGACGTAAATACTCACATGTTCCAACATTTAATAATTGCATCTTGGAAGTCTACTTGAGCTGGTGCCAGCCACCCCTGGATTGGGGACTGATCACCAGTAACAGTGGGGAACACAGAGAGGGGGTGGCATCCGGGCATCATATTTTCTTGATATTTGGCTTTGCAATGTATCATGCACTAACCCAACTTCGGGCCACCCACTTGCTGTAAAACCTTGGGAAAAACCACTAAATCTCCAGATACTTTGGTTTCCCCATTAGTGCCGTGAGAGAGTTGCACCACTATGCTATAAGTCTATGATCATGGACCACTGCAATCTTGCCTTAAGTCACACCACATTTGTGGATGTGTCCCTGGGAAGAAAATGCCCTTTATCTCTCAGGAGAGCAAATGATTATAGCCAAGTGAGACATAATATATCATATCTGGAAAAAGTGTTGGACTTAGACTCAGTAAGCCTGAGTTTGGATCCTGCCCTTTGCCACTAACTAGCATTACTTAACCTCTCTGAGAGCAAAATTTAAGCTTCCTGTGCCTCAGTGTCCTCCTCCAAAAAATGGTAAAGGATTACTTGCATTATTAGTTTCCTAAGATGTTTGTAAGGAAAACATATATTTGATCTCTAGAAAGCTTCTCCAGACATGGGGAACCTGCGGCCTTCAGGCCACAGGTTCCCTACCCCTGCTCTAGTCCCTTTCCTTCTTTTCATTAAAAAATGCCCCATAAGCCTAGAGTGAACAGCAGCGGTCCTGCTATGTATGGTTCCCCATTCCGATCTTTCAGTGAAGTATCAGGCCATGGTATGATCAATGCCTCCCTCACTCAGTGACAAGAAGAGCACAGCAGAGGCTCAGTAAGATTCAATTTCTGGCAAGGGAAAGAGGAGCTTAGGGAAGATTCACAAGAAAGAGCAAGTCCTAGAAAAGCCAGACCTCAGATCAAAACCTATAGCATAGGTTTGAAGGATGAGGGAAGAGGTTTTAAGATGAGAAAAGCGAGGCCCAGAAAATCTAAGTGACCTGGCCAAGGTCACGCAGGCATATATATGGTACAGATTCAAACCCAGGTTACCAGCGTTCTTTCTCCCAGAATTCTACACGGTGGCACCGTCTCACCCTGTGTCTGTTGCCCTTTCTCCCTTCACCCGAGCTCTGTTAGACAGGGGTCCTTGGAGTCCTGTCATACTCTGTACATTCACTATCTTGGTTACTCCTGCCTCTTTCTGAGAAGGGAAACAAAACCAAAAACAACCAACGGCCCCAGAAGCCCAACTGTAAACGGAGAAGTTAAGCATGATGAATGACCACTAATGTGGCTGGGTGACTGAGATAAAGGCTGGATTGTTTGGGCAGCATAAATCAACCCCCTGAGTCGGATGACAAATAAAGCAGTCATTTAAATCTATTTTCAGGGGCTAGTGGGCTGTGGGACCCACTAGGAATTGCTATCGGGGGCTGTAATGTGAGGTGGGGGAGGGCTATGTACGAGGAATCCCTGTCAAGTGGATGTCTTTGCCTTTCTTCTCCCCACTTTATCTCAGTCTTCATGAGTGACCTCTAAGCACACTTGTAACTTCTTACAGGGGTGTGTTGGAGCCAGCTGAACCAATAGAGAGCTGATTGTTAAATTTCCACCCTGAGCATTAAATACATCTTCAAAACTGGCTAATGCTACAAGTTGGGGCTTGATTTATTGTCATCTTAATTGTCTAGACTGAAAAAAGTGTTAATAATAAAAATTAAACTTAAAAGTCTGTCTAGCTTCCTTTTTTCCTGGAAAGATGGTTGTTAATAGAGCACCAGCCCTGGAGTCAGGAGGACCGGAGTTCAAATGTGGCCTCAGACACCTAATAGCTATGTGACCTTGGGCAAGTCACTTAATCATGATTGGCTCCCCCACCAAAAGATAGTTGTTAAATATTTACCAACACACCCCTGCTTCCATACCAGCTTTAGAGAAAGGTTCCAAAGATGTTAGCGTCTTTACCAGACAGTATGAAACAGGCGGTGTGCTCAGCCCTCTTCCAAGCTGCCGCCAGTGTATGTGTGTGTAGGGGAGTGGAAGGAACCTTTGATCTCTTTGTCAAAAACCCTGGCTTTGCATCCCAGCTCTGATGCTTACTGGATGACTGGGTTACTATGAGAACAATAATCCTTTCACTGTCTGCCTCATAGGCTTTGAGCCTAGGCTTCGAACCGGATAGGGCCACAGAGGGCATCCAATTGAACCCTTTTATTTTACAGATGAGAAAAATGAAGGCCAGAGAGGTTAGGCGTATTTCCAAAAGTCACACAGGAGTAAGTGGCAGAGCTGGGATTTGAACCTAGAACTTTAGACTCTAAATCCAACACTCTTTCCCTTAATCTGCAAAGGGAAGGATTATAAATGGGGGAAAAGGTACTTTAGTTTATTTCAGGGAAATCTTTAAGTTAAATCCCTGCTAAAAATCCCACCTTCTGCAGAAAGACTTTCCCCTTCCCCATAATGCTAGTACTTCTCCTCCATTAATTATCTTCAGTTTGTCCTGTGTACATCTCATTTGTACAGAGGTGTTTCATATTGCCTTCATTAGACTGTAAGCTCCCTGAGGGTAAGAACTATCTTTTGCCTTTCTTTGTGTCTTCAGTGCTTAGCACAGTGCCTGTCACACAGTAAGTGCTTAATAAGTGCTTGTCAATTTACTGACTGACTATAAATGTAAACTGTCCTCCTCAGCACTACTCCTAAAGATGGAAAATACTAGGAAGTTCAAGAAAGATGGAGCCAGGGCTATGGACTCTTATTTTTCTTCAATTCTCACTTGCTTGCACTCTTTTTCCTCGTAGCCTAGACTGACTTCCTTCCCTTAGTCTTTGATAATTTGCACTGAGTACTTTTGTGCAAGAAGATCAACAAGAGTTATACAGCAGATGTGCAATTAAGTGGTGATTTGGGTCTTACCCCTGACAAACAGAGCAAAGGGAAGGCCTTCTGTCTGTTGGGTAGATACTTGATGGAAGACATAAGGGACTTACACAAGTGACTATGTCCTGATCTGCATCTGATGAAACCACAGCTCTTCCAAAGCTCCAGTGTCACATTTGTGAATGGCCACCATAGTAGAGACAGTGTGATATAGTAATAAAAGCATGGGAGGAGGAGTTAAGAAACCTGGGTTCTAGTTCCAGACAGGTTGGTGGCCAGTTTTGTGATACTGAACAAGTCATCAAGTATCATTTTTTTTAATCTATAAAAAAAGAGGGTTCAAGAAGGTGATATCTAAGATCTTCTCTAGCTCCAAGATTCACAGAATAATAGAATGTTAACAATTGGAAGAGAGCTGAGGCAATCGAGGCCAACTCATGCCCGAACCATCAATCCCCTCTGCCATATTGCTTCAATTTGAACACCTCTAGTGATGAGGAATTCACCACCTTAAGGAAAAGTCCATTCCCTCTTTAGACGGTTCTAAATATTAGGGATGCCTATTTTATACAGAGCTGAAATCTATCTCTCTGTTACTTCTATCTGTTGGTTCTAGTTCTGCCTTCTGGGGCCAAGCAGAACAGGCCTAATATCCCTTTCCACATGACAGTGCTTCAAATATTTGAAGACAGCTGTCATGTCTATCCTTAGTTCTGCTTTTTTCCCCAGGCTCAACGTTCCTAGTTTTATTTTATTTTTTCTTCAGCGAATTCTTGGGTATTACATTGCAGAGACCTTTTGCCGTCCACATCCCCTGTACTGGATGCTCTCCTACTTGTCAGTGTCTCTCCTAAAATGTACTAGTCAGAACTGAATTCTATAGCCATTCTTTTAAAAAGTTTTTATTTTGTTATAATGAACTTAAAGAACCTGACCAACAAATATGAACACACAAAAACAAAAGAGAAAAAGAGGATTATTTATGAATCTCTTACATGCAGCTTGAGTCTCTTTTAATTTATATTAAATTTATCACAGTAGTGTTGATATCGTTCTAATTGCATCCTTCTGCTCTCATCTGCTTATTTTAAAAATACTTCATCCATTCTTTTTTCTTTCTTTCACATCATTATCACAACCCACCCACCTCCCTCCCCCACTCCCAAGTAAAAGCCCTTCCTTGTAACAGATAAGCATAGTCACACATTGGCCACATCTGAAAATGTATATCACATTCTGTACTTCTTTTAGACCATCAACTTTTTGCCAAGAAGTCAGTCATGCTTCACTATCAGTCTTCTGAAGTCATTAAGAATTGTTTTTCTTTACGTTATTGTAGTCCTTATATAAATTGTTCTCCTGGTTCTTCTCACTTACTCTGTATCAGTTCACACAAGTCTTCCCAGGATTCTCTGAATTTGTCCCTTTGTCAGTTCTTGAAGAGCAATAGTATTCTATTATCTTCATGGACCATTATTTGTTCAACTATTCCACTGTCGATGGGTACTCATTTTTATTCCAGTTCTCTGTTACAACAAACAGTGTAGCTATCAATATTTTGTACATATGGCTCCTTTCTCTCTATCTTTGACCCTTATGGGGTAGGTGCCTAATAGTGATATTGCTAGTATCGTCTTTGTGGGTGATGTTCTCTGCTTTCAGGACAGCAAACCTCAATTCCTGAAATGATCTATTCCCTCTCCTCCCTCACCTCCCCCATAGCTTGAACTGGTTGTTGTCATCGTTGTTTGCGGTCGCTGGTAGATCCAGGAATAGGACCTTCTGTGCTATCAGTCTTCCACAGCACACAATGGAACCTCTTGGGACAGAACAGTGAGGAAAAGCCTAGGCTGGAATGTTTCAGTTCAGGGAGGGGTCTAAGTACATCTGATTAGTCCTATAGAAGCCAAATGGGGAATTGGCACAGGATATTGAGCTGAGAACCAGAGAGAGAATGTGGTGTCTACATCAGAACCAGGATCAAACCTAATTCCAGGAATAAGTGAAGAGACATGATCTGGGAATCAGACTGAAGAGATAACTCTCAGTTCCACCTAGAGGTCACACAATTTCGGTGCTTTCTGCTCCCCTTGGGTAGGCAGGTGTCACCATGGACTGAGCACTGGGCCCTGGAATTAGGAAGACTCATCTTTTTGAGTTCAAATCTGGCCTCAGACACTTACTAGCTGTATGACTCTGGGTGAGTCACTTAACCCTGTTTGGCTCCATTTCCTCATCTGTAAAATGAGCTGGAGAAGGAAATGGTGAACCGCTCTAGGATCTCTGCTGAGAAGATCTTAAATGGGGTCAGGAAGAGTCAGACACAACTATAAAACGACTGAACAACACCTGCATCCTTTTGGAGAAGTGTATGTTTACCAGTTTGTGAGTCTGATCCCAATTTTCTTGCAGCATAAAAATATTCTGTTACCTTTATATTCCATAATTTGTTCAACCATTCCCTGATGGATAGGCACTCACTTTGATTCTTTTTCTCCTGAATAGGCTTCAACTAGGTCCCTCTTAATCACTTCTGGCACTGTACCCAGCCCCAGGTACTCTATATTTATTCTATATTTCATTATCTGTGTACGTGTCACAACCAACAAGTAGAATATAAGCTTCTTGAGGGCAGATGCAGGTTCTTTTTTGTCTTTTATTTTTGTATTCCCAGTGTTTAGCCCAGTATCTGGCACGTAATAGTCAACCCAGTAATGTCAACAGGCATTTACTAAGCACTACTATGTGCCAGGTACCGTACTAAGTGCTAAGGATAGAAAAAAGGGGAAAAAGCTGAACTCAACTAAATGATCCCTGCTTTCAAGAAGCTCACTGTCTAACAGGGGAGACAACATGCAAATAACTATGTGTGAATAAGGTACAGACAGGATAAATTAGAGATAGTCAACAGAGGGAAGGCATTAGAGTTAAGAAGAATTAGAAAAGACTTCTTTCAGAAGGTGAGATTTTAGCTGAGACCTGAAGGAATCCAGGGAATCCCCAAGGCAGAGATGAGAAGGGAGAGAATTCCAAATCAGGGACATCCCATGAAAATGCCCACAATCTAGAGATGGATCACAGGGCATATGGTGGGATTAAGGTGAAAGAAGACTGTAAAGATAGAG
Source organism: Trichosurus vulpecula (assembly GCF_011100635.1). NCBI lineage: Eukaryota > Metazoa > Chordata > Mammalia > Diprotodontia > Phalangeridae > Trichosurus > Trichosurus vulpecula. The sequence continues at coordinate 126,354,760 of NC_050574.1, forward strand.
GTCAGGTTATGGAGGGCTTTAAATACCAAAGAGAAGATTTTGTATTAGATTCTGGAGGTCATAAGGACCCATGGCATTTTTTGAATAGGGAAATGACAAATCTTTACCTTAGGAGGATCAATTTGATCAAGTTAAGTGGAAGAAAGACTGCAGTAGGAAGATGAGGCTAGAACACCAGGTATTTAATAAATGCTGTTGAATTGAATCAAGAGAAATAGCTATTTCTAAGAGGTAAGGGACACTAGAAATATGTGTTGATTGATTGATGTTCCACTGAGGGTGGCCTCTGCTGTGTGTGGTTTCTGATCCCATTCATTTAATCTGTGCAATGCTTCTCCACTGTATACTGGTCAAGGTTGGAAGATGAGGTAGAGAGTTGGAGGTGGAGGAGCGGTGTGCAGGTTTGTCCCCAAGTAGCAAGAGTTACTAGGGATTTCCAATCCCACTCCCACCTCATGGCCATGGGTCATTAACCCAATTAGGTGTTAAGATGAATGGATTCAGTGGAGTCTGTCAAGGACTGACACTGGGGGCGCATCTGGACCAATGACAGAAGCTGTAATTTTTATGTTCATTATGTTTGTTTGGTTTGGTTTAATTAATTGATCTATTAAACTCAATCAGGCTCTGACCTCTTTTATAACCATTATAAATCAGCTTGAACCACTCTGGGAGAGTAATCCATGTCATTATCCAAATCTCCCTAGGGATGCTGGTCACTCCATGGATTGAAGCTTAAGAATCCATGGGGGCAGAGGAGAGAGTTCCATGGTATTGTCTGGAGAGAAAAGTTAGTTATTGGAGAAGAGTAGGAACTGGAAATTCAAGGAGCAGTAGGCAAACCAAGGCACTGATCTTGTTCCATGAGCAACCTTAGGTCATATGACATGTTAGTGTTGGAGCTAGAATGAGAATCCAGTCTTATCATAGATCATAGATTTAGATCTGGAAGGGACCTTAAAGACCATCTAGTTCAACTACCTTACTTTATAAAGGAGGAAACAGAGACTCAGAGAGGTTAAGTAACTTGCCCATGGTGACATAGCCAATAACTGTCAGAGGAAGGATTTGAACCCAGGTCTTTCTGTCTTCAAATTCAGTACACTATCCATCATCCCACCCTGCTTCTTTTTCAGTCTATCATATAGGTTCATTGATCACAATGACCAGACTTATGTCCAGGGAAGGCATAAACTGAATCAACTTTGGCCAGTAATCATTCTTTTATCTCTAGATGCCAAGGAAATCAATCTAGACAGAGTATTCATTTGGATTTCTGGCACCCACTTGGACTTCTTAAGTTAAGATAGCTTGCATTATAGTCAACTTTAAGGTTGCTTCTATGACTCTAATGAATTTTTCATCAGGAATCTTTTGAAATACTCTATCCCATTAAAGTTTTGTTTTCCCCCAATATGGTTAACTTTAGCTTTGCTTGGATAGGTTATTCTTGATTGTAAGCCTTTATCTTTTGCCTTCTAGACAGTTTTATTCCATGTTCTCCTTTGCTTTACTGGCAGCTGCCAAGTCTTGTGTGATCCTTACTAGGGTACTTTAACTCAACTTCTTAGGCTTCCTGTAGTATGTTTCTTTGACCCACAAGCTCTGAATTTTGGCTATGACTTTACTGAGAGCTTTTATTTTACAGTTTCTTTCAGGAGGTGAATGGTAGATTCATTCTATTTTTACTTTGCCCTCTGGTTCTAAGAGTTCTGAGTAGTTTTCATTTGTAATTTCTTGAAATGTGGCATCTGGATTTTTTTTTGGAGGAGGGGATTGTCATGATATTGAGATAGCCCAATAATTCTTCCATTATCTCTCCTTGATCTTTCTCTAGGTCAGTTGTTTTTGATATAATATTTCTTAGATTTTCTACTCCTTTTTTCAATCTTTTGATTTTGTTTTAATATTTCTTGTTATCTCGTTAGGTTATTGCTTTCTCTTTGTCCCATCCTAATTTTCAGGGCATTCAGTTCTTGGGTAAAGTTTTCCACCATGCTTCCCCAATAGTACTAAGGTATCAATTCTCCTCATTGTTCTTTCTTCCTTATCCATTTTCCATTGTGTATATCTTATTTCATTCCTTCTAGGTATTCTTGGAGTCATTGTGGCCCGGTCATTTTTTTCTTCTAAGGCTTTACCTGGACTTGTTTCAAAGGCAAGATTTGTATTTGTGTATCTGTGTTCACTGTGCCACATTGCCTTTCTAATATATTAAGGGGTGGAGGTACAATGTCAATATTAGATAGTACCTCAAAAGCCAAATAGAGGAATTTGATATGATAGGGACTTGAGAGAGGGCATGACATCATGAAAGCGATACATCAGGAAAATTAGTTGGTGTTATATGGGATATATTAGAAGAAAAAAGAAACAAGAGGTCAGTCACCAATCAGAAGGCTGTTTCAGTAGTTCAGGCATGCGGTGAAACAGTACCTGATTGGGATGGTGGCTCTAGGGGTAGTAGGTATGAGAGGCTTTCAAAGGAAGAAATGATGGTACTTTGTGATTGTTTAGACACAGGGGACGAAAGGGAGGGGAGAATCAAAGATAACTCCAAGGTTCCTAACTTTGGACACTAAGAAATGGTGGTGCCCCTGACAAAATAGGATGACTGGTAGGTAGAAGAACTCGTTCAGGTCTTGAGCATGGATTGGTTGACAGATGGCTGAGAGCAAGATCCCATGGGAGCAGAATACGGGATAGGTTCAGAGTGGATAAGGAGAAGCTCCGGCCAAACCCAACTATTCTCTCTCTCCCCCACCTCATACCCTCCCATTTTCTACCTCGCCGCTATTGCTGACCTTGTTCCCCATGTCTAAAATGTCCTCTTTCTTCCTTTTCATTTGTTGAATCCCACTGTAAAGTCTGACTCAAATACCACCTCTTCCACTAAGCCTTCCCTGATTCACCCTGTCAGTAGCAACCTCCCCTTTCTAGCTGCCCATAGTACTTTGTTCTATTCTTCTCTAATGTAATTATCACATATTATTGAGTATTATAGTCGTCTATGTTTGACTTATCCCCACCACCTTCCCCCCTCCCTCTCACTACTAAACCATAAGCTCCACGAGGGTAAGGACCTTATCTACGCTTTGCATCACCCCCATGGCCTAGCCTAGAACAATGCTTTGTAAGTGGGCCCTTAATAACTGTCATTGAATTGAATTATATGTGTTCAATGCCAAGTGACGATTACGGAGAGGGAAGCTGGAGTGCGCTAAAAAACAGATTCCAGCCTGTATACTCTTTAGTCCCGGACAGGTCATAATTACTGGTATCTGTTAGGCCTGAGAATGGTCTCTTGGGGAACTTCCAGAGGCCGCGCAAAAAGTGGTGACAGAAGTGACTGCTGAGGAGAAGGCCTCCCCAGCCCAGAGCACTGACCCTAGTGATAATGGGCTGTCTATTTTCCATCTCTTCTTTCTATGGTTTGATGAGCAGAATGATTGAGGATGATTGAGCTGGGTCACAGATGTTGGTTCTCAGCTATTTGGATGAATGGGAGACTGGAATATCAGGGAGGAAAGGCCTGCGCCTGTGTAGGAGTCTCTCTGTGTGTATGTGCTTTTGTAAAAAAAAAATGAGACACAAAATAGCATCCCCACATTAACATGCCAAAGCAGATAAAGAAGAGCTCCAGTGCAATTATCAAAAATTCCTATTTCCATAAGAAACTAGCACTTCATACATTTTCCAGCCCGCACCCTTCTCTCCAGGGGCTCTGGATTTCTATGAATATAGAAATTTGGTAATTTACAATGGGAATGAATGTGCTCTTTTCTGTATTAATGAACAGTATCACCTGGCCTTTGGTTACAATTCTACACTAGAACGTGCTGTTGTATTGGACTCTACTCCTTCCTCCTGTGTGTGTGTGTGTGTGTGTGTGTGTGTGTGTGTGTGAGAGAGAGAGAGAGAGAGAGAGAGAGAGAGAGAGAGATTGAGATTTGGGAAGATGCTCCTTTGACTCAGAGAAAAAGAGTCATAGATAGACACTTAAGAGAATCACAAAATTAGAGATTTAGAGCCATATCTAGAACACCCTTTCCTTTACTGAATTATTTGGTGTTTACATGGTTCTGTTCCCCAGTGGAATGTAAATTCATTGAGAGCTGATTCTCATGCCCCCAAAGAAGGGGTGGGTAGGGGAAAAATAGGCCCTGGAAAAGCTGTGAACAGGCCCTAGACAGGTGGTGAAGTGTAGTGGATAGAGTGCTAGACTGGGGGTCAGGAAGACCTGGGTTTGAACCTTGCCTCAGACACTTAGCAACTTCTGACTCTAGTCAAGTCACTTGACAATTCTAGGCTTTGGTTTGCTCATCTGTAGAACAAGGGGGTGGGACTCAGTGACCGCCTAAGGTCCTTCTAGTTCCAGATCTATGATCCCAAGGTCCTGGAGAATCGCCTGTAGGCAATTAATAGACTTGTCAGACCCAGGGAAGTGAGGGGGAAGGAGTGGGTACAAAAACTGCTGTAAGTAAAAAGTACTGCCCACTGAGGGGGGAGGTGTCCGCTCCCATCAGTGTCCAGGATTTGCTGCTTGCTGCCAGAAATGGATTTATATTTGGATGCAAGGTGTTAAAAAAAAACCCACCAAAGTAAATGCACCATTAGTTTAAAAAAACGCACAGCATTATATAGCTCATCACGCTGTGGTCGATTTTAAACCTCTGAAAGCATGTGCATTAGAGCAATTTTCTAAACGAATATAGTGCGAGGTCTTCAGAAGCCCCGCAACAGTTGATAATAGTTGCCATCTTCAGCTGATGATAATGATGTTAACAAATGTAACGGGAGTAATGAGTGGAGATTCAAAATGCTGCTTTTGTTTAATTTTTTTTGTAATGCAAATCAGTTCGAGAATAAAAGAGGGGAGAAAATGAAGAGAAAAAAAAGAAACTTTCATTTGAAATGAATCTTAATCCTAGCAGATGATAGGCCAGTTGTACAGAAGTGGCTGCATTGTGGAATTAAACAATTCAGAAAGGGAATTGTTAAGGTGCCGATAATGAATTTTTTTTTTAAAGCAAGCCACAGAATTGAATCTTCCATTTCAGGTCCAGACTTGCAGATGTCTGGGTAAAGAAACTGATTCATTCTAAGTGGGGTTCCCTTCCTCCTCGTCCTTCCCCTCTCCCTCTCTCCACTCTTTTGTACCCCTTCTCTCTCTTTTGTACCCCTTCCTCCTCCCTTCCCCCTCCCCCACTGGTAGACAGAGGTTGGTGGGGGGGAGTCATCGTGGTGCAGTGGAAATCCCAGGGGCTCTGGAATCAGAGCACTTGCAATCAAGCCCTGCCTCTGGCACTCACTAGCTGTGTCAGCATCCCTGAAACTCCGATTTTTCTTGTGAAATGAGGAGGTTGCACTAGATAGACTTTAAAGCCCCTCCTGTCTCCACATCTGTGATCTATGATCTGTGACTTTTTAGACTGGTATGAAACAACAGGGACAAGAAAAAAGAACTCACTTTTCTGTGATGTTTTAAGATTTCCAAAGTGCTTTCCTCACACATAGCCCTACAGTGTAGGTGGCACAAGCATTATTATGCCCATTTTAACAGACAAGGAAACTAAGGCTCAGAGTGGGCAGTTGACTTGCCCACTGGCTCACACAGATGGTACTTGTTGGAGTTAGGGTTGAAACACAGATCCCTCCTGACTCCGAGTCTTGCTCATTTTCCCTGATGTTTATCTTGGGGATAGGACAGCCAAAGAAGGCCAGTTACACTGTGGGATGGGCACAAGCACCCAGTGTTGTCCAAGGGAGAATTTGGAGTCTAAGCACTTTCTTCCAGGAAGGTGTGAACAACAGTTGCTGGAGCTGCCGGACACTCTTTCTGCCCAGGAGCCTCATCGAGTCCATATCTATCCAGCCTGCTCAGAAGCTATAGACTCTTCCCATGCTACTGTCCATTCACGCTCACTGGCCTCTCCATTCCTCACACAGAGTAGTTCATTTTATTTCCATCTCTACTTCTGCACTGGATGTCTCCAAGCCTGGAATGGACTCTCCCCTTACTGCTTTCTGTCTCATTGAATCCCTGTCTTCCTTCAGGACGTAGCTCAAGTACCACCTTCTGTATGAAGACTTGCCTAATCTCAAGTGCTAATGTCCATCCTTCCCAACAGACTTGTATTTAACTACTTGAGATAACATAGGTACGGTTGTGACTTGCCCAACGCCATAAAGCAATAAGAAGCAGAACTGGGATTCAAACCCAGACCCTCTGTAGCAGCAAGCACCCTAGCATATCCAGGATGGCCTGCCAACACAGGTTCTTTAATATGCTTTACTAGAAAAGATAGCTTTTTAGGGGTCAACAATCTTCTTTAATTACATTCATTAGTTCAGGAAAAAAGTCAGCATCCTGAATGTCAGAGAAAATATAAACAAAGAAAATACAAGCAGAAAAATTAGACCGACAGGGCTCTGACTGCCTGAATCAAAGCAATATCGCTATATACTTTACATCCGCAGCTGGATCAAGAGAGCCTTTACATCTGAGCAATCTGGGAGTCTGAACGTGCAGCCACTCAGACCAGGGAATCACAAGATCCTTCTCATAAGAAAGCCCCCCAAAGCAAAACCTCACCTCAGAGTATACATACACTTCTCAGAGCCAGAAGGCATCATAACTCTGGTGACTCAGTGCCTAATTAGAAATTAGCAAAAGGTGTGAAAGCCTTCCTACAAGCAAGCTTCCCCTAAGCAAGCTTTCCTTAATGGGCTCCACCTAAGGTGTATTAATGGGCAGGGAAGATCTTACATCCCATTAACATTACACCCTTTTACCTCGCCTGAATCATCAAGCTGGTGGGTTTGGAGGCTCCAGACATCCCCACCCAAGGCTAAGAATAACGAGAACTTGCCAAACACAGTGTGCCAAATCTATAGACAGACCTCTTCCAGGACCACCTTCTTCTTCCTGAAAATCGTCTTTCCCAACCTTGTTGTGCTCTTGATTCCCATTTTCTCATGTTAGGCCTTAAGTCTTCCCCACTTAAAGCATTCAAAGCCCTCCAGACCTAGTCCCATCCTGTCTTTCCAGCATTATTAAATATGATTCTCTTTCATGTACACAATAGTCCAGTCAAATTGGCCTTCTTACTGTTGCTTATATAGGATGCTTCATCTCCCACTTCCTTGCTGTTTCACTGACTGCTCTCCATGCCTGGAATAGACTCCTTCAACTTTGTGTCTTAGAATTCCTAGTTTCATTCAAAGCTCAGCTCAAACCCCCTTTCTTATGATACCTTTCCTCAGGTACTCCTAGGTGCCTTCACCCTAAATTACCTTATTTCTATTTTATATATGTACATGTTCTCTCTCCCTACTAAAATGTAAGTTCCTTAAAGTCAGTCACTGTTTCATTTCTATCTCAGCATCCCCAGCCCCTAACATAAAAGGCACTTAGTAAAGGCTTATTGAATGAACGAAACCAATAAGGCCTTTTTTGCTTTCAGCATTCACTGAAGGGTCTGTATCTTATACAAAGACACCCCTACACCAAAAGATGACAGAAATGGGATCAGAGGGACCAAAGATTTATAGTTGGAAGGGACCTTAGAGTCATCTAGGCTAGGGGTGGGGAACCTGCAGTCTTGAAGCCACATATAGCCTTCTGGGTCCTGGGTGCAGCCTTTTGACTGAGTCCAAGTTTTACAGAACAAATTATTAAGGGGATTTGTTCTGTGAAGTTTGGATTCAGTCGAAGGGCTGCCCTTGAGGATCTAGAGGGCCACATGTGGCCTCGAGGCCTCAGGTTCCCCACCCCTGATCTAGGCTGATGCTCTCATTTTACAGATTGGAAAACTGAGTCCCAGAGAAGTGAAGTGATTTACCCAAGGTCACACATTTAGTAATCAAAAGAGGCAGGATTCAAATCCAGAATAGGAGTTAATTATGACGTGCCTGGGTTGGTCAATAGGCAACTGTTATAGTGTGCTACGCACTGTGCTAAGCAAAACCATGGTCTCTGCCCTCAGGTTGCTCAGTTTAATGCAGGAGACAATGTGCGATATGAGATATCTGCAGTATAAGTGGAAGGTAAGAAGGGGAGAACCTAGTGGGGGCTGGGGGAGTGCAGTAAAGGTCCCCTGCAGAAGGCAGGGTTTGTGCTGAGTCTTCAAGGAAGCCTGGGAAGCTGGAATTGGAGGGGAAGAGAGAGGCTGCTGCAGGCATGGGAACAGCCTATAAAAATGCAGTCAGCCATCAGGGCGTGGGGTCTTCTGTGCGAGGAACAGCTAGTCCAGTATAGCCGGGATTATACGAGAGGAGGAGTGGGGAAGAGCAGAACACAAAGGAGAAAGGGGCCAGGTTGCAAACAGTTTTAAGAGATTTTCTCTTTGATCCTGCCAGTCCTAGGGAGCCAGTGATGTTTTATAGAGTAGGAGTCTGGCACGATCAGACTTGTGTTTTAGAAGGATCATGTAGACAACTGAGGAGTGAACTGATTGAAGTGGAAAGACACTTGAGGAAGGGAGACCAACCAGCAGGTTATCGGGGTAGCGCAGGCATGAGATGATGGAGACCTTCGCCAATGCCCCAGCCGTGTGAGTGGAGGGAGGGTCCTCCAAAGTCTGTCCCCACACTCCCTAACATTATTTTCTACTTTCCTTGGGTTTATTGGAATTAGAACCAAAAGGAGCCTTCAGAATCATCTGACCCAACCGTCCTCAGCTCACAGGTAAGGAAAGTGAGGCCTATAGGAATGAAAATGACACGTCTAATGTCAGACAAGTGGGACATAGCGGAGACAAGATCTGAACCCAGGTCCTCTGACTCCTCATCCAGTATTCTTTCTGTTACACCATCCTACAATCAGGCAGATCTCTTTATTTTTATTTTGTTTGGGTTTTTTGTTTTGTTTTGTCTTTTGGAGGGGGGAAGGCAGGGCAATTGGGGTTAAGTGACTTGCCCAAGGTCACACAGCTAGTAAGTGCATCAGGCGTCTGAGGTCGGATTTGAACTCAGGTGCTGCTGACTCCAGGGCTGGTGCTCCACTGGCTTGCCCCAGGCAGATCTCTTTGAATGCACCACTTCTCATGTCTGTCTTAGTGCCTTTGCTCACACTGTTGCCTCCAGGTTGCACTATTTCCTCTTCCCCATTTCCCTAAATTCTACTCATCCTTTATGGCCCAGTTTGGGGACCCACCTCCTCCACGAAGCCTACCACAAAAACTCTAGCCCATCCTGATCTCTGTCTTCTTGGAACTCTCTCTTTTTTTCCACTTGTGATAGGCATCATATAATGTAGCATTTGATTCTTTTCTAACTCTTTGATGGACCTTGGTTCTGCCTGCCCAGATAGATTTCTAGTGCCTTGAGAATATTAAGGGGATGCTCCCCAATGTACCTTGCGTAGTGTTAACTATGTAATAGGCTTTCAATTTTCTTTCTTATCCTAGTTGATTGATTGATTCCACAAAGGGACACTTCACTTGAGACTGAGTTTGGAACCCCACTGTCCCTTACAGGATAGCACTCATGAGAGGATGGCCAATACAAGATTGCCTCCCTGCTGGCCAACATAAAGGCTTAGGGTACAGAATTTCTCTCAGAAACCACCATAAAACTCTATCTTTTGAAAGGATGCGGAGAAATGGAGAATATGAGTTACAGTCACTGCCTGGCCCAATTTACAGCTTTAATTAATCTGAAATTGCAACATAGATTTTTATGATTAGCAGAAGCATCTCACTGAGCAGAGAAGGAGTCTTTAACGATGATCCCATGATGAATCTGGGAGATGAAATATCCATGCAATAAACAAGGTGGCGTTAGAGGAACCAATGTAAAATAAAAATCCTGAAGCATTGGAGCAGTAATCCATCAGCAGGGCAAGGCGTTGCCGGGCCAGTCCACTCATCAGGTGCCCATCGATATGCACTCTGATGGTGGCGGTGGTGGCACTGCTATGCGCTTGCTATGACTGGGAAGCACAGGAAGATTTATTCCTTGTGCCTCGGATCCAGAAGGGCAGAACCAGGAGACTGTGGCTTTCCCCCTTGTCTCTCTCTGCCCTTGGCCAGTGTTTCCATTGGTTGGGGTTGGATTTATAAGAGCCTTTAACTCCTCAGTGGTCCCAGATCTGGCTCCTCCAAGCCTCTGATTCATTCTGTGTCTGTAATTACTCCAGAAACCTTTGTTCTTTCAAGGCTCTCTGCTCTGTCTTCCAGAGCATCCTGCATCTTCTCCAACCTTTCCTAACAGCATTCCTAAAAGAAGAACCTTGGGAACTGCCTTGGGAAATACTGTTCTATAGGATCTATATAGATCTAGAGGTGGAAGAGACCTCAAAAGTCACCTAGTTTAACCCCACCATTTTCAGGTGAGGAAACTGACTGGAGGTTAAATGACTTGCCCGAGATCACACAGATAGTAAGTATCAGACATGGAATTCGAACCTGGGCTGTCTGACTCCAGAACCAGTGCTCATTCTAGACTGTTCTTTCCTGGCACTCTTTTCCCAAGCTTCAGGGACACTGGAAGGAAGAGGCTGAGGAGAGGGGACTTAATCATCATCTATTAAGGGTTAGTATAGTGGTTCTCTGATGAACTGTGGATTTCATCCTAATATAATCACACAGAAAAAAAATTAGACAGTCTTTGAGTTCGCAAATATAATTAAAGATTAATTTAATTTAAAAGTGGGATGAATAAAAATATTCAATACTCTAGTGGCACATAGTCTCCAACAGGTTCTACTAAGCTGGAAAAGCTGCAAGTATGATCCCAGCAATAGACTGCTGCCTGAGGACCAACTTAGCTTAGTATCAAGAGGCTTGTCACTAGCAGGCGATACACAACCGCAGTGGTGGCTGTGTATCAATGAATTTGTTGTTCATTGCTATCCATGAAACAACAAAAAATATAAAATGTTCCTCCATCCTGTATGGCATCCTTCTGCAGTGACTATGGTAGAGTGGTGTGAAAAGGTAAGGAGGAGCTAAGAACTGCCATTTTTTAGGCTATCAATGTCCATTCATTTAGCTGTTGTTACTCTAAGTGGGAGATGCTTGTTCCGGTGAGTCAATATATTACTGGAGGAAATGAACTACATCAATATTGACAGTGTCACTCTAAATGAAACTAGAAGATATAAGGAAATTGAAGCCCAAGCTGAGCGTAAGCAAAAATACCACCCTGAATATAATTGTAGCTTATGTGCTAACATCTGTTGTGCCAGATGAAGTGGTACGGAAAATACTACTGAGGTAGAGGTAGAGAAATGCTACCAAGAACTTGACGAGATCCTCCAAACCAAGCCAACATCATCCGTTGACACTTGGTGACTTCAGGGCCAAGGTGGCCACAGAGGAGGATGTTGAAAAGCATCGTGAAGACTATCATTCAGAATTTTAAAATGAACGGTTCCAAAACGTGTATATTACTCAAAAGTTGGCTTTATCAACACTTCCTTCAAGAAGAGAGTCGAAAAGCACTGAACTATGTTGTGAAAAATAAATTGATGATTTCCTAGCAGGACATTACTGGTTACCAATTTTGAATTCATTTTAATCAACTGTTCATTTGCGGTGAAACTAAGAGCTATTAAGCACAAAAGTTTAAAAATCTCCATTAAATCAGAAGAAAAAAAAATAAAGATTCAAAAAGACATAGGATAATGACAATTACAACAGCCTTTGCCTGACCTGTGCAAATGAACTATTGGCACACACAGAAATAGGAAATTAATAAAAATAAAGATGTTGATTTTGATTCTCACTATTTCCTACAGACATTTAACCAATATAAAGCAATCACCACAACAAGGGGGCCAAAAGCTCCTGGCCTTAGCCAGCAAATAGTTGTTCTTCTTCCAAACAGAAAGATGTGAGCCAAGGGAAATGTCAGTTTGGAATATTAACTCATTTGCAAAATGTTGTGGAGGAGGATGGTGGAAGGTTATGAATAGTATCATCTCACAAAATAACAAAGATTGATGGAGGAGAAAATGACTCTGCAGAAAACTTGGCATGAGACTCATATCATCTCAAGAACAGAATCAGAAGCCCATAATCTTTGAGTTGGGAAGGACCATAGAAGCCAACCAATAACTGAAGAAGAAATCTGGGTACAGCATACATGATAAATGGTCATTCAACCCTGACTTGAAGACCTCCAATGATGTGGCATCCACTACATCGCAAAGCAGCCAATTGCCCTTTTGGACAGCCCTAAATGTTAGAAAAATGTTTTCCTTATGTCAAGCCTAAATTTACATCTTTATAACTTCTACCTATTGCTACATTTCGGCCACTGCATCTGAGCAGAACAAACCCATCCACTCTTCTACATGCTAGCCCTTCAAATACTTGAAGATGGCTATCATGTTCTCCCTGTCTTCATTTTTCCCTACTAAACATCACCAAGGACTTCAATTTGTCTTCCTTCATACGACATGATCTCAAAAGCTTCTTCATCTTTTCTGTTCTCCTCTGGATGCCCTTCAGTTTAGGAATGTTTTTCTTTCAATGTGGCGCTCAGAGCTCAGAGCTGACATAGTACTCCAAACATGATTTGATTGGGGCAGAGAGAGTACCCTTCTTGATATGATCATGGATCCATTGAAGTATTGATAATTATGATTAAAAATTTATAAATTCAATTTTTTAAGATCAAACCCTCAGACTTTTCAGGATAAGCTCTGTTCTATTTCAATCTTTATTCATGTAACAGACATCTAAACGACTATAGCCAAAGGGAAAATGAAAAGATGACTGGTCTGGATACCCTCTCCAAATGGAGGTTCTGGAAGGAACCTTTCCATCCTCCAACCAGAAAGGCCCCAGAGGTATAGGTACTGCTGAGGTGTGAGTACCAGAAGGGATGTGATCTTGCAGGATGACAAGGTTATCCTGGGGGCATAATACAGAAAGTCAAAGGAGAGAGCTGGGTGGAAAATGAAGATTTAAACTTGATATAAAGAAGAACTTCCAAAACCAGGTAATAAGGAAGCATGGGCACTAGACGATGACTCTCCCACCATCTAGAAGCATGTCTTTGGGTGAGTCACATCCCTTTGCTGGACTTCTGTGTCTTCACAGACATATTGAAGGGGTTGGACAAGACAGAAGTCTCTTCAGCTCTAATGCATCATGGATTCTGTGATGTATATCTGCCCTGAGTGGTCTTGGGGTAGTTCTCCTAGGTTAGCAACTTGAAGGATTACTGGAAGCTCTCTCTAGGTTTTAGAGTTCTGTGATTCAATGACTGAAGAAAGGGGGTTAGAATAGATGGCTCCTAAGGTCCTTTTGAGCTATAAAGCTGTGACCCTATTAAAGTCCTCTTTATCGTTTCCTCCTTGACCCTGCCATTGTCCTGGAACTAGGAAGTATCACCATGGGAAAACACTCGTACCTGAGGTGAGTGTGCCCAGCACCCACAGCTTTACAGTAAGGCCATAGCAGTCCAAAGGAATGGGCTCCAAGTGAAGAGATTTCCTACTATGGGCAGGAAAGGGGTGAACAAGTAAATCATCAGTAGGTTCTCTGTGGAATATTCATCTCCTCCTCTGGCGGGCCTGACACGACCAAAGGCCTCCACGCCTTGCCAGCGGCCTTCTCCCATGTTGGTCCAAAGGCGTTATTTATTGAATCACAAGGAATATAAGCTGACTCTCCAGGCGGCACTGGCAATTCCTGGGCACGCTTCATCACGGTTGCCTGCTGGGCTGCTTGTTTAGAGCTAAGGGTCAATCATGTCGGGTAGCGGGAGCGCTAGCTTACACAAAGCCCTGAATTTATAGGTAATTTAAAACACATTCAATTGCACCTTGAGCTGTCTCAGCTCAGCTTATAGCCACCTGAGCTCCTACACTTGAGGGGTGGGGGAAAGCAAAGAAGAAAAGGAGGGGAGAGGGTTAATAAGGTAAAGAAAAGGAGGGAAGGATGAGGAAGAGGGAGAAGGAAAGGAAGAGAGAGGAGGAGGAAAAAGAGAGAAGGAAAAATGGCAGACTGGAAGAGAAAGGGAAGGCAGGAAAAGGGAGGAAAGGGAAAACAGAGGGAATGAAAGAAAGTGGGAGAAAGGAAAGAGAGGAGAGAAAAGAAAGCAAGGAGGTGAAAGGAGGGAAGAGGGGAAAGAAAAGATGGAGAAAGGAGAGGGAAAAAAGAGAAAGGAAGAAGAAAAGAGGAAAAGGAGAGAAAAGAGGGAGAGGGGAGAGAAAAGAGGGAGAGAAGAAAGATGAGAGGAAGGAATGAGAAAACAAGAGAAGAAAAGAAGAGGGAGACAGGGAGATAATGGAAGAAGAGAAGAAAGGAAGGAAAGAGAAGAAAAGAGTAAGAGAAAGAATGGGAGGAAGAAAGAGAAGAGAAGGAAGTATGAGAGAGAAGTAAAAGAGAGGAAGGAAGGGAAGAGAAAGGAAATGGAAGCAGATAAAGGGGAAAGTGAAAGGGAGCAAGGGGAAAGGGAAAGGACAATGGTAAATAGGAAGGTGGACTGTATGTCCTGTTTGTGAGAGTATAAGTACACATGGGTGTCATGTTCACATACACATGCAGAGTGGGGCTGTCCAAACTGAAACTGCCCCCAAATATCCAGTGCATACTCACCCCTTTTCTCTCCTTTGAGGAGATAGACCCATCTTAAGGGAGAGTTAGGCCTTGGCCTCAAGGCATGACCATCTATTGGGGTGACTACCTACCTCAGGTTCCCTATAAATTAGGAGTTGCCACTTAAGAAAGGGATTCCACACCCTGGCATGGGAAGAAAAAGTCTGTTTACAGAAGGAAAGGAGCAAGCCTGCTAAGTCTGTTGGGGGGAGTGTTAAGGGGTGTTTTAAAATTGCACTGCTTCATAGGAAATATTCACACACTAGCTGTGTGGCCCTGGGTGAGTCACTTAACGCTGTTTGCCTCAGTTTCCTCATCTGTAAAATGAGCTGGAGAAGGAAATGGCAAACCATTCAAGTATCTTTGCTAAGAAAACCCCAAAAGGGGTCACAAAGAGTCAGACACAACTGAAAATAACCAAACAACAATAGGAAATATTCATGTGACGTTAGTCAGTACAGAGGGATGGTAGAATTTAGTGCTAACGAGTATCTTAGAAGTCATCTCTTCACCCACATTTTGTAGATGAGGGGACCGAGGAGCAAAGAGTACCCAGGCAGGAAGTGGCAGAAACAAGATTCAGACCCAGGTCTTCTGACTGCTTATCCACTGGGTTCCACTTCACCATGCTGAGACATCACACCTAGAGGCAGCTGGTGGCTCAGTGGGCAGAATGTCTGAGTTCACATCTGGCCTCAGACACTTAGCTAGCTGTATGACCCTGAGCAAGCTGCTTAACCTGTTTCTGCCTCAGTTTCCTCATCTGTAAAATGGGGGAAATAATAGCGCCCAGATCTATTGTGAAGATTAAATGAGATCTATTTGCGAAGCACTCAGTACATAGCAGGTGTGTACCAAATGCATGTTCCCTTCCACAGTCCTTACTTGGGAATGGGGTGAGTAATGGAATAGAAAAAGCTCTGGACCAGGAGAATAGCTGGGTTCAAGTCCCAGCTCCGTCATTCGCTCTGAGAGTGACCTTGGCCAATTATCTCAACCCCTCTGCTCCTCTTCTGTACTATAGAGGGATAATAATACTTCCATTAGCGAACTCCCAGCATTGTTGGAAGACTCTAAGCAGATAATGTACACAGAGTGCTTTGTGATGGTACAAAGAGCAGATGCTTAGATGGGTTCCAGGAGGTCTTTCTGCATTAAGCCTGGGCCGGGGCATGAGCCTGGGGCCAGGGGTCTGAGCCTGGTGTCCAGCCCTGACAATAGGAATTCCATAAATCCAAAGATTCAGAGACAGGTTGGACCTTAGATGCCATCTAGGACTCTAAAACTCTTTATTTTACAAACGAGGAAACTGAAGCCTACAGAAGTAAAATGACTTGTCCAGGGAGACACAGAGAGTAAGTGACAGATTTTGGATTCCAGCCCACATGCTCTGACTCTGAATATGCTCTTCCTACAGCACAGACTGCTCCAAGTACAGGGCAAAGACATAAGAGAAGAATAATTCCCATTTTCATATCTCTTTGAGGTTTATAAAGTGCTTTTCGCATAACAGCCCTCTGAGGTGAATTAAATATCATTCTGCCCATTTTGTAGAAGAAGAAACTGAGGGTCAGAAAAATTAAATAACTCACCTAAGGTTACATAGCAAGTGAGGGTCAGGGTCAGAGTCAAAATTTGAACCCATGTGTCCCTGACTCTGGCATCAGTGCTTTTTTGCCTCATTGCATCATAATCTCCCTACAATACCTCTCTAGACATACAGGCAATGGGGCATAGGAATCTATCTTGCCCTACAAGAAAGTAAGGGTGGAGGAGATAAGAAGTGGGAGTGGGATGATAGAAGGGAGGACAGACTGGGGGAAGGGATAATCAGAATGCATGCTATCCTGGGGCAGGGGGAGGGGAGAGATGGCGAGAAAATTTGGAACTCAATATCTTGTGGAAATGAATGTTGAAAACTAAAAATAAGTAAATTTTAAAAAATAGAATACCTCTCTAGGGCACCCTACCTCTGTCTTCCCACTGCAGTTTTTTGTTTGTTTTATTTTATTTTTTACAAGTAACAAAAGATAAAATGTGGCCTTGATCAAATTTCAGCTCTGAATTTCGAACATCCGCTGCCATCTGGGGCACAAAGTTTCTCTCTGACAGTGACCCCTGATAACTGCCCAAACAGAAAACGAGAAAAGGCTTTGAAAATCTGTATCATATCCATCTGTCAGAAACAGTTTGGATTCTGTCTTGCCTAGAGGCCCGAGAACAGACAACATGAATTCCAAAGCCATCTTGGTGTATTGGAAGCTCCACCCATTTGGTTAAAATTGAACCATATACTACCATTCTTTCAACCTCAGTTTTTTCATCTGTGCAATGGAGAGGATTTTTGTAGACTCTTAAAACTTGATGAAAACCCCCTTGGGTCTCACAGATTCTCACCAGATTAATGATTGTGTTCATCAGGGTATGTGGGAATTTAGGAAGCAAAGAAAATCTTTGATTTCTGTTTGGGAAGTAAGGTAGTGGTATTCTTAGCAAGAAAGAAGAAATATTATGTAATTTAAAGGAAATGAAAATTCATATACATAAAGTTAGTCACTTTTAAAATTTGGATTGTGAAAGACAAATCCTGAGTCTCTTGCTCATTAGTTGTGTGACCTTGGGCGACCTCTGTGGTCCTCAGCTTCATCCTCTACAGATTGATAAATCTCTAAGAGAGATTGTGTCATGGACCCTTTTGTCGTTCTGATGAAGTCTTTGGCTCTTTTCTCAGAATGATATTTTTAATGCATATAATAAAATACATAGGATTATTTAAAAATCATATTGAAATAGTTATCAATTAAAAAAAGTTTGCAGACCCCTGCTTTAAGATCTCTTTCTCTAGCTCTAAATCCTATGAACTCATAAAATGTTGAAGTTGGAGGGAAACTTAGAACTCAGCTGAGAATGTGACTTGCCCAAAGTCGCACAGTTTGTCAAGTGAGAGAGGCAGGATTCGGCATACTTTTCTTAAAAGTCATATGTACTGAAGGAAGGCAAGCTTATCTTAAGGTCAACCTAAGCCAAGGACAATTAGCAATTCTTGGAAGGAGGGAGGACAGAATCTTTATATGGTATGTTCCAATGATAAATAGGCACTATTATTAAAATTTTTGGTCATTTTTTCAGTTATGTCTGACTCCTTGTGACCCTATTTGGAGTTTTCTTGGCAAAGATACTGGATTTGTTTGCCATTTCCTTCTCCAGCTCGTTTACAGATGTGGAAACTGAGGCAAACAGTTAAGTGATGTACCCAGGATTACATAAATAAATACTATGTTTCTGAGGTCAGATTTGAACTGAGAAAGATGAGTCTATCTATCTCCTGCACCACCTCACTGCCCTGATTATTAAAATATACTGCTCAAAAACTACCTGCAACTCTCCTCCCAACCACCTCATAGTGTAGGTGAGAGAGAGCTCCCACAGAGTGCCAGCAGACCAATACCCTATCTGGGCTCCATTTGACTTCCTGCCTCCACCACCCACCAAATGATCGGAAGGGGGAAATGAGAACAATTTTCCAATGTTCTCTGAATGAAGAGCTCTCTATTAGTCACCAACAGGCTGGATTCGACCCCCAGCAGATAGTACCCTCCCTGCTCTGAGTTGCCAAAATAAGTGGCTTTTGAGGCACTGCAGGGAAATAAGCTGAGAACAGCAAGCAATTAAAATAGTTATTAAGACTTGCATCTTTCTCCATGTGTGGGTGTGCACAACACCTACCTATTTCCTTTGGCTGAAGCTAAACAAGGGAACAGGCTCCTGCTACTGTTCCTAATAGGCCTAGTCCCAGAGAAGCACCCCTAAATTTAAGGAATAGATGCTCAGGTGCTCCCTGGAGCGTGGAGGCTGCCACTGACTGTCTGCCCTAGAAGGGAAACTCTTCTGGGACTGGGAGTCAGGATGTTTGAGAAATCTAATGCTGGGCAAGTCACTTCATCTCACCTCTGCTTATGTGAGAAACTAACAAAAAATCAGTTTTACAAGTACAAGATGGGAGAAATGTGACTAAGCGGTCATTGGGGAAAGATCTGGGGAAGGTGGTTTTAGTAGTCAATGTGTCAGCAACGATCCAAAAAACCAATGTTGTCTTAAGACACATTAAGAAAGGGGCATAGTGAAAGTTACTGTCCAACTCTGCTCTGCCCTAATCGGACCATATCTAGAGTATTGTTATGGTCAGTTCTAGCCGTGTCGTTTTAGGAAGGATACTAATAAACAGTAGTGTGTCCCGAGGAGGATCTAGAATATTGTTATGGTCAGTTCTAGCCGTGTCGTTTTAGGAAGGATACTAATAAACAGTAGTGTGTCCCGAGGAGGATCTAGAATATTGTTATGGTCAGTTCTAGCCGTGTCGTTTTAGGAAGGATACTAATAAACAGTAGTGTGTCCCGAGGAGGATCTAGAATATTGTTATGGTCAGTTCTAGCCGTGTCATTTTAGGAAGGATACTAATAAACAGTAGTGTCCCCAGGAAGATGCCCAAGATGGTGAAGGGCCTTAAGATCATGCTGTGGGAGAATGAGTTGAAGGAACTGAGCCTGGTTAGTCTGGAAAAGACTGGGGTGGTAGTGGGGATTTGACACTTGTCTCCAAACATTTGTAGTGTTGTCACATGGAAGGAGGGAATTAACCTTATTCTTCTCAGCTCCAGAAGGCAAGCTAGCAGCTATGTATAGAATTTGTAGAGAGATAAAATTCTGGCTGGAGGTAAAGAAATCTTCCTGGCCATTGGTGCTACCTTGGAGTGGAAAGATTTGCCCAGAAAATTAATGAACATTCCCATCACTAGAGGCAGTCTTCAAGCAGTCACAGGATAACTACTTGTTGTGAAGGGTATAATAAGGGATTCCTGTTTAGGTAGAGGTTTGACTGGATGGCCTCTGAAGTCCCTTTTAACTAAAATCTCTGGTTCTATGAAGGAGATAAAGTGGAAAGTGGCAGGGGCGATAGCAAGGGAAATAAATATGTATCACTAGGATAATGGTAAAGTCTGCCAAGATTCTGTTTCCTTTTTCCATCTGTAATGAGGAAAAAAGAGAGAAAGTAAGAGAGAAGAATTATGTATGTGCTGACCTATGGGTCACTTAACCTCCATGTGTCTCAGTTTCCTCATCTGTAAGAACAGGGAATTGGACCCAAAGGTCTTGATCTTGATCTTGAAGGTCAAGATCGATGGTCCTGCCTGCTTAGAACATTGAGTAGGACATGTAATGGTGTGAAAGACTTTGAGCTCTTCAGAAGGGAAATGAGAATTACTAACATTGTTGTCTATATGCTTCTGATTAAGTTCATCAGCTTCACCTTCTCTATTCTCTTATGTTTTAATGGACTGGAGTTCTAATCCCATCTCTGCCATTAACTCCATATGTGACCTTGAACAAGTAATTTTACCTCTCAGAGCTTTGATCTCTTCATCTACAATGTTGGGGTTGGATTAGCTGATCTCCAAGCTGTTTCTCAGAGCCGTCTCAGCTTTTTATCCCTCTGTTCTAGCATTCTGCTCCAGTTTGCCATTTGGTCCCATGTTACACATGCTTCAGTCTGGTTTCACCCAAACTTTCTTGCTTTAATCTCATATCTGGTTATTTTACGTTCTAGGAGAATTGAACCTTTCTCTGCAACCCCCAAAACTGCTCTCTTGCTTTCATAGTTTGGCTCACAGTATTCAGTATGTTGGAATATCCTTCCTCCCCATTTTTGTGAATAATTTACTATCCATCTTTGGAAGCCCAACTCCAATGCTATTTTTCCATGGAGTTTTTCTTGATTAAACCCTGTTGGTCTCAACCTTCCTCCCATGTATTTCACATAACACTTTGTTTTATATCTCTGTGATTTAAATCATTATAAGAAAATGGTGAATAATGAACTGACCTTGGAGTCAAGAAGTGCTGGGTTCAAGTCCTGCCCTTGGTGCAAACCGACTACTTGACACCAGGCAAATCACTTAACCTTTCAGTGTCCCCACTCAACTCCCAGGGTGCGAGATGTAGAACAGCTACTTGTCTGCATTGGTAGAGGAGTTGTCTCATTGAGAATTCCCTCCAGGTATAATCCTTGCAAAATGCCCTTGTGGTATAATGTCGTGTGTTTCATTTGTCCACATTTGTCTCTTCTCTTCCTACTAGACTATAAAGTTCTATGACAGCAGAGACTGTGTCTTACTGAAACTTTTCAGCACCATCAGAGTCTAGCCTAGGGCTCTGCATGCAGTAAGTGATTAATATATACTATTTTTGTCCATTTAATGTTGAATTAACATTAATATCTTCATGGGGGGGTCTACTTGGGAACAAGAAGAGTTGATGGTGAGAGGATGAATTGGAATTCCACTCTACAGTCTCATGATTTAGGTGGGTATTGGAAAGCATCAGGAGTGGAGAGGTGGTGGGGTTGGTGGCAAGGGAGTCAACAGGTATGGAATCCAGGTTTAGTGATGATACTTTTTGCCATCCAAGTTTCTGGCCTCTAGACAACAACACAGCCCTGAGGTTTAAGGCAAGCATGCCACTTTGGTTATAGTAGAAGCCTCAGAAAACAGATGCTCAGAGAGGTAAATTATTGCCCAAGGTAATACAATCAGTTTTCATACACAGTAAGTCAATACACCTGTATTGGAAGCCAATTACCTATTTGCAGCAGAGTGGGGAGAGGGCAGTGGGCCAGGGTAAGTCAGCAGACAAGGCCACTCTTTTGGTCAGAACTAGGAGGGGGCCTAGGATCAAACCTAGACAGGAACAACTTCTAGGTGATGGGAAGCTGGCTGTATTTGTCCCGAGGACTGTCTTGGAAGGCTTACATAATATAATGGCCCTT